>NW_008246064.1:3845584-3847171 GCF_000691975.1 Corvus brachyrhynchos
AAAGATATGATCCCCAGCCAGCTTCTGTTTGATTGCTCCTCCCGGGCATCTGCAGGAGATGTTTTTTTGTTGGAAGCCAAATGGTGCCAGAGATAAGCTTTCTGAAAGGCTTGTCCCTCTCAGATCGTGCTCTTCCACCGGTGGCATGCTATAAAATGAACCCAGCTGTGCGTGGGCCATGTGCGTGGAGCCCAGCTCCCGGACGTGGAATTCCTGGTCCTCGCCAACTTTCCCCTAAAGCTTCGTTATTCCAATAAATCACAGAGCTGAGTTATGGGGCTCTGTTTGGTGGGGGCTGCTTTTAATTGCAGTTTTAGGAACTGTGGGAAAGCAGAATTAATGCCATATGTTTTTTAGGCTTTCGGACCAGTCGCGAGGTCTCGCTTTCAGTTTTGGCTGGGATTCAAACATCACAGTGAATTTTCAGGTTCCTCTGTGTCAAGCCACAGCGAGATGGGGGAAGGGGAGGAGGGGAGACGGTGGCAGGGTGAGAGAGGGTGCTGCTGTGTGGAGCTGTGCTGCTGGGGTGGAGAGGCAGACAGAAAGGACAGAGTGCTTCCAGAGGTGAGGAGAAGCACTCCAGGTAAAACCCATCTTCTCCTGGCCCTCAGCATGGACAAACGAGGCTGAAACTTGTGACAAAGGGGAACATGCTGAGAAGGGGATTGGAAGACAGAGGGCTGTGGTTTTTTTCCCTGGACACTGCCGCTTCTTTCACTGATTTTCCTTCCCTCAATGCCCTCGGTGCTGAGGCACGTGGTGCCTTCACTCCTCTCCTTATTGATGTCAGGCTGTGCTGTGGATGTGCATTTATAAACAATTAGATTGAAGGAAGTTCAAGGTAGGGCTTACACACCACAGGACTGATTTTGTGACAGAGGTAAGCCCCTGGGATGATGAGACAAATGTCACAAGAGAGCCAGGCCCCCTTTAGCTGTTTGAAGACTCCTGGTCCCAGCTCCTATGCCCACTGTCTCTGATACTGGTTTTTGGTATTTCTTGTGTGAGTCCGATTGCTCTCAGTTCAGAGAGGACGTGACCATGCCCAGCACTCCAGGTCAGCACCTGGCAACTCACCACAGTCTCTATCTGATAAGATTTTGTAGACTCATACACTTAGCCACAGACATTTGCAGATCCTCACAACACACTCGCTGAGGCTGAAAAGGGGTAATTTTGCCTTTTCTCATGCAAATCAGCTGATCCCGTTGCAGGTGGTGGAAGTGATGAAGCCTTTAGCCTCTGAAAGCCTGGTCCGGGAGTGCACTGAAACATCTTTCCCCTCCAAATCTCACCAGTGGTGCACAGAGTCGTTGCTTCGCCAGACACAGAAATAAGAGCACCACTGAAAAACAAAAATTACAGCATTTTGTAAGCTCTGGGCGTCTGGGAACTGAGGCAGGTGAGAGGCTGAATGGTGAACAAGGTCCCAGCTGAGCACAAAAGACACAGAGGCACCTCTCTATTTCCCCCCTGTTGCTGGGACCTCTGATGTTGGGCCACAACCATGAACACGCTTTTCTCTCTGCTCTTCTATTTTGACTTGATTTTCTTTCGGGTTTAAAATATCCTGAAAACAGCATGAGA
>NW_008246064.1:3847190-3853696 GCF_000691975.1 Corvus brachyrhynchos
GAGGGAGGAGACAACCCTTGTCCAGGTGGGAACCCATCCAGCGCGTGTGGCATTGTTTGGAGTACGACTAATTAGTCATCAATGGTAAATAACAACGGGATGACTCCGGCCAGAGCCAGAGGTAAATAATTAGTTACCTCGTTTGTTAAATGGTATGAGGAAGGAGGGATATGTCAGATGATTCAGCTCTGATGAGGGGAAAAAAATGTGTAACGTCACAGTGAATATATGGATTTTCCATGTCTGAGGATGATGTTGCCCTGTACAGATGTTGTCGGCACTGTTACCGAAACAGTCCACTCTGAAATTTATCCAGCAACCAAAAAGCATCTGCATGTAATAAGAGAAAGGTTGTGATGTGCACTAAAAAGGGTCTGAGGGATTGCTTCTACCAGCTCTGAGTAGGTGTAAATACCTGATTGCTTCTAGGTCTTGCCAATTATTGGAAGTGATGTAATTTTGCAGAGAAATAAAGACCTCACATCAAAGAGATACTTAACATTGTTTTTGACAAAATCTCTACCTTAAAATGCAGACGCACGAGGACAAAAATGTTCACGAAATGCTTTCAGTGAAACATTTTAGCAGATTCCATTTCCTCAATTGCACTTCAGCAATGTTAAAATGTTTTGGTGACATAGAAAGGTCTTGTTTCAAATTGGTTTGAATCATTTTGCATTGCATTGCAATATTAATCGAAATATTTTCAATGTGTGCTATATTTTATGGTGCTGGGATTTGTGCTGCACCTGCTTTTGCTATGTTTAGTTTTGACATTATCAAAGTGAATTGTTTCAATCGTATCAGACCAAACAGCTTTTACATTCTTGGTCCATCAAACATTTTAAAATTTTATGGTTTTTTGTTCCGATTTGGAATGATAAATTGGAAACAAAGAAGGATGAAAATTCTTATATCCAGCCAACTGTCTCTGTGTTCAAAGGAAAACCATGTTTTCTGGGCATTAGATTTGCAGCTTTGGAAAACTGGTCTATCTCAGCCTCACCACCACCCTGGACATGTCACTTAGGGCTTGACTACATGAGGAAAGAGACTGTAACAGGTATCCATGATCACCCAGAGCACATTTGTTCCATATGAAGGATGAATTCTCTACAGGAGTTCTCCAACCCATATCACTCACCCTAAACTCGAGGTTTCAGCCTGTGTGAAATGTCAGTTGAAGTCAGATGAATTTTCTTTCACGCTGACTTTGAGAGAAGCCCAAGGTGAGCACCCAGCTGAAGACATCCAACACTCCTGTGATGAATCCCCCTGCTAGTGTCTGGTGCAATGAATTTTGGCCCAGCCTCAGAACAGCTCACACCCACCCACAAAGACTGTGGCTACCCTGATGTCCCCGTGTCTGCACGGTGGCAGCCTCTGTGGGGCACAGAGGGGCTGCAGGCTGGACCCCAGGCAGCAGTGAGGGCTTAAAGCAAAGCACCACTTCCATCATTTAGTCTGGACATGGTTTCAAGCCCTACAAGTGGTATAGAGTTTTAAGTTCCCACCAAAATTTAACTCTCCAGCCACCTCCCTACACAAAAATCCCTCCATCTACCAGCCCATCCTATTTGTCAGCTGTAAAACGAGCATTATGCTAAAGCTTCTTGTCTCAGCTTGGTCTATCCAGGTATATATGAGGAGCATCTCTTTCCTTGTGTGAGTTCAGGGATGAGTGCAAAGGAACTTTGATCTTGTTCAGACCTCATTACCACCCAGTATCACCCACCCATCGCAATAGTTGCCCTTTGGGCTTCCTGCATCATGGAAACATTTTCTTTCAGAGTGATCAAACACAACATCACTTAAATCCTTAAAACATCTCCATGGTGAAACAGATTGCTTTTTCCTACCACTTAGCTCAGTCTGACTGTGCATCCAGTTTGTAGAGCTGTGCTGACAGCATCAAGCCATTCAGAGCTTTAGGACAGCATTGGACACACCTCATGAAGAATCATCCCACTGACACCCAGGACAAACTCCCTTTCGGACTTTTGGGAACAAGGTGATGAGAAAGAGGGGGTCCCATCCCTCATGTGGAGCAGAGGGTGAGAGGTCAGGACAAGAAGGGGCAACCAGGACTACAGCAGATGTTTTCCCATCCCGTCTGGTCTGAGCAGCAGCCCCAGCTGCCTCTCTGGAGATGGTGAAAAGAGGAAGAGCTGTCAAAGACAGACAACACAGCGGTTTCAGTTGTGAATTTCAGTTCACCTCAAAGACCTCACTGCTTCATTTTTGCAGCTCCTTTGTCTTATTTTTCCTCACATGCAAGTGTTCTGAAGCACCTTCTTGCCTGGGGAACCCCTCAGGAGGTCTGCAGACCTGACTGTCAACTCCCTCCTCCCCTCCACACTCAGGATGGGTTCGTAAATCACTTTACTGGGACAAGAAGTGTGATGGGCTATTTGCACTCCCCTTTCTAGCAGCCCACCTTGCTATAAAATGGTCAAACCTTGGCCAAGTTTGGGAGACAAACCACAAACCTCTTCTATATCTTCTGGCTTGTTTCTGAAGACTGTGCAACTTGCACTTTTTTTTTTTTCCTGGCTTCTTGGGCTTGTTAAATAACAAAACAAAAGATAAAAGCTCAAATAAAGTTGCAGCTGCTCGGCACCAGCCCAGCCCTTTATCACCAGGGGTGTGCAGGCAGAGAGGGGCAGCATGTGGGCAGCACGTGGGTTCTCTCCTGTGACTCAACAAGGGAAGAAAAGCATCAAAAGGGGCTAATTTTGAAATTGGTATGAAAAATTGTTTGACACCTTGTGTTCCTTGTCTTTCAAAGTGATCTGGGGAGCTACGCCCCTTCCTGCCCTTCCAATTCAGAAAACAGCTCTCAAATGTGAGGTGTTTTCTGCTGCTTGCAGAAATATCTGCTCCATTTCTGGGATTTCTCCTCTTCATAGGGCTTCCTTCATAGGTGCTACAGAAGGGCATTGGAGCTGCTTCTCTGGGTCACATCAAAAGCAGAAAAGCCAATTAAATGATATTTCCCAGCAGCCTGATGGTCACCAGGCTCCCTCCCTTCCATCTGTTGGGTACTGGGTGAGGCTTGAGCTGCATCAACAACTCAACAGAGGCTTTGCTTCCCCCAGGCTAAAGGTGCACATGGACTTCATGGAGAAATTGGAGTATGAACATGGTTGGACACTCTGCTGCTCCCTGTGTTGGGCCTGAATCCCTTGACAGCTGGGCCCCACAGGTTAAAAGAAACACGGAAGTCACACAAAAGCAACAGACCAGCAAGGGCTGTGGTTGCATGAGACGGCAGCACGTTTAAGCAGGTTTTTTCCCTCTTTTCAACCCAAGCCCAAGTGCTGAGTATGCAGAGCAAAAGATCACAGCAAAAAGCACCTTTGGGCTGACCAGAGCCACAGCATCACCATCTTGATGTAAATCAAGACAAAGAGCAGATTTCTTCCTTCCTCCTTACTTCAGACCAGAGGCAGACAACTGTGAAATCAATCCAAAAGGAGCTGGGGTGGGGAAAACTGCTCTTTGGGCAAAACTTCCACAGCAGCCAATCTGGCCAAGAAACAAAATGAGAAATTTATTACCAAATTGCCTCCAATCCCATTCCATACCCCAGTGTTTAGCAGGTGTCTGACTCTGAGTGCTCTTTTCACCTCCCAGCCCTGCATCCCCCCCAAATTTTACAAACAGCTTAAGGGACATTTACTTTAGCACCTTAATTATCAGTGGAGGAATTTATATGGACAGCCCACAAAGAATTTATCTCCCCTTTCTGAAGGATGAGCTATGTCCAACTTTACTCTGAACAAACCCACCTCTTAAAGCACCCATGTGTGTGGGGACACTCATTTTGAAATAAAAATGACTGAAGTTCATCAAAGATTGACTTTCACCAGAAGGATGAAACTTGTTTTTTCAGGCAATGTGCAACACTTGCACTGATGAGACAAACAGTCCAAAAAACAAATGTCTTTATTTTTGTGCAGAATTTACATACAGAAACGTCTCCAGAGCATTTACTGTTTGACTTGGAGAAAACAGCTTATTCTGGGGCTCCCATTTCCTCTTCTACAAAGTGGGGGGGATGCTATTTATGTATTTTTCAGTTTAAATAGCACAGACCAGGTGTATCAAGGCTGCACGTGCTGCAGTCCTGGGATTTACTCAGTGGACATCAGTGGGAAGGAGATCAATAACTTTGGAGGGGACGTGAAGCTCTCCATCACTTTGGATGGCTGTAGACACAGAGGTTTGTAATTTAAACTATACTAATAGACCATGGAAAGGAACAGCCACCCACCTAAACTGCCTTATTTTCATTATCTTAGGAAAAAATTAATCAGGGCTGTTTAATATGTGCTGCTCACCCTCGTATTTACTATGTGGGGGAGTTATACATGGTTAAAATCCTCACTTTGGTCCATTAGCCCCGAATTGCAACACACCAGTAGCAGTATTTTTCAGACCTTTAGAGCCCCAACCACAGCAGAGGCTTATTGGGGTGTCTGCCACTGCCATGGCAAAAACTAAATTATTAATGGTATGTGTGGAGTTAAAAGCAGGGTGAGCAGTGGCTGGGTTTTACATCCCTGTTGCTGTGAGCAGAGAGGCAGTTTCAGAGGGGAAAACTAAAATAGCACAGCACAAACTAAGAGGAAACCACCTTCCCTGGCTATCAGGAAACCAAAACCAAACAAGGGTTAACTGGGCAGAGCCAGCACTGACTGTAAGTGGGAGGCTTGGGCTTTATTTTATTGTTGTCATTAATTTCCTTCCTTTTACTTTCAGTAGAGGAGCACAGAGTTATTTACATTAGACACAGCTGTGCCCCACCGAGGTACATACACCAGAAGAAACTTCAGGAGTAAGAGAAAAAAGCAGCTGAAGTGCCGTGGATGATTTCTGATGCTAACACCAAGGGCTTGTGCCATTTTCCCCCTTTGAAGCACACTGTGACAACGCCAATTCCCCAGATCTTTGCTGGTCCATCTGCAGCGTGTCAGAAGGAGGGATGAGCCACTCTCACACTGTGGGACATGAGATGCCAGTGATATGATGGATTACTTTCTTTAATCACGTTTGCATTGCAGAAATAAGTAAGAGAGACGTGGTTTGAGCTGTAGATTCCAGAGTTAATGAATTGGAGCAGATCATGCCCCTTGCTGCACATCTCTGCTCAGAAGAAGGCTATGTGCCTGCGTCCATTTTTGCAGCTTGGAGGGGGGGTTCCTTTTCCTCAGAGCAGGGGGATGGAGGCAGCAAAGCCTGCGTGACTCTGCCTGAGCCACTCCCTTTCTTTATACATTTCCTTTCTTCCTCCTATTTGACTGTCTCGGCTAATTAGTTTGTTAAAACACGTGCCTTTTGTGCCGCTCCGGGGACGGCGGGGACCTGACCTCACCAGTGGCTCCGCTCGCTCAAAGGAAGGGACGAGCTCCCCACAGCCACCTCCACCCTGTTCCCCCCTCTGCTCCCTGGGACCTTGTTTATCTTAACGCCAGGGAAACTCAGCACAAGGCATTTGTCAGACGAGCCCTTTGTGCAGCTGAGCCGAATTCATCGCCAAGACCGTTTTTGCCGAAATCACAGTAAATTCACCAGGGCTCGTGGCTCCTCTCCCGAGGCTGCTCCTCCAGGGCATCCCTGCGTGGCCTCGGTGGACACAGGCTCGTGGAAAAGCTGGGAGCCTCAGCGGGAACCAAAGCATTTCACACTCTTGGCACACCCAAAAGTCAACGCCTCATTGCTACACGGCTTCTCTCCCACCCAGGTTTCTGCACAGCCAGCCAGAGGCTTTATTTATGGGCTGGGATGCTCAGCAGTGAAATGGTTAGAGCTCTTGGCATCGGGGGGTCATAATTACCCTTCCAAGTTAACACCCATTGAGATGAATGGGAGCACACCCTTTTCTGCGGGTGTTATTGTTGCAGTCTGCCTGGCTGTGGACTCAAAGAGGACAGTTTACCTTGGTTTGCAACCAGAAAGGCTGGAAAGCGCCTCTCCCTCTCTCTTTCTCTCCTTTTTTAAATAGGAAAGGGGAAAGTTTGCTTTTGCAGATTTCTGGGGTGGTGAGCATGGGGGAATGGTGAAGTAATATAATTTGGGCCTGTCGTAGGTGCTAAGCACCTGTGAAGTTGCCTGGCTTTGGAGAGCAGGAAAGGGCTGGAGTACTCTGGGAACCGAGCTCCTGGGTTCCTGTCGGCAGCAGGGGAAATCTGCTGTGTTATCTTTTCCTCATATCTGAGAAAAGGAGCTGGAGCTGCTCAACCCCAAAAATGCTGGTGTTTCCCACACTTGGCTGCTGCAGGCACACCCTGGGGTGCAGCCGCTGTCCTGCAGCAGCACCACTGCCGTGTCCATCTGAGAGATGGAGCTGGGCTATGCCCAGAGCTGCAGCATGGTGTGGACATCCCCCCAAGGGCATCTCCCTGCCTTTCCCTCCAAACATCTCTGGCAAGTGCAAACCATAAGTGATGGAAAAGGGATGAACCCTGACCTGGAACAAAACACCTCCAGCCTGTGGCTGCTTC
>NW_008246064.1:3853745-3858335 GCF_000691975.1 Corvus brachyrhynchos
CGGAAAAAACCCCCCCCCAGCCGGTGGCTGCTTCAGCCATCAGGTGTTGTTCTGGGTGCAGCAGAGGAGCTGCCAACCCCACGGTGGAGGAGATGCTTCACCCCACCTGCCTGCCAGAAGTTGCTCTCCCTCAAGCAGAAGGAGTTGGCTGGGGAGGCAGAATGTCTGCTCCTTAATCCCCAATTCCCATCCTGGCACATCTTACCCATTTCAGCACCCGTTACCATTCTCTGGGAATCTGCAATCAGAGCAGCTAAAACCAGCTGGGATCACAAACTGGTGCCTGGAGGCCGTGTTTGCAGGAGGAGATGTTTACTGAGCAGCCCAGAGGGACTCCGCTCCACTAGCTGGTGTTTTGTGTCAGGATAACAAACTCACCTCAGGGGCTTGTGTGCACTTGAAAGGGTTCAGGTGGGAGAAGCAGCAAAACACCTGTCCCCCAGGGAAGATGCAGACTTTGCCATCAGAGGAGAGCTTTGGCGTGGATAGTCTGGAGCAGTTCCTAGAATAAAATAAACTATCCTGACACAAAGGTTTCCTCTCTTGATTAACAGGAGTTACACATTTATCAGGGGGACTAAGGGCCCGTAATGCTGCCCACCCTGCTCACAGCATGACTATCATGAATGTAACCCAGGGAACATAGCAAAAAGCAAGCAAAAATACCTTTACCACTCCACCATACTCCCTTGCAGCTGCTTTCCCTCAGAGGTGCAAATGAGAGCTGCAAACACCCATGTGCCAGGGGTTATTTGAAGGAAAAATTATGCTGGCTAGGGGATTGAGGGTGTTTTCATCTACACTTTTCAGTGTAGTAAAACAAGGCTGACGCACAGGCTGCCTGGCATGCAGCAGGAGCAGCCCTAAGGCCTCGGGTGCTTGGGATTTAAATCCCCTTGGAGCTTCCCTGTATTTGTTTGTGCAGCCAAGGCCCCGTGGGGATAACGGTAGGATGCTCTGCGTGTGTGTGATGCAGACACACACCTGCATGCACAAGAACAGCCACGGCTGGACAGACAACCCCAGGGCAAACCATTTCCTATAACCTTCTCCTTCAGCTCCCAAAGGCATCAGAGCCAGGGTGGTGGGGGGATCTGGGCACCCCATGGGTATTCTGGGGATTGTGCTCCTCCTGACCCCTCTGCTCCAACCACCTGGCCACAGCCAACCTCTGTACCTGCAAAATCAGACCTCAAGCACAGCTGCCAGCACACACAGGTCCAATTAGTATAAAATCAGGAGGCAAGCCCCCATATTCCTGAGGCAGGAAAGAAAATCACCTACTATGGTCTCACTTGCTTTTCTAATGGTTACCCTTAATCAAAAAGGCTTCAAACACACTGAAAATAAGTTCCAGTTAATAAAGTCCTGTAAAGCTGCGGACTTTGAAGAGGTTCAGTTTTAAGAAAAATATATTGGCAAAAGACAGGATTGTCCGAGGAGTTGGAAAAATCCGGGCATTGTTTCTGCAGAAACGAAACTGCTCCTGCTCTGGGTGCAGCCTGTAAACACCTGAGTTGCCCCAAGAGCAGGGGAGTTAGGTGAAATCACATGATCTTCTATAAAAACTTCAGGAATCAGATGTGAACTGGTTCTGTGAGCTGAGGATTATGCAGACATGTAATAAATAAGGGAAGAGAAAGATGGTTGCAAAGAAATCCACTCCTAAGTAAATCCTTATCTAAACATGCTGCTCAGCATCACTCAGCCTGTGCTGCCATGACTGTGCTCCCCATTACTTTCCAGAGCAGCAGCAGATAAAATAGCATTAAAACACCTCTTCCCACTCAGTTGCACCAAATAAAGAGGTTTTGCCAGCCTGAGAAATTTGTATGCTTGCAACCAGAAATGCAAATCAAAGCCCGCCTGGCAAATCCCTGCATGGCAGTTCCTAGTTTTACGCAGTGATGATTTTGCTGTGCACTGTTTGTTTTTCCTGGTTCAGCTGGGAGTCAGGCGCTTTATGTAAAAGCAAAAGGTGATGCTCTGCTCAAAGATAAAGTGCTGCTTGAGTGATCATGGGCTGCTTTACACGACAGTCTGAAAACAAGCACCCAAGAGGAGCTGGTGCAAATATCCATATGCAAAACCACATTAGAATCATAGAATCATAAAATGGCTTGGGCTGGAAGGGGCCTTAAAGATCATCTCATTCCACTCTCCTGCCATGGACAGGAACACCTTCCACTAGATCAGGTAGCTCAGAGCCCTATCCAGCCTCACCTTGAACATTTCTAGGGATGGAGCATCCACAGCTTCTCCAGGGAATCTGTTCCAGCGCCTCACCACCCTCCCAGTAAAAAATTTCCTCTTAACATTTATTCTAGATTTCCCCTTGCCCATGCAGAAATTACTGTGGACATGTGCTGATGAGAGCTGTGTGAGCATCACCCTTCAAACTCAAGTTGTTGCAACAAGTTCTGTGTCTTTTGATTTCAGAGCACTGACAGTGCAAAATGCCCACAGCAGGGTAATCCAGCCCACGGGCACCCACAGCAGCTCAGCACCAGCAACTTTTCCTCCTTTTCCCACAGTTCCTTGACCTGTTCCACATCCCATGAGCTGGGATGGAGCCATCTCAGGTATTGATGCACTGAGCTGCAGTGATGGAGCAAAGCGCAGGGGCTGCAAAGCCTCGGTGAGCCCCAGCTCCTGGCTCAGCACTGGTGGGCCCGGGCTGAGCAGGGTGCACGAGTGAGTCAGGTTAGCTGATGGGAAAAGTCACTGTGGTTTCGTGGTTGGAGCCCAGGCCAGCGCAGCAGAAGAGCTGAGAGCTCTTGCTCCATCTGTCACCAGCTTCCTCTGCGAGCTGGAGTGTTTATTCACACACCCGAGACTTGGAAAAGAGCTCGGAAAGCTGTTTTCTTTCCAACCCAGCTGACTGTGCCTCGGATTAAAATGATCCCAGTGAGAGAGCGGAGCAGCCTCCCTCTCCATGCCCACGTAACGGAGACGAGCTGTGCTCTGCTAATATTTGCAGGCAATGGCTTTGGTCAGACTCTAATGATCACCTTTCTTGCTTCACAGGACCTCCTTCTCGTGCCCATCTGCGGGGCTCACATCCTTGGCTGTCAGCTGTGTAAATTTGCTGAAAAGCAGAACTGTACAAATAACTGATAGGGGTGAGGGGTGGCCAGGCCGGAAAAAATCAACGTATTTGGCGTGGGGTAACCAGAAACAGCGTTTTAATGAAATAACTGTGTTTTGGGCCAAACAAACACGTTGTCTGACCACAGTTATCTCTTAAATATTTTTATAAATTTCTCAGATGATTTTTTAATATGAGAGAAGCTTCAAAGACAAGTGAAATATTTATGCTAAAAAATAATGTATTTTATTTTTTTTCACTCAGGAACAATTTCCTGAAATTGCTTTCAGTCGGTGAAACATTGCAGTCAAGCCCATCTGCATATTTTGGAAGAGAAAAAATTGCTTTCTTCCACCTCCCATCTTCCCTGGCTGTTAACTTAACTGTATCCTTACCCCTTTCATCCCCTTTACTTGCTTCCTCCTTTTCTCCTGTAACAAATGTGGATTTCCTGTCTTTTTTTCTTCACCCTGCCTAACCTGTTATCTGATCCGTGCTCTCCCAGTCCTGACCTCTCCTTCCTCCAGCCGACCTCCTGATATCCATTTATCTCCTACTCCCCAAACCCACCTCTTCCCGTTTTCTTTCCCATAGCTATGGATTTCGGAGCAGGCCCAGGGAGGGGTCTGCTGGGCGTTACAGGAATAAGAGCAGGGACAGAGGAATAAATCCAAACCCAAGCTGTACAGGGCTGGGAACAGAGCCCTGTGGCAATATTCCCTGGGCAGCCCTTATACTCCGACAACCTGAACTAAAACTCTGAATCCCGAATCCTTCGATTGTAGGTGTGAAGTCAGCATTGTTCAGCGTTAATCCCCAAGGATGTGGATTTAAATTAACGAGGTTCCTTCATGACACTCATTAACCCTGCTCAGTGTTGGGTGCTGGGAATGGGGTGCTGGGACTCTGCCCTCCAGGTTGCTCTCTGCCCTGGTGAGATCCGATAAAGCCTTTCCAGGCTCCACGGGCTTCCCAGCTGCTCCTCACAGCAAACATCGGAAGGTGGCCAGGAGCCAGCGCCGGGCTGGGACGGAGATATGGTGTTCATATGGCTGGTATCTGATCACGTACAGCGAGCAGGGATTGCTAATGAAAGCCAGGGCTCCTTGGAGGGCAACTTTGCAAGTCAGCAGGACACAAGAAAGGGAGCAACCCCCCCCCCCCAACTCTTTTGTTCACAGCTTGCTGTCTCCTTCCTTGCTGTAAAATAGCAGAGCAGTGGAACATCTGAGCCCTTCTCCCTGGGATCCACTGACAGGACACATGGGAATGGTTCAAAGCTACACCCAGGAGGTTTGGACAGAACATTAGGAAGAATTTATTTACTGAAAGGGTGGTCAAGCACTGGAGCAGGCTTCCTAAAGAAGTGGTCCGTGCCCCAGGCCTATCAGTATTTGAGAGGCATTTGGACAATGCTTTAAATTTGATCACTCCTGAATTGGTCAGGTAGTTGGACCAGATGAGCCTTCAAGGTCTCTTCTAACTGAAAACTTCTCTTCTCT
>NW_008246064.1:3858345-3877326 GCF_000691975.1 Corvus brachyrhynchos
CTTTCTTTTCTTATTTCTCCTTCTCGAGAGGACAGGCAGGGATTTGAACACTCACCCCTCACTAATCATGTTTGGACAGGGCTAAATCCTCAAAGGTGCAGTTTTTACTCTGGTGTTTCCCAATCCAAATTCCTGTTAAACCCAAAAATACCCCCAGCCACTTGGCTGCTCAACGAGCACAGCTCCTGACCCTCCTGGAGCCACGAGCAGAACCTCAGAAACCACTGCTGCTTTAACCCACTGTCTTGGACCTTCCCAGTGGGGTTGCCCTAAACTGGGAGCAGCAGCACACGGGGTTTTTGTGGTGTGGGGGATTCTGTGGTCTTGGGGTTCCCCGAGGCACGGGACTTCTCCAGGGTGGGGAGGCAGCAGGGTCATGTGTGCCACCACCCTCCCGGGCAGAAAAGCTCTGGTTAAACACCGTGACACTGTAGAGGAACCAACAGGTGGCCTGAGAGAAATGGTGGTCACTGAGAAGAGTTTCGGTTTTGTCTAAATTTTCCGTAGAAAAATTCCCCCTTTTCAGAGAAAAGCTACATACCCTCTTGTTATGGGGAAATACAACTGTGTACATATGCACACACTATTATACAAAATGTAAACACTTTCCAGTGTGTATGTGCACATCCATATATATATACATCTCCATGGACATCTTTTGCTTTGAGGGATTCAGTCTTTTCTCCAGCAACAAGTGTTTCCAAATTACAGTGAGTTCATTTGCAGAAAAAGGATGAATTTAAAACCCCTTTAATGAAAACCCAATCTTGAAAAGAAATTGATTTTAAAAGAAAAGCTTCAGCCACTGCTGCTGATCAGCATTGACAAACCATTCTCAGAGGAGCATTCACTGGCAGGGATGGGGCGACTGAGGCTTTGCTGCTCATTCTCTAACCAGTTGTCAAAATGGAATAAATGGGCCAGGAGAAGGATTTTTTTGGAAGAATTTTGCCTGTGCTAGGGCTTTTACTTATGGTGGCAAAGCTTGGCTGCTCTATCTCCCCGTAAATCATCACCTGGCACAGATCCAATTAGAGTCTCCACTGAATCACCCATCAACAGGTGACTCTGGTGTGTCCTGGCCTGACCTCTTCATTTAAGTAGGTTGCATTTCTCCTCGTATTCTGGAGCTGCCCAGATCCTGTCTGGATGTGTTTCCTGCTGCTGTGCCCCAGAAATGTGACTCTGTGGTGCAGATGTGCTGGTCAGCCCTTGTGGACACTGTGAGTTAGCTGTTCCTCTCTCCTGAGGTTGTCCTGCTGCAGGATTGTGCAAGTGCATGTACTTTGCAGGAGCTCGAAGCACAGTCACTATTCACTGGGGCACAAGGAATAAACAGCTGGAGAGACAAAACAACACAAGATCAGCAGCACTTCCCTGCATGAGTTGGGTTTTTCCTTACCCTCTGCTGACTTTATCCATATACTCCCAAAAATGTCCTATATCTTTCTCCTCCTACACCGGGTGTCTCTTCTAAACCCCTCACTGCTCCCACCTCCTCTAAGGAAGCTTTCTTTTCACTAGGCAGGTTCTTCAATTCAAACGATGCCTGTGTTACACAAAAAAAAACCCTGCCTCTTTGTTCTTCTTTCTGCACAAGTTTCCTTTTAAGTGGCTGGAGAAACCTTGATTTCTCTAAGTGCCAGAACCCTTTGTCAGGTTGGCTCTCTGATCAGGCTCCTCGGTGGAGCTAAATCCTTTGCCAAGCTTTCCCACATTTAGCCAACAGCCCCTTTGAGCTGAGTCTTGAAAAACTGGCTTGTCCTCAGCAGCAGCTCCCTCTTTGTCCAACTGAGCTCCATTTGAATGTGTAACCATCAAAGTTTAATGAGGCTCTTTTGTAAGCCTTATACCAGGTGGAAGCATTTTTAGTTTTTTTTTTTCCTTGTGGTTTTTGGCTCAAAAATCGGTAGGCAAGAAGAGAAAAGAGCAGAGAACTCCATACTCAAAGCAGAGTTTGATGCTTGATACCTGCCTAAAATTCTGCAGGAAAAAGGCACCAATAATTCAGAAAAGGTGCAAGGAAAGACGGGGGGATGGGTCAGCACCCAGCACCTGGCAGCTGCCTGGGGCTTGAGCAGGATGTGGAGAGACACAGCAACAAACTGTTGAACTGGGGTTGAGAAAGTTCTTGGCTTGTTTAGAGTTAAGAGTTTCCAGCTATACTTATGAGAGGTAGTTGAAGGAGCTGAGATTGTTTAGCCTGGAGAAAAAGAGGCTCAGGAGGGACATTATTGCTCTCTACAACTAAAAGGAGGTTGTAGAGAGGTGGGGGTCAGTCTCTTCACCCAGGTAACAAGTGACGGGGCCAGAGGAAATGGCCTCAAGTTGTGCCAGGCATGGTTTAGATTGGATATTATGGAAAATTTCTTCACTGAAAGAGTTGTCAGGCATTGGAACAGGCTGCCCAGGGCAGTGGTGAAGTCACCATCCCTGAAGGGATTTGAAAGGCTTGGATGTGGCACTTGTGGACAGGGTTTAGTGGTGAACACCGTGGTGCTGGGTCAACAGTTGGACTTGATGATCCTACTGGTCTTTTCCAACCTTGATGATCCTATGATTAATCTTTACACACTTTGCCTCCAGCTCAGCTCTCAGCTGCTGCATTTGTGCCCTATTTCTGACCCTGCCAGGAGCAGAAGAGTCTTAATTATGAGTCCATGACCAGAGAGAAGGAGCTTTTCAACTCATTGTTTATCTACCTTGGAACAAACTCAACCAACCCTCTCCTGGAGCTCCACAAATGTGGAAAAAAAAAATCACTTTAATGAAACACTGCCTGCCTTTTCAGCTAGCTGGTGCCTCTGGTATGTCTGCTCTGATAATTAAATCACAATTTAATCACAAATTCTCTGTTGCTTCAGGGTTGACCTCTGCACGTGGAGCAGATTTCTCCAGTTCAGCCCCTAGCCCAAGAATCAGGGAGGGGGCTGGAGAGTGATAGCTGTGCTGTGAAGATATTTTCTCAGAAAAGGGGAGTTCTGGGCTGCCACATGGTATTAATATGCATTTCATCTGGGCAGGTGACTTCCCTGAAGATTTTCTAAGAGTTTTCCGTCTCCAACCCCTCTGGACCTCTTCAGGCCATGAAGTGAAGTCCACAGCTCTCCAGCGGCCTCCTGAATGGACTCACTTCCAGGTCCCAGAGGAGTGGCAAAGTACCCAAAAAGGGCTCAGGTTGAGGTGGATTTCAAGCAGTTGAGCTGTCAGCAAGTGCTTTGTGGCTGGCTGTGGTACTGTCTGGTGGAACATCAGGACCCAAAGGGGCACCCAGGCTTTAATTCAACTCAGTGTCTTGAAGACTGGGGTAGAGTAGGAGCAAAATTAACCAGAAATGAAGCAGGAAAGCCACAACATAACATGCTAAATTCTTTGAAATCAGGCCTTAAAACTAGGTATTATTTCCTCATTTTGCTGTGAGAGTTGAGAAGAAAACAACGAAACAAGGTTGTGTTTCAGCAAAAGGTTTGGGCTGGCTTGCTGGCTGGGAAATGTTGTCTTCAGCAGACCAGCAGCAGGCTGGGGCTGTGGTCTAACAAAGCCTCCCAAAGTATGTCTGGAGAAAAAAAAAAAAAAAGGAAAAAAAAGAGAGGTAATCTGGCTGCATTCACACAGCCTGTTTACATCTGCCTGGTAAAAAATGCTGTGACAGATCATTCTGCTGGCAGGAACGGCTGTGGAGGCTGACTCCTCCACCTACGAATTCAGCTGCCTGTGGCCTTCAGGTGCTCAGTTTCCAGGTAATGAGGCACTCAGGCTGTCCCCTGGGAAGGACCAAAAGCCATTTTTGTGTTCCTGATGAGGACATGTTGAGCGGGGCTGATGTGTGACTCACTGTGGCCAAACTTTTGTCACTATTCCTGCTTTCTTTATCACACTGCTCCGCGCAGGCTTCCCATCTAGTTTAGGAATCCCCATGCAATGAGACATAAAGCAGGGTCTACATCCAAATCTATCACACAGCCATAAATATGGCTGGCAGGAGGCTCAGACCCAGGGATTTTCTTGGTGCTCATCTCTGACCTGAGACGGCAGCTTGACCCTTGCAATAGCTCCCTCTGTGTTCTCCAGTTGAATGGAGGCCCATCTAAATTTAACCAACCCTCTTTGTGAGTCTTATGCCATGCATGAGTGTGACCCTGTCCTTTGGGGGATGGAGGCAGATAAGAATCAGACAAATGTTGCAACACTGTCAGTGCCAGCATGGGACAAATTATCATCTTATTCCCACAGGGAGAGGGGAATCTATCGATTAGGGTCACCATCTCACTGTCTCCCATACTCCACAGATCACTCCCAGTCACATTAGATCAATTTAAAAGGACCTCTGTGCAGCTTTTGGAGGTGTCAGGAAGAAAAACCTGGATGCTACTTTTATCTGATTGTCGTCCAAACAAAGTCAACATGACACGCTTCAGAATTAAACAGTGCTTTAAAACCAGTTTGGCTGCTTTATTGCCACCACCTGAGTGAATGAAACACCTGGATGGAGAAGGCAGGTCCCAACAGACCAGAGGCAGACTTTTGGCAGCGATATTGAGGGCATCTCTCAGCAGTGGGGTGGTTAAAACTCACGGACTTTTCCAGAGAAAGTGTTTTAATTGCTGAACACCAGTTAGCAGCGCCTGCTTTGATGGATGCACTGATGTCTCTACTTTCTCTCAGTGCTGCTATTTCCAGCTTTCAGGCAAACAGCACTTCAAATTTAGCTAATTACTCTGAGAGTGCAGCAGGGTTTCTAGGGCTGCAGATTTCACACAGTTTCTATTAATATCCCCCGGGGCTTCCAGGTTTGTGCTTCTTGGGGATAACACTGATCTCTCTTTGCCAGCACCACTCAGGTCTTGTGCATCCACTCACTCCCAACCACTTAACATGGCAGCTAGCTAATAATTTCCCTTATCACACAGCCCTCCTGATAAAGTTTCTCTGGCAGAATGATGAAGGCTGGTGTCTGGTTCCCTGAGACCTCCCTGGCTCCAGTGGAGGCTGGAGGCTCCTGGCAGGAGAGGAACAGATGCCTTGGGCTGGAGCTGTGTGGTGCTTGGTGCTGTCTCACCCCTCACTGTGATTCTTATCTTGCTGTCGACAAAACCCCACTGCCTTGAGCTAAAAACCACAGTTCTAGAGGCCATGAGGAGGGGCAGGTGCCTAAAATCAGCTCCCTGCCTGGCAGCCTCCCGTGTGGGTGCCCAGGGAAAAGCAGGGACAAGTAACACCTCCTTTTGCCCGCAGAGTGGAGGGATATGAGCACTGACATAGGAGAGCCCAAGATATAATGCTTTAGAAACCAAAGGCAGCTCGAAACCCCCTCATGCATTTGCAGCCCCCTCCTCCTGCCTGCACACAGCCATGACTGCAGTGAGGATTCAGATGGGGCACATTCATTCTGGTTTAAAAAGCTCATCTGGCTTTGCCTTAAATTTATGGGGATCACAGTGAATCAAAGAGCACACGGCTGGGAGTTTAAGAAGTGTTTTGTTCTTCTGAATTACATGAATCCTAAAAGATCGCTGGCATCAAAAGCACCCATTAACCCCAGCAACTTTGTTATTGTCATGAGGGACTTGTTTTTACTCTCTGTTGCACTTCCCAAAGCTTAAAGTCAACAGAGACAGGTCTGTTGACTCCGCTGCACTTTATTAGCCTGATAGCAGAACTCCTCATTGGAGTGATTACAGAAAACTTGAGATAGAGGGAGAAAATTTAGAACAAGACAAGCACAAGTAAGTACATGTAAAAATGTCAAAAAATTTGCATCAGTCCATGAATCCTCCAGGTAGTCCTTGTGCTCTTGACATCACAGCTTCTTTTTTTGTAAAGAAGTTTTCTTTCCCACTTTCTTGAATGATTAACAGGAATAACTCACAAGTGAGAGATGGGGAAACAAGGTAGCAAATAAGTACTGTCCTATCCCATGCAAATAGAGAAAGGAAAAAGCAATAGTTATAATCCCCTAATTGCTCATAGCCCCAGTCACTGGCTGCCCAACATCTTTAAACCAGTGACAATCCTGAAACTCAGATCAAGACTTCATTGTTCTTCCCGGGAAAAAAAAAATCCAACATTGTGTTAGTGTAAACTAAAGACTTGCAGGCAATAAAAGGCTGTTTTGGGGATGGCTGGCATGGAGGTTACAGGCGACAGCTGGTGGGTGTCTGATGGGGCTGCCCTTTCTAGCTACCATCTGGACTTTGCATAGGACAGGCGAGAATAAGCTACTTATACCTTAATAAGGAAAAAGCCTGTAAAAATGGGATGGGGGGTGGAGGTTTGGCTGCGAGATCACTTTGTAAATAAACAGGAGCGCGAGCTTGGTCTTTGCTGCTCCGCCTGGGCTGAGGCAGGGACAGCAGCTGGAGACTGAAAGCACCTAGAAGTCTCAGGGATATATAAACATTCTGTCCCAGATGCATTAGAGTGTGTGAAATCTGTTTAACAAATTAATTTGGTTGTTATTATTGCTGTTTAATCACAGCAAGGACAGGAACACCAATGCACCGACAGGGCTGATTCTTCCACCTGGACAAACAAAAGGCAGAACTGCAGTTGCAGTCCATTGGAAACGGGTGGATGGTGCCAGGGTTGCAAAGTTAGAAGGAAATGATGCAGGAGAGAAATGCAGGACCAACATGACAAGTGCGTGGACTGCTGTCAGCACAGAGAGATGTGTATTTACTCTCCCTTTGGGAGGAGAGTTGCATTAGGGTGGACCAAATTTACCCCTGTTACTTCAAAAAGAGTAGTTTTACTGGGCCTGGCATTTCCCCACAGCCACTTGGCACTGCACAAGTAATGTAAATTAGACATAAATAGGCAGTAAACTCACTAAAATACCAGTTTCCCTGCAGGAGGGGTCTAAAAGGTCTGTAAGAGCTGTTGACTCCAACCCTTGGTTCACCTTGGCTTGAAGGTGACCAGGGTGAAGTTATCACAGCAGCAATGCTGAGAGCTGTCAGCCTAAAATAGAAGGTTTTGGCAGATCAGCTCTGCCCATTCTGCCTGCAGCTGTTTTGCATTTCCCCTCTGTCCCACCAGCCCCGAGGGCACTTGGTCCTGGCACTGGTGCCTAAACTGGTGGTGGGATGGGTCCAACCCCAAGCAGCTGAGCTGTGAGGGCAGTCGCTTTTCTGACAGCAGAAATGGAAGCTGCCACAGCTCTTCCTGCCAAAGCTCATCTGTCATAGCCTTAATTTGCTCCTCTGCATCCCAGATCTGCTTCCTTCCCCTCCCTGCAGCTGGCCAAGAGGAGGCAAGGCTTGTCACCGTGCCACGTGGGCACAGCCCCTGCCTGCAGGAATCCCCAGCTGAGGAATTGCAGGTGGTTTCCAGTCCTTGCAGCGTGGCCTCTTTGGGAGCCTGGATGCTTGGGATGCCTGTCCTTCAAGCTCCTTCATCCCATCCTGTCCCATTTGCTCTGGGGGAGCAACATCACATGGAAGGCTATTTCTCTGTTTTACACCCATGCCACCCTTTGTTCCATTTTTAGCATTTTTGCCCCCAAAACCCTTTCCCATGCTGCCCTGTTGTAATTAACACACAGCATGATGAAGATGTGGAAAAAGCAACACCGGCAAAACTTTTGCTCCCTCCAGCAGTGCTTAAGCCACGTTTCAAGCCCTGTCTCAAGCAAGTCGCCTCCCTGTCAGCATCCAACGTGACCCAGTATCCAAACGCTCTAGGCCATAACCTGAGCAGGGAGCAGATAACCAGCAACATCAGATGCTACTTAGAAAGCATTTTGTTCCCAATTAAAGCGAAAACATGCGCTAAGAGCTATTGAGAGAAAGAGCAGAGCATCTGATTTCCCTCTTTTGCTAACACACTCGGAGGAAGAGGTGACAAGTTTGTGGAAATGGCTGCAATTTGCAGTCAAACGTGCGTGCATGAATAGGAATTGGAAGGGAGGAGACAAACAAGCAATGTACTGTACTGATTTCCTCCAGTGATTCTGGAGCTTATGCAAACCAGTTAGCCCCTCATCAAAGAGCAACCCTATCGCTATCACCATACTTTTGATTTCCGAACATCTAGGTAGTTGGTGTTTCAGTAATTTTTTTTTTTTTTTTAATTCTTTCTCTTCTCTTTAATTTTCCTGGGGGAAAATGTACCTGAAGATCCAGGCAATCGCTTCTCTGTGCTCTCACGTGGTTTTACCATGAGGTAAATTTATGGGTGTCAAATGCTTGCTCGTTATGCCAATGTCACAGAAATACGAGTGTGTGGGAGGGCTGGTGGCTTCTGCTTAGTGGAGTTGCCAAGGATTGTGCTAATTAGCAATTGGAAAGACTTATATTTTGGAGGTTTGGAGTGATCCAGGGAGGCAAGTCTAGGCTTGTCTAGAAACTTGTAAAGGCTGTTCTCCATAGACCAGCTGCAAAGGGACTTTGGGCTTTTTGGGAGACCTCCAAAAATTTGTCTGGCTTAGGTTCAGGGGTGTGCATCACTCAGCCCTGCCATGAATGAACTGAGCTTGTAAGGGCTCTGACTGCATCTCCAGGTGCTACCTGAGCTCAGGAGTTGGAAGCTGATGCAAGCTGCTTTATGTTGTGCTCCCTTCTCAGCTCCGGGCTGCTGCTAATGCCAGTGGCTGGTGGCTGTCTCAGGGCTGGGCTGTCCATCGTTTTACCCCTTGTGGTTATTTACAGTGGTGAAAAGAGGAAGCAAATCACAGGTGAATGAATGAAGCAATGACAGAATGGAAGGTGATGAGATGGTCCTTGGGTGATGTGAGGAAAGTTTTTCACCAGCCCGGATGCTGTGTCTGTACCAGTGATCAGCTGAAGGGAAAAAGTTGTATGTCCTGTGTGTGAGCTGGAGCTTTACCTGCAGCCTGAGCTGCCTCATCCTTTCCTATGCCTCAGACATAACCAAGAAGGAATTGTTTTGCCCTGCTGTAGCCCCAACAGCACCCCATGGGAGTCTCTAAGATGGGTGCATGTTGGGGAACCTTCTCCTTTGTAAGGGCTGGAGATGATAGAAGGAGTTGCTTGTGCCCCTGCAGCACTGTTGCCTCCCTCACTGCAGTGGCCACATATCCAGAGCTGGAATTGCTGGGTTGTAGCAGCTCTGACTGCTTGACATCTAAATAAACCCATCCCAGGACCCACAGCATCACCAGCACTGGAGAAGGTGTTTCTCTTTAGGGAGAGCAGCTGATCCAGGGTCCAGCAGCTCCAGCACGAGGGAAGCCTCCGGCCATACACATTGTCTGACATGCAGTGCCTCATGTTGGGGGGAAAGCTGGAGACCAGCTGAGACGACAGTGCCTGAGGGAACACAGTGCATCATCCAGCATGTCCCCAGCTGCCAGAGCCATGGGAAAGGCCTTTTCCAGAGGACTAGCATGCTGATCTCAGCTCAGGGAGCTCTTCTGAGCTGAACAGACTGGGGTCTGGACTCCACGGAAAACCGGCAGCAGACTTGAGGTGAGAAGGTCTGCGTGGAAAGTGGCGGGGGCAGAAAGAGCAGGTTGGGAACATCTCCATCATCAAGCTGAATCCAGAAGGAGATGCATGTTGACGGCCTCAGTGTCTAGCTTTCGACAACTGATTTGGCAAATTTGGGCCTGTGCAAGTAACTAAGAGCAGATGTGTCAAATGGTTTTTATTTCCTAGAATTAACACTAGATACGAGAATACTAAAGGAACTGGCCTGCATATGCCTGCTGTGGGACTCCCCTGACGCTCTCCTACCTTCTCTTTACCATGCCCTGACCAGATACAGCTTTCACTTGCACTAGAATAAATGAGATTGGCTGGAGACACAGCAGGTATCAAGCAGCACACAGGAGAGCTGAGGAGGAGTGGCTCTTTTCACACCATTTGCTGTGTACACGCAGATAATGTGTTTGCCTGATACTTGTTTTTAGCTTCCTGCCTCAAGTCTTTCCAACGTGGGGGGATCACTCCATGACACCACATCTCCCCTGATTTCCGCTGGAACAGAAACACTTTTGAGATCCCATTTATAACTCTGTTCACACAAAATGTGACAGTTTTAGCTATATTGGAAGACCAGCCTGACCCTGGCAGCCGCTCGCACTGTGATCAGAATAGTTATCAGTCAAACCCTGGTGTGTGATGTCTGGTGGCAGCGAGGATGGATCTGCTCTTGCAATAATGTGATCCATGCAGTGAGAAGCAGTGGAGCACAGCCCCGCAGAAACAGACAGGTGGAGGAGGAATTGTCTCAAAGTCAGGCACAAGTCTGAGCTAGCCATCCTGGACTTCCTGTATGGTCCACAGGGAAAAACAGGTTCTTTTAGGGAGTGACTCATCTCGGACTAAAATAGGTCAGAGGAACTGCTCTCCAGCAGCATCTGACTCCTCTCCACAGGCTGTAAAGGGAACCCAAGGGGGACTAGTTCAGATGTAAGCAACTTCTTTTCACTTGTCCAGCATTCATTGGTATGAGTCGCAGCCAGGCTGTACAAACTTTTCCTGAGTCAGTGGGAGTCAAAGGGCTTTGGACCCGACACTTCATGGTCTGAGTCAGATTTTGCATTTCCCAGAAAATCCCTGGATTTAAAGAGCTGGGCAGGGCTAAGCCAGAAGAAAAACATGCACCTTAACCCCATTTTCTAGAAAATAATGACAGGCAGCACATCCAAACAGGGAAATTCTGTCTTTTATTTTAAAAACCTGAGCAGCAGAAGACACTGCAGAGTTCGGTGTGGCATCTTTTTTTCCCCTGTTATCTTTCCAGAGAAAATGAGGTCACACTTTTCACTGTCACAATTCCCGGGACTCTCATCATCTTTCAGCCCAATGCATTCTCCTTCCTCCAGATTTTCCCCTTGATCTGAAGTATGTTGAAGTCAATGAAAATCGACGACGCTCGTAAGACGAGCCAGAATCCCTTGCTGGGAGAAGGGCACCAGATTTCTTGCTAACTCCTCCCTTCACCCTTTCTCAGCAGAAGCCGATGACAGGATTATTTTTTATCAAGAAGCACATACTACACACAACCAGCACAAAAGATCAGTGATTAGCCTTTAGATAAGCAGCCAAGATTGCTTTTTCCTGACCTTATCAATCTGGTATTTGAATTTCTAGGGAGTTTTAGTGAGTGGGTTTTCTCGGGAAGCTGAAATCCTTCCTTTTAACCCTCATGCAAAGTTCCTGCTAACTTCCCTGGAGCTAGTTTCTCTTTCAGGATAAAAGCAGATAGCTGTCCATGACTTGTCTGAGGTCAGGAAGGCCTTCATGTTGCCAGGGATTTCCTTTGCTTTCCTTTGCCCCACATTTCGACACAGGCCATAAAATGAGAACGAGTTATTTCCTGTGTAGTGCAACAGGAACAAAAATACCCAAATGCACGTGGCTGCCTACCTACAAGCTACAAGTCTGAGCTTCCAGGGAGATCCAGGGTGGAATTCTGCTGCTTAAAGACAGACATCTGGTCCTGTCTGAGATGCCTGATGGCATCTCAAATGTGTGCACAGGTCTGGCAGGTACAACACAGGAACTGCAGGAAATTCTTCTAGAAATCCCCATCATTTGGCAACCAAGCTCCAGAACCCAGATAACCCACTTTTTTATTCAGCCTCAGCAAATGATGGTTCATTTAGGCATCCAAAAATGCAGTTTGACTGGGTATTTCCTGGTAGGTCCTGAGTACCCGTTGATTGTGTGAAACTATAGATCTGTGCAAGAAGCAAAAGATCTGGCTCCCTTTCACACTCTCCTTAAAACAAATTTTCAAACTTAGCACTGAACTTATCAGACAACAGTTTCTTTAACCTGCAAGGGGAAAAGGGATTTTTTTCTTTCCCTGTGTCCCTCCAGTACTGTTTCACTGACTGAGCAGGATACTTTTAAAAACAACATCTCCTGGGGGCTGAGGATCTAGAAGCCCACAGCTTGCTTTGGGTCTGCAAACCTGGGACCCTCCTTGCAGCTCCTGTGGCCTTTTAAACACTAAAAAGTCATCAAGTCCACATCTATCAACTTGGGGGGCTTTAGAGGAAGAGCACGGGGCAGTTTGGGAAGACAGGTCCATGTAGCATGTTGTGTTGAAAGCCAAACTCATGCCTGTCCTTGTGCCTGGACAGTTGCTGAAGGACTGAGCCAAGGGGCCACTGCAAATAGGAGCAGTGAAGCTCGTGAAAGTTGGCCATGTGGCTTTGCATTGCAGTGTGGACCTCAGGGGGAGGCATTTTGGCACAGAGAACAACCTTCCCCATGCTCACCGCTCTGCTTTCCACCTTCTGACCTGCAGTGCTCCTGACAGCATCCTTCCCGAGGCTGTCGCTGCTTGTGTTTGGTGTTTTTCTCACCTACTTTAGCCCTAACTCTGCAAGGCAACAGGAGCACCATGTTAATTCTGGCCAAGTTTTACCCCCTGGTCACTTGGGTAATCCAGGTATTTTGTGGAAGGTCGCAAAAGGAGGAAAAGGATCAGGTCAGGGTGAAGCACATGGGTCCCAATCCCTGCTTGCAGGCAGAGGTGAAGATGAGCAGTTGGATCTCTGATCTTCTCGAGGGAGAAGCACAGAAGCAGCTGCTGCAGGATAGTAAAGGGAGCCTTGGCACGTCATACAAAGAACAGAGTGAAGTAAGCATGAAGAAGTCATGCTGTGGATATAGAAAACAGCCAGGGAAGGGTTTGCTTTGCCAGTCAACAGGTCTAGTCTGCACATTCTGCTTTGCTTCAATGTGGAGGAGCTTCTCAGTGAGCCCCTGCTCCCGTCTCCCCTGTGCAGGCAGTTCAATGGAAAGCAGTGCATTCATTTTTAGCTTTGTGCAGCAATTAGGCAATGGTGGGGGGGATGTTCTCAGGAAGAAAATTTTTGACAGTTTCCTTGAAAAGATAAGACCTATCCCATTCCAGCAGGGAATAATACTTAGCACAGAAAACCACTGGGGGATTTTCTCTGTGTGTGTTGCTCTTGTGAAAGTCGCCTACTGACACCTTTGGATTTCGGCCAAGTGTCTACCTGAACAACAAGAACCTTCTTCCAAACTGCCTATCCACCCCAGGCAGGTATGTTCCCTCTAATCCCTAGGGACATGGTAGACAGGTATTTCCTGGGCCTGGCTGTGATTCCCCCAGTTCCATCGACTGCCACCTGGAATTCTCCACCCCACCCCTCCAGCTGCTGATGGGGTCCTGTGACCTCCTTGAGCAGCCTCAGACAAAACCAGAGCCTTTGCCACAGCCAGGAGGTCTCGCACAAAGCGCGCGAGTGCTCAGCAGACCCACCAGCTCTGTGACCTTGGGGAGGGACTGGTAACACCAGGGAAGGGAGGAGGGCAATTGTCTTGCACTGGCACAGCTGCTCGCTCAGGGAACATCTATTCAGACTTAGGAGCAAACAGATGGTTTTCTCCCACTGGCCAACCCATTCTTTCTATTTTTTCTGACACTGCCCAAAGGGGTCACAACAAGAATGGTGATCTTCTGTGTCTCTAATGTATGTACATTGTCCTCCCTCTCCCACACAGAGCAGCAGTGACCAAAGTCAGATGGATAACAAAGCTTCTTGACCTATTGGATGAGTAAAAAGTGCAGCTTTCCCCGTCCAGCCTCAGATCTGCTCGTGCCACGGCCATTCCCGGCTGTTCCCCTGCAAGGCCAGGCACGAGGGGAAATAGGAGGCTGGTGACAGAGCCAGGGGCTGAATCGTATTTCAGCAGCTTGGGCATATCCGTGTGCTCTAAGCCAAGAGGAATGCAAACTGCTCAGCAATGAACAACTGCTCCAGCAGCCCACAGCCAAAAGGAGCCACAGTGGGGCACGTCAGGCACTGACCCAGCCCGCCGTGGAGGGAGCTGTCAGATTGTGTTATCACAGGGGCAAAGCTGCATCTCCTGCTTGGGAAATAAATGTTGCTGCTTTGGCGTGGTGGTTGTAGAGAGGCAAGAGACCATTACCCAGCAATTATGCTTTATCTCACTGACGTTATCTCTTAATTGCACATTTGCAAGTGCTTCTACTTTCAGGGTGGTTGCAAGGAGGAAGGTGAAGTGGGGTTGCCTGTCGGGGAGATACCCAAGGGACCTACGCTGCTGCTAATTTTTAAGATATAACAGTACAGTTGCACTTCTGCACCAGTTAATAGCTATCCCTGCCTTTTCCCCAGAAAGAACTCCAAATGGTACGATGGGTGCAGACCTGCTCATCCAGGACTTTATCAAAGCCCTCAGAGTGCCAAGGGTGATCAGATATACCTTGACAACATAACTTTTTATGAAGAAGCACAAGAACAGCCATTCAATACACAGACATTTCTATCTTCTTCCTTTCCTTCAGGATTTTCTACCAATCCATGGCCATCCAGGAACATCTGGTCCATCATTACGTTACACAACATGACCACTCACAGCTTGACGTCGCCTGCAGAAACAGAACTCAGAACCACCCATCCTAAAAGCCATCTGACACCACAGCAGGAGAATTGTCACTGGTGGCTGCCAGAACACGGCATATGACACATATTTTCAGGGCTGTCTCTTTCCAATGTACGGCAGCAACAGTCACAAACATCTGCCTGTGCATTACAGCATGGCTGATTTTTGAAAACTGGGCCTTGGATCTTGAAAGACGGTTTGGCACATGGATCTGAGGAAATCATCCAGGAATTAGGCTTCTGAGTGCTTCAGCTGATGTGTGTGTCTGCTCCTTAATGCCAAGGTCTGTGCTCTCTCTGCTAGGCTTTGCCACCTCTCCCTTTTTTCTGAAGGTATTTTAGGCCTGGAGCCACAGTTTCTTTTTAGGACATTGGAACGCTCTCCAAAGGAATTAATTTTAATTTTTCTGAGTATTGCAATTAGCTGGGCGCCTTCAGCTTTGGTTAACTCTAAATTCTGATGGTTGTTTCTGTCATCAGTGTAGTTACAAACCCATAATGTAGGTGTCTGGCTAAAGCTGGACCTCATTCTTTTGGGATAATCTTTCCAAACACCCCAAGCTTGAGGCCAGTGTTGTTGGGGTGACAGGGCAAAACCCCAGAAACACCAGTCTGAGCACCAATAATAAAACTGAGACATATTGGGCTGTCCTTGGCTCTCACAAGACTGAGCCCCAAGATGACCTTGGCTCTGGGACTTGAGATACCTCTGCTTGCAGACTCCCCTGGCACTGGAGCCACCAAGAGATGGGGACATGTCACACCTGAGGGATGAGGCTGATTGAAACCGCCACTGAATGTGGCAAAGGCTGAGAGCCGCAAGATCGGCTGTCACTATCAATGCTACCTGCTTTTGGTGGTAACAGCGTTATTTTGATCAAACCTTTGGTGGCTGAGAAGGTTGGTGATCTTTTCAACTGCTTTTTGAATCGAAGACTAAGCTGAGAGCTATGTGCAGGCTCAGAGGGAATAATCTGACTTCAGTTCCCTGGTGGGATATTGCCTGATGCTTCTGCCCTGGTGGATAACTGGTGTGGCCACACACCTTTCCATGTTCCATTGCTGCTTAAAACATCTCTGAGATGATAATAAGCCTTTTTAGCTCCATTCTTTTTCTTTTTTTGTTTTTAGCTCAATTCTTTTTCTCTTTTTATGTTTTCCTTCATACATTTAAAAAGTAATTATGCTCAGCATTTTTTCCACCACGGTGCTATTGGAAATCTGGTCACTGCAGAGTCCCTGGGCACATGTCCGTGCCTCGTCACAACCTGGAATGTTTTCTACCAGGAATGATGAGATGCGACAGTTCCCATTGAAGGGTATTCTTCCCAGACAATTCCAGTTTCCAAGGTCCCAGGCTTTGAAGATAAACTTGTTGCTTGTTTGGTTTCCTAGCAACTTGTGCTCCGCGGCAGAAATGCATTCCTGGGACCCCGAGTTTGACGATGCTTGGAGCCGAGATGTGCTCTGCTCTGGTGGAAGCAGCTGCCTGAAAACACAGGACTGGAGAGAGAAAGCTGGGGCTGGAGCAAACACTGATTAGATCCACTGGTCTCCATCAGACTTTGTTGCTCAATAGAATTCTCATTTTAAGTTAAAACAACTCATCTGGCCAGCTCTGAAGGTGGAGGTAGCTTGGGTTTGGCTGCTTGTCCAGGTCCTTGCTGGGGAATTTGGCACTGATCCCACGATGTGGCTAAACAGATAATCCTGAGTAAAACATAACAGCCTTTAGCAGAGCTTTAATCTTCAGAGGAGAAGCCCAAGGATCCATTTTGCCATGGAATATGATGAGGCAAATCATCACCACTTGTGAGACCCCTCAGGTGGGAATCTAGAGAAAAAAGCAGATTTGGTCACCTGTAAGGCACAGGAGTCTTAGCCTTGCTATTTTTATTGAGCTGCTGAAAAGAACAAAGGACAAATCCACCTTGATCTGCGCATTACATGGTTATCAATATTTGTTTCATGGTTTCTTCTGGTTATTAGAAGCTCAGCCCCACTGTAACTTTTAGCATAGGTGCTTCAGCTCCAGTGTCCCAAGAAACCCTTCAAGCTCAGATTCAGTTTTACAGGTCTGCATCAAGTTGAGTGAAGGGCAGACCTAAAAGTTATTGCATTTGATTCTCTGTATTTCACTCAGTCAGAGGCTTTTGCAGGTGTTACTCACTGGGCCTGGTGGGAAAAGATTTCCCTTCCATTTGTGTCCCAGTCAAGAAAGGAAAAGATGATCAGTTCTCCAGCTCAAGAGAATAATAGCAAAAAGAGCAATGTGTTGATTTCAAAGAGGCTTCTAAGGCCTGAAAGTCTTGGGGTTTCAGCATGATCAAGGAAAGGGAACAGGACAATCCTGTGCCAAAGCCACTGTCACCTAAGTAGCTGCAGCATGGAATGAAAAAGTCTCTTACTTTTTAGACAGGGAGGGCATTGCTAAATACCAACGAGGTCTTGATTTTGGGGCTGAACAGGGTCTTCTGAATCCCAGTATTACACTTTTATATAGCCACCTTTTCTGAATTTGTCTAATAAATTTAACCAGAGCTGTCACTGACCGTAAGAAGATTTTTGTCCTATTTCAGTTAAATCAGGGCATTCTTTCCTGAGGATAATCTTTAGTGAGTATAGCACTGCATTGTGGTTCAGGGAACAAACTGAATGTATTGTTCAGTTTGAATTATAGCATATTGCTGTCAAGGGTATTCCTTCAAAAAGCTGACACCTTTTAATTACATGTGTGAGACTCTCAGAAAAATGGTATCCCAGGGAAAAAAAATTGCTTGGCACCCACTTTGTTAGTTTTAGCCTGATGTTCATTTCTAGCCATTCATATAGGGCTGAGTCATACAAGAGAAGCCTGTAAGGGAATCACAAACAATCTGTCTGGCTTGAGGAAATTGGGAGCCATTTCAGGTGTGCATTGCCTCATTCCATAGTTAGTGGCAGGGGCTATTAGAGACTCCGAAGACTCTGAAAATAGAGAGGGCATTTTTCTACCTGAATAGTTCTGCAGATAGACTGGAGACAGGACAAAAACAAGTTTTGTGAGAGAAAGACCATCCCAGGCAGGGCCAGAATCAGATGTACCATCGGAATCAGATGCAATCATCCTTCACCTGCTCAGGGCATCTCTAAATCTCAGCTGACAATCTTTTCCTTCTGTCTTTAGGCAACATTTTTCACCTCCCCTGAGCTAGTTTGAAACCTTTCATTCCATTCTGCCTGTTCTTCCAAGAATGTGGTGCAACAAGTGGAAACTCATCTCCACATGGGGGAAGAAGGGGGCGGGAAGAGGGGGGAGCACTGTGTGAATATTAAAACATTTGCAGTGTGAAATGTTGAGTTATGAGAAACGACAGCACACCTCAGGCTAATAGCATGGTGCCAGGGCCGTGCTGGCACATGGGGTGTCCCAGGAGTGCTGGCAGCAGTGCTTGGGGGGGATGCATGCTGAGGGCTCAGCAGGAGGTGATCCAGGTCTGAAATGCTTTGGCTGAAGATGCACAAAACCCCTGCGTGGTGCAAACCTGCTGGTGCGGGAAGCTGGTACTCCCTGTACTGATGAGGCTGGTGTATGCCTGGAGGCAGCATTACGATCCCTTTTAAACATTCATCCACTTCATGTGCATGCTCTGATTTACCCATGTTTGCTAAGAGACCCTCTTACTTCCTAGCCCAAACAGGTCAGCGTGGTGGAGAAAAGTTTTTATTCTTCCAATGCCATTTGGTGGTGGAGTTGCAAAGCTTTGGTCCTGCTCTGGTGGGGACCCAGAATGCCTGTCCCCCTTGGCTGAAGAGTGGAAGACAAGAGGTCATGTCTGAGCAAAGCACCTTGTTCTTGCTCTTGGTGCTGATAAGGTACCAGAAAGTTTGTGCAAGCCCTATCAGAAGATGAGAATGTGCCTGAGGCAGTAGACTTGGTAAGCTCAGAGTAAAATGGTTACTGGCTGATGAGAAGGACATGGAGTAGTTTAAGCCTTGGAGTTTTCTAAGGTGTTTTGGGCCATCAGAACTTGAAAGGAGCAAAATGCAGTAGATGTCCTAGGCAGGGAGCATCTCTGCTGGATTAGTATGGAGTGAAAATGGGACACAGAATACATCCAGGGAAGAGGGATGGAGAAAAACGACCCTGGCAAGAACTAGGACTGCTGTCATTCCCTGGAACCTGGGTCTCTGCTTCTCACACTGCTGCACTTCACATGGTCTTTGGCTAATTCACAGGAGAGTGGCTTGCTCCAGTGTCTGGAGTAACAGTGCATTTCACTAGGAATCTTGGTCTTGGAGACCTTGCAATTCTAACCCTGAATCTATTACCCTAAGCCTAGATAAAAGAGCCTAAGATTTGTGGTATGAGAAACCTGAGATGCTGTAGGGAAGCAAGATGAATCCAACCTACTGGCAAACTTGGGATGCTCAGCTTCAGAGGGGTAATAAAGTGGAGTGGGAAAACCAGGAATGTGCTCAGAGAGCTCAACCAGGAGAGAGGCCACTGCTGTGGTAAAACCTGTGCTACAGAGATGTCTTTGCCAAATGTGAGATGGTGGGAAGGAAATGTGGGTGACCCAGAAAAGCACATTTCCTACTGTGCAGGCAGCACCAACACACTTCCCTGTCCAGGAGCTCCTCCAGCA
>NW_008246064.1:3877644-3940069 GCF_000691975.1 Corvus brachyrhynchos
AGATGCCTGCTGAGAGGTACCTAAAGGGACAACCAGACCAGGGTGCCTCAGTTTCCCAAGAGTGCTCAGACCTTTGTGAGGACCTTGATCCCTGCTCCCAGGCAGTGCCAGGTCAGACCAGACAGCAACTCTCATTCCCTTGATGGATTGGCCATGTAATTTCACTTCCTGGCCCAATTTCTTGTGCAGTGTCTGGCTGAAAAGACACAATGTCCCTTGAGAGTGCAGTGGCTGAGAACTTGGTTTTAGCTTTCCCTTGGCACAGCAGCCCTCATCTGCTGGCTGTATTGGTCCTGCCTGACCACGGAGCTGTGTTTCTCCTGGATGATTTTATGGATGACTTTATCACAGGTGAAGGTGAGAGCTGTCTGCTTTTTGAACGCAAGGGGACGATTTAGACCTTTTGTGAGGGATGATCAACCACAGTAAATAAAGTTGCTGCTTGTGGGAGTAACAATTAAAACCCATTATAACCTGCTTAACTAGTCAGGGACTGAAGTGCCTGGAAGAACTTGCTCTGTCCTCCTTGAGTGCTGTTTTGCTTGGCCCATTTGCCTGATTTGGGAAAAAGATTGTGTTCTGAGGGGGTTGGCTTGCAATTCCTGCTCTCGTGACCGGGGCAGTTTCCCAGTTCCTAAGGATGGCTGATATCATAGAAAACAAAAGTTTCCCAAGTAATCCTTCAGAACTGAGTATTTTGATTCATGGGACATGCAACACCTCGTGTTCAGGACAGACAACACATCACAAATTAAACCAAATTATTTTTCAGATCAATCTCTGAATTTATCAAACTGCCACTCCAGTGCTTTCCATGGAGACACCTGCAAGAAGGATGAGTTAGTGTGACACCTCCAAGCGTGAACCTGCCTCGAGATGCTTGGGGGAGGTAATTGCTTGGGCTTCTCGCTGTCTCAAGGTTTGGAGAAGGGAAAACAGGGGCAGAGAGCCCATGTCTACATGGAAAAGGCAGGGTCTGAGCTGCTGGGGCCTGTGAGCTGATGACTCATGGGCTGGATTTATGAGTGTGAGCCATAGAAATTGGCTGGGTGTCTGATTGCCCCCACTGCCAGGCAGGAACACTCAAGAGCCACCTCAGCCTTATTTTCTCCTTTTTTTTTCTAGAAGAGTACACACATGGCAGGGCTTATCTCCACTGATTATTGCTCTGCTTTCAAGAACTATAAGAGAAGAAAAGCCATGCCTTTTCCCATCCCTCTCTCTCTTTTCAGGAGGCCTGCTCATGGCCATGTTTTTTGCATGCCTTCCAGATACCATCAGAAAGGAATGGCTTTTCCCAGGTCTTTCGTGCAGCTCAAGGCATTTATTTGGCTTTTGTGGCTTCTCTGTGTGTTGCAGTGCTTTTATTTGGGGCAGCATTGGGACAGGTGAGGTGTCAGCCATAGTTTTTCAAAGCCAAGGGGCCCATTGGTTCCATGTGCTTATGGCATGGCCGTGGCATAAAATTAGGAGCTGGGGTTTGATGTGCCCAAATATGTGCCTGTGGGCTGCAGAGTGACCATACCCCATGGCTGCTTGTCTGGGATTTGGGGATGTGTAGAAATTTTGTCCAAATAGGCAAAGTCCTCATATTCCACAATGTTGGGAAGTTAGGAAGGAGAAAGCTGACACATCATGAGGAACTTCTCTACCAAGGACAAAGCTGCCCATGAAGTCCTGGCTAAGAATGATCCAGATATTTTGTACAGCTGGGTCAGTGGGGGAAAAGTTGCCTTTGACACATGTCCAAGATGGGTGGTGAGGCACTGGGACAGGTTGTCCAGAGAAGTTGTGGATGTCCCTTTGCTGGAAATGTTCAAGGCCAGGCTGGATGGGCCTCAAGCTACCTGGTCTAGTGGAAGGAGCTGGAACTATGTGATCCTTATGGCCCTTTCCAACCCAAACCATTCTATGATTCTCTGACAGGTGCCAGGATGTCCATTCATGTTCCCCTGCTACCACACACACAGAAAAAGACAGATGTTTTACTTCTCTGTGCTCTCCAGAACACCAAGTCAAACGGGCAGAGGTGTATTTAAATGTTACACCCCATCTGCCACAGTAAGACTGGCAGTCATTTGCTCCCTGCTCCCAGAAGGGACAGCCTTTTTCAGGGAGGAAAATGCCATCAAACCAAGTGCAAAGTACATGTGTTGGAGACACAATATCTATTCAAGAACGGATGTTCTTGGCCGAGATGCCATTGTTTATTTTGCTGTGGGAAGTGTTCACTAGAGGTCTTGTTTGTCTTCCCTCTCCTCTCTGTGCTCTCAGTAGCATCTCTGACGTGCCCTGGATGACAAAACTCTTGTCCTCCTCCCTCTCCATCCCATGAGATGCCAGCCTGAAGGAAGGACGTGCTGCTGGACTAAAGCTGAAGAGTGGGTGGGTCTTTCTGCTGGTCTCTTGCCTCCCCTTGCTGAGAAGGAGCTGGCCGCCTACCAGAGAAGTGTGGAGAGAAGATGGAGAGAGGAGAGGCTTGTGTTGCTTTGTGATGTGAGATGGGACAGGCATGGACCAGTAATGTGTCTGGTTTTGTCCAGCATAGTGACGTGATCAGTGTCCCAGTGGTGACACCACGTGTCCCCTTGGCCACCCATGGGGGGAACCACAGAGGTGGTGGCAGGGCCATCCTTGTCCCCACACCGATCCAGGAGCTCACCCACACTAACCTGCTCCCTTCTCTCCCTGGCTTTAGCTCTGAGCTCACAGACCCTGAGCCTTCTGTGTCTCCAACAAAGAAGATGCTCAGATTTTTACCAGCTTGGACACAGCAGCCTCATGGCATGAGGGGAGAGCCATGGGCATCCCCACAGGGCAGGCAAGGCTTCATTCAAGTGGTTTTGGTTTTTGGCCAATTGTGCCATGTCCATCCCCTACTAAGTATTGTGATGGAGGGAGCCAGCCTTAGGTTAAAAATAAGTATTTGTTAATTAACAGGCATGGTTGGGGTACTCCTGAGCACCACTCATTTCTCAAAGCTTGAATTCTCAAATTCAGGGCAGTTTTGTCCAACTTGCTTTTAGTTACACATCCACTTTGCTTTTCGAGGGGGTTTGCTGCTGTTCACATTGCAGTGACACAGAGGTATTTATGGTCTTAGATTTCTGCTTATCTGATCCATCCCTGCCCTCCACACTCCTGGTATGGTGCCAATCCTGAAACACTTTTCCTCCCTCTGTTTGTGCCTCCCCAGAGGAGGTAATATCCAAACACAACAAAAACCAGGTAGCTCTCCCAAAGGGCTTGTGGATATGAATTTTTTTCAGTTTCAGCAGCCTACAGCAGAGGCAACACAGTGATTATTCTCTTTTGGACATGGTTTTCAAGAATAAAAATCCTTATGGTGTTTAATACAGTGGAATAAAGCATCACTGTGACCATGTCACCACCGCTAAGGAAATTTCAAGTGGGACTCTGGCTGTTCTCCGAACTGCAGCCAGGATCTGAGTTACTGTCCCACAGGGGGTTGCTGTTGGAAAATAATGTAATTGACTTTGTCCCGTTTCCAGTTTCACAGAGTAAACGAGCTGTAAGAGCACACAGGGTACCGGGTCTGGCTGCTCCCGGGGCTTTGGGAGCATGATAAATGCAGTAATCAGCCCGGGAGTGCACAGAATGTCTCGTTGTGCTTTCCTCCCCTCCTGCCTGGGGGACGGCATCATCAGGGGCTGGTGCTGCCCTGGCCCCGCCGTGGACCTGGGGCTGTCACAATGGAGGCACCGCCGCCCTGGGAAGCCACCGGCTCCCTCCCCCCGGGATCCCAGCACGGCTTTTAACCCAAATAGCTGACCTTTCATTAAAGATTACCTATTTTTACTGCTCCTCAGGATGGGAAGAAGAAAAGGCTGAGGCTTGCAGAGGCAGGCCAAGCCAAGATGTTGTTTATAGCGGGGACAAGGAAATTACTCAGGGCAAGTTTAAAAAATTAATCTTTTTTTTGTTGTTGTTAAATTAAAGTAGTCCCCAGTTAAGCCTGGACATTATTCCATTTGATCTGTTACTAACAAGGCAGCAAAGACCCTGGGGCCCAAGGGCTACCGGATAATGCTACATCTGTGCTAGTAAGTTAAAAGTGCTTGAGTTGTAGGCTCTCAGACCACAAACACAAAAGGTTCTGTGTCCACTAAACCACTTTAGGCTCTGAATTATGGCAGACACATGAAAATTTCGTCTTGGGAATGGCTCCTGGCCTGTGCTGAACTGCAAAGTGTCCGGGGGAGCTGTTTGCAACGCTGTTGGCTGGTGTGGGGCAGAACTGCTGGGGGCTGTGCTGCTGAAGCTGCTGCCAGGGCCAGTGCCCAGAAACACACCCTGGCACCAGGGTACTTGCAGAGACATCACCCCAGCAGATGAGCCAGGCTAATGTCCCATCCCTTAGTACCAGGGGCAAATGAGGCACAGAGAGATGGGGTGACTTGACAGAGACTAAAGAAAGTCTGTGTCAGAGCAAGGACTAGTTCTTCATCACTGTCATTCACATGGAGGACAGGCTTTGAAAGCTGCCTTTGCCTTCTCCAGATTTTCTTTTCAGAGACACACTGGATGTGTTTCCAATTTGGGGATGCTCATCTGGCCATTTTGGGCATCCTGGAGTCCACGCTTTGGTACCTGCTGGCCCAGCACAGAGCAGAGCCAAGCACTGAATCCTCCCTTCATCCCAACCCCACATCACCTTTCAGGGCAGTGTGTGGGCATTTGGAGCCAGCTGGAGGAGAAAGTCCATCCTCAGGCTGACACCCAGGAGAACACAACTTTCCTATCTTGTCAGACTGCCTCACATCTCCATTTGCAAAGCAGAGGTTGTCATCTTGCCTTGTGTGCAGGGCTGTGAGGAGACAGATACAACAGTGATATGCATCATACCAGCCATATCTAGATTAACAGGTAACTGCTACAACTAGATTAGCAAGGCAGCAATAGGAGAGCATAAGGAGAACAAACAGGCTGGTGCTGTGGGCTCAAGATCTTCTCCATGTGCAGTCCACAGTGGTTACTCCAGGTCAGATTTATTCCAGTCACCTACACTGAAAATCCCCACCCAGCACACTGTCTGAGGCTGGCTGAAGGACCAGATACTCATTTATTACCTGACATTCCTAGGAGGGGTTGTGACAGATCTTCTGGTTCCATTTCCACTGAGGGGGAAAAAAAAAAAGATAAAAAATATTAAATTGTCTGCATCAGAGCTGCTTGCAAACTGGATCACTCTGGTGTGGGGGAGGCCAAGCCAGAAGCTGCTATAAAACAGCATTACCGCTCTGAACCAAAATGCTAAGGCAGAGGCAGCCAGAAGCACCTCGGGCTTAATCCAGCATTCAGCAGAAAGATTCTCATTTACTGCAGTTCTCCTTGAGTCAGGCCCTGAGGGCTTGTCTGTACACAAAAATTAATCTGGATTAGGATGGGGCAGGAATTTAAGGTAAAGTAGCTCTTCTGGAATAACTTCACTTCATAACAGACAAGCCTCTGGACGGTTTGGTTAGGAAGCGTTGTGTTACCTCACATTTGGGATGATGAAATGCACTCTGAAGAGAATGTTCTTGTGGTATTTGGTCACAATTACGCAGAGAACACTTAAAAATACATCCATTTCCTGCAGGAGGAGAAACAGAGCTCCCTGCAGATTTGGAGTTCTTTCCAGGGCTGACTTGCCAGAACAGCTCAAAGGGGTTTCATCATTCATCTGCTTCCATTCACACTGACAAAGGGCACAGAATCTCACATGTCCAGCACAGCAGCTCCCCTGACAGCAGTGAGTAGGGACAGGTGCAGCATCAGCCCAAACATGTATGTGGCTGTTACTTGAGGCCTGTTCCACACACACTGGCTCACATAGAGGGAATCAGTTCAGAGCTGTGTCTGAAATAATGAGTCCTGCAGAAGGGTGGCTCTGCATGGGTACAAATGCTCTCTTCAAGTGAGCCTGAATGACACCTGGAGTGCAGGTGGGTCCCCCTTTCCAATATCTGCACCTCTGCTTGCTCTGAGAATCACACATTAAGTAGAGAAAGACTAAATGATGCTATTAAGTTGGTCATCATTGAGCATAACCCCTGGAAGGACCACCAGGCCTCCACATCCCACTGCCAGAGGAGAGAAAGGCAGAAAATATCTTGATGGTTGTGAGCCTTCCTCCTGCACTGAAACCATTTTTTCATTCAGGACTTTTTCTCCTACCTGACTGCTCTTGCACAGCTTTATTTCCAATCAGGTTCCAATGGCCTGGTAAATATTTCTACCAATAAACACCCGCTCCCAAAGACTCTGTTTGCACTCAGCTCTAGTTAATTGTTCATAAGCAACAGCCCATAGGCATAAAAGTTTCCACATACTATTTTTTTAGCTCTCTTGCTATTTATTCTGTGAGGTGATAACATTGGTTTCTCTCTGGCTTTATCAGTCTTGCACAAGGACAAACGAGGAGCAAAAGGGAACCTCCCTTCTCTCCTGTGGAGTGGAGTCTACAATCAAGCAGCCAAGGCAGAGGAACAAGCCCTTGTCAGTCTGTATGCACAGCCTGGCTGGCAGAGTACATTTTCCTTAACATGCCTAATCCCACAAGTATGTGGTGGCTTGCTCTGCAGAAACCTCAGCTTTTCAGGTGCTAGAAAATATGCGTGTTCCATGTTACTTGATAGTTTGCTCACATCCCTGTCTCCTGGAGGCGAGCAATTGCTGACCCTCTCAGCTTTAACCTACTCTGAATAAACCCCCCCCCGCAACACTGCAAGGAATAATAATGTACTTCAGATTTCTTTATATTTTTCTGCTGTAAATCCAGGAAATAAGACCTGAATTATTCTTTTCTGTTTACAGTGACAGACACGCAGTCCTTGCTTCCCAGCAGAGTGACCTGTGTATGCTGAGCTTTCTCACAGCTTCCTCAGAAGACTGGAAAGAGCTGGTGAAGTTGGGGTTTGATAATGGAGCTTATCACAACCACAGAATAAAAAGTTATCATTGCTTCCCGGGTCCAACCCCCCTCAGGAGTAGAGGTGCACCAGCTGGCCTACTGGGCAGCACTGAGAATTGAATGAGGGCCCTCCCAGTAGGTGGGAAGGATTTTTCCCCTTTTTAATAGACTCTCTGAGGTTTAAAAAAAAAAGTGCTTATTCTGGGATGAGGTGGAAGAACCAAATTGCCACATTTTTGTAACCTACATGAAAGGGCTCGCACAACTGCATCCCACTTTGCACAACAATCACCTGCCCTGTTCAAGACCAGCTCCATCCCCTACACTGTCATTATCTCCTGGGTCTCCCACGGCCAGGCTAGAGGACGATCTGCAGTCTCCCTCACCTCCTTTTCTTCTGGAGCTGTTCCACTCTGTATAAACACCACTCATTGATGCAGCTGTTGGGAGACTTCCCACATCCCAGGGGAGTGCTCCAACCACAAAATTATCCTCACCCTTGCTCTCGTCCAGTGGGTATTTAATTATTCTTACAAAGTGAAGTAATTCCAACTGAAGAAAACAAGAGGCACCCGGGTCAGAGTACCCCATCATTAACACAGTAGGGAGCACTCTCCTAGGACATGAGATTTCCCAATCAGACGCTGAAAACACTGGGGGAAGCTGGGAAGAGAAATGTTATTGTTTTCTCCTCCATTTTGTGAATAGTTCCTCAGAATTCATGAGAATAACAGAGTTTCAGGTAGATATTTATCTGTATGTGTATGTTTCTGGATATGCTGAAATGAAATGCTTCAACATTTCCAATTTTTTTTTTTGCATTTAATCCAAAGACATTTGAGAATATGCATCATATTTGGCAAATGACCATGGCCACCCTGAAACCACATTTTTAGCAAATAAATGATTCACTGAGTAAATTTAGCTCATCTTAAATGTCTATTTATATCACAGGAACACACCCTGTCACTGTTGGGACTTCACCATGTTGAGTACTATCCAGAGCTCACAGCCAGACATGCTCTACCACAAACAGCCTGAGAGGGAAAAATAAAGCCCTGCCTATTTGCTTTTTGCAACAGCACAGATGTCAGCCTCCCTGTCTCAGAAGAGCTGTGCCCCATCCTGTAAACCTACCCCAGATACCTCACACCATTTTGGGACTGGTGAGCAGAGCATCATCTTGCCAATCTCCTCTCTGCCACCAGCACAGCAAAGCCTTTTTCAGTCCCCTTTCCCAGAAAAGAGTCATCGCAGGAAAACCTTTGCCTTCCACTGGCAATATCCTGTGAATGCCGAATGGGTTAATCCCCTTTAACCAGCATCCCAGCAATGAAAGGTTTCACTCTTTGTCACCTAATGGTCTTGTGTCTAAAATAGAAGCGGAGCTGCCTTCACTCGAAATGTTTTTAATCATTGTGGAATAAAAACCTAGCCTGGCTAGTGCCAACCAAAGAGATGTTTGTCTGCTCAGCAGATTTTATCAAAGCTTCCTTGATGTCTTTGCCTTTGTAATGCTAAGCACTTCACTGTTTGGCATATTTAAAGTAGGATGCGGTACATGTGAAGCATTTCACAGAGTGATGATGTATCGAGTGTGCTTTAGGAAGTAATGAAAGCAGCAGACTCATGATTTTTGAGCTTTTAATTACTTATTAAGTGGCATGACATAAAGGCTACAGGGGAGATTTTTTTTTCGGCATCCAACTTATTGACTTTGAAGTTGGTGCCTAAATACCCTTTGTGCCTTTGAAACTTTCCGTCTGCTCACAGGGGAGCGTGCTGCTGCTCTGGGCTTTGTTTCACGCTGACCACATTTGTTCGGGGGAGAGGAGCCGAGGGATGGGAGCCTGCTCAGACACAGGTCTCTGCCTTCGCCATGGTGGATAAAGATGAGGCACAGGCTAAATGCGTGTCCTTTGACAAAGGATATAGAGAGGGCCCTCAGCGCAGAGCCTGGAGCAATGAGTTCTGACCTGGCCTCAAAAATGCCAGCACTACAGGGGGCAAATAACCATAGCAGCCCCCAGGGTGCTTTTAATGAGCTGAATCATAGTCCGAGTCCAGCTCTTCATCACTCACAAGCCACTGCCACAGCTGGTTTTAGCAGATGTCCCCTCGGACAGAAAGAGCTCGGCAAAGCACAGTGGTTGGCCTTGCCACCACCTCCTTCAGGTCTGGTGTCACCGCTGTGACAAGAATGCCAAAGTTTCAGGAGCAATAAAGTCAGGAGAGGCCAGAAAGAAGAAAAGACCCTCAGATTCAGGTTTGAGGATTTGTGGGTACTTCATGCTTTTTTTTTTCTCCATATTCTGAAGGGGAAAGCTTTCCTCCCACATATTCTCACTATAAACCAGGAGTCTGTGGCCTCATAGAAGGGTTTCTCTGTAAGGATGGAGCCAGAAAAAAGTATTTTTCCTGATATTGAAGATGAAACCAGATCCTTCCCTCACCACCATCTGTACCGATGCTCACTGTATCACAGGATGTCCTTGTGAGCAGGGATCTCTTTGCTCAGTCAGCAGGTGACCCAACAGTGAGAACACATCTTTCTTACAAGTCCTACTGATTCCAAGAAACCTTCATGGACCATGAACTCAAGATGCTTGCTCTGGCTCCAGAGGCTGCTAAATTCCTGGGGATCATGTCAAAGTTGGAGCCACATACATGGGGAGAAACTCACCCTGCATCTGCCCAAGGCACCCTCTCATCCTCTGGTCTATGAAAAAGAGGTGTCATTCTGACATCTTGAATCAATATCAAATGCTCCTTTCAAAGAAAAAGAAAACAGGGGGAAAAAAGAAGAAAAAGAAGGGGCTGCTGCTGAGACTCTGCTCTCTCCACTGATGGAGAAATGCAGTGCCAAAAGTGAAATACGTGTGTTTTTATCCCCACTGAAGGAAAAAGCAAAGCCACAGCTTCCCATGTTCAGTAAGTGACCAACACAAACATACAAGGGCTCAAGTGCATTTCTACCCCCTGGAAAAGTTTTCTTTAATTAGGACAGACACAGCGCTCAGTCAAAGCAACATCAATGTCCAGGCACACAATTTGATTAACCCACTTCTTACAATCTTTGCTGCTTGTTCAGATATTGCAGAGGGAAAAAATAAAAGAGTGGAAAGACTAAAATCCACTATGTTTGGAACAGTTGGGGATTTTTTCTTCCTATCATTTTTCCCCCAAAGAATGACAAATACCAGTGAGATACTTTTTTAATTTTCTGGGTCTACAAAACATTGTCTCTAACTGGATTTTTCTCAGTACTGGTCAGATCTGCACAGGGTCATCTGGGCAGGCAGCTGCAAGAGGATTTGGTTCAGGAGTAGAATGACTCAAGCTGCTTCCCAGTATCACAAGCAGGACATGAAAGGGTTGTGTCCTGGTATTTCCCTGAAGCTTTATTAGGTCATATTATTTAGAAAATGTGCTGCATAAAACAATAATTAGTTTTTTTCAAAAATTCCTGCAGTCTGTATTGCTCATGATAGATTAATTTGCAGGCCTATTTTGGGTATAATTATTTTGCATTTATTACTGCAGGTCCAATAATGAGCAGAGGTGAATGCTGTCTGAAAAAAAAAGGAAGGAAAAGGACTGAATATTAACATCTTCATTTTACTACTGGGAACTAAACATCAAAGGGACTAAGGGCCTCGAAAAAAACCCCAACATCTAAGTTCAACATAAAGAGCCTGAAGGGTCCATTTAGCAGAAACCCAAATCTGAAGGTGATGTGAGCATTTCACTTTTAGTTTTGCAGTATTTTATGGGACCCAGGGTTGCTCCTGGACACAGTCAGCTGGAAGTGGCCTGGGGTTTAGGTCATGATGAGCTCCTCAGCATCCAGAAATGAGCCATTCCTCTGACTAATTCCCCAGTGGGATCCCACCCACTCAGTGCTCTGTGCACAGGATCAGCCTGCCCACAAAACGGGGCACTGATATCCCTTAAATCTTCCTGTGGCATAAAGCTGGAAATCCCAGGAGGTGGGAAGTGGGTGGTTGATGTCCTCCACAGCCTGAGGACAGCCTCAGCTCTCTCCATCCCACCCATGTCCCTTAACAGCAGGTCAGCAGGCTGGTCTGGAGGGGACACTCCTCACCCACCTTTTGAAACTGGGATGTTGCACATTAAACCAGTCAAGTGCAATTAGGTGCAAAGGAGAAAAGAGGTGGTGGCTTTCACCAGATCTACCTGGACTTGTGGGAGAGTTTCATTCTAACAGGAGTTTTGGGCTCTCTCCTGTTGTTCCAGTCTCTAAAGATTAGGTGCTACTATGGCTTATGTTGAAATATGAAGGATCCTTTATCAGACTGAGCCCCAAACAGCTTCATTTCTCTCCATAAGCCAGTGGTACATGAGGAATGTGACCATGAACTCTGAAACTCACAGCTAATGTGGGGGGGATTTCAGCAAATTTGAACCAGGAATTTGTGCTCCCTCACTTAGAGTCCACTAACGTCCCTTTTTTGAGACTCCATCATTGCATTGGGCTTGTGGGGGCCGTTCTCTCACCTGGGGCTTTCTGAATAATATTTATATAGTGGTTTATTTGTTGTTGAGGGAAGGGAAGTGAGAATCTCCCCCAAAAGCCCTGAAGGAGAAGTTGGCCTTGGCACAGATTGGAGGGGTTGGTGTCATGGTCATGCCTGTCACTCTGCAGGTCACGATGGGTGAGGTGAAAACCACCCAACGGGGTGACACAAGCTGACCTCCACTGGAAGCGAGCAGGGGCAGTGGGATAACTTGCAAGTGGCTTTACAACACCCTCTTTTCACCTTTGCAAGGAGCAGTTCAAAACCACCCCAGGAAAGCCAGGAGAGGAACTGAACTTTTATCTCATTCTTAAAATCAGAAGGGCTTGTGTTTCCTTTAATCCACTCATGCAATTCATGCTATGAGGATATACCATGAAGCACTTTGGGCCCAAATTGTGTCCTAGCCATGTCCAGATAGCTCACCTGGAGTTGCTCCAGATCAACATCAGTGTAGCTAAAATCAAGATCTGATCTTTCATCTCCTCCAATGAAATAAGAATCAGAGGGTTTAGATGCTGATGGGCTATTTTCTCACTCAGTTCTCTTATACCAATACAGAGGCTGAGAGATGCTGTCTATAAAAGAATTTAATTATGTTTATTAGAACAATGTATGGTTTTAGTGGGTGTCAACTGGGAGCAGCTCCTCAGTCAGGCCAACTGCCACATGACAAATGAGCATAGACAAGTGAGATTGCTTGGTGTTAGCCATTGCAGGAGCCTGGAGCTCAACAGCAGCTTTCTCTGCTCCAATCCCCTGCATCAAAACTGGAAAACCAGGAGCGTGCAGCCTATGTGTGTGGGAGAGCGTGTGCAGGAGGGGAGGTGAACCTGGCATCGTGTTTGTAGGTATTTAAAGAACTGCAGTGACTCCAGAGTAGTTTCCCATGTGGACACACACATATGTTCACACTCCCACTTACTTCAGTGTCTCTGAAATGAGAGTATTTTTTTTCCTTTTTGGTTGGTTTCTCTTTAGCAGCATTTGAAATTGAACTGTAAGGAAGTGACTATGATTCCAGAGAAATAGTCTGATGCCCAAATGCTTCCTTTAGATGGCTGTATCCAAGCAGCATCATCCAAACTAGTCACCCCCACCTGACTAGCTACTAAAGACCAGCCCACTGAGGTCTGGAGCACAATTGATCTCCTCCTACAACAGATGACTAAAATATGGCAGAGGAACTGTAGCCCAAAGTGCCCGTTCCTCTCCGCTGACCATCAGGGTGTGTTCGTGCAGATGATTCATAACAAAAGTGCCCACGGAAGAAGAGATAATGTGCAGATCCACAGAGTCTCTCAGAAGAGCCTAAGACATGGGCTCTGCCTTCCCTGCCCAGATGGTTTGTGTTGTTACCCACCTCAGAATCACAGAATCACAGACTGGTTTGGGTTGGAAAGGACCTTAATGACCATCTTATTCCAAACCTCCTGTTGCAGGCAGCGATACCTTCCACTAGACCAGGTTGCTCAGAGCCCTCTCCAACCTGGCCTTGAACATGCCTTGTTGGAACAATAACTTCCATTACTTAGTCCTAAAATATAAGGAAGCCTTTACCAGTCCTATTCAGTGGTTTTGAGTTTTACATCGCTGCTGTGTAACTTCCCAAGCAGACAAGCTTTGCATGGGGTTCAGTAGCCTCAAAATCTTCCTCTGAGGAACCTTTGTTATTTTTTCTTTGATAAAGACAAAAAAAACCCCAAAAAACCAGTTCAGATGAGTCAGCTCACGGGATCTGGAAGTTCCCTTCAGTCCATGTGCACATGCAGCCGAAGAATTCACAATTCACACGAGCAACACCCAGAGATAAGATTACACAGTGTGGGCGAGCACTGGTAATCCTCCACTCTGACCCACAAAGAGGGTATCTTTTATTATCCCATCTCGAGGCTTTCAGCTTCAATGGGCTGTGGTTTGCACATCCAGAGGTTTCTGCCCTGGTTGTCTTGACTGTAGCCAAGGACTGATGGGGCAGATGTAAGACTTTGAGGAATTTTTTATAAGGCCATGGAGTGATAGGACAAGGGAGAATGGCTATAAATGGAAAGAGAGTAGATTTAGATTAGATATTACAAAGAAATCCTTTACTGTGAGGGTGGGGAGGCCCTGGCACAGGTTGCCCAGAGAAGCTGTGGCTGCCCCTGGATCCCTGGAAGTGTCTAAGGCCAGGTTGGATGGGGCTTGGAGAAACCTGGGATAGTGGAAAGTGTCCCTGCCCATGGCAGGGGATTGGAACTGGATGATTTTAGGGTCCCTTCCAACCCAAACCATTCAATGATTCCACATTCTTTTAAGACTTCTCCCCTCAGGATGTGTGTCTGCACCTGGGGGAGAACCATGCAGCTCAGTTTGCAGGATCAGATATTTGCAGAAGAGTAACTCAGTGGCATCTGATGAACTATTAAAGTAATATTTAGATGACATCTTCTTTTAAAAGAAGCTTTCTGAGTGCGCCACAGATATTCAGGAAACCTCATTCTCTGTGCAGGATTAGTGAGAGTCCAGAGAGCAGCTCCAGAGCAGGTGACAAGGCAGCAGCCAGGACAAGGCCAAGCCTCCTGCCTCCTACCCCATGCTGCTAACCACAAAGCATCCCCTCCCCTTTGTCAGGAAGGCTAATCCTGTAATGTGACTCTTGAGCAACACTTAGGAGCCTAAATAGAACTTCATTCCAAAATAGCACGTATGAAAATGAAGATAAGGCTCAACAAGTTGTAACAGATGCCTGTTAATTAGTCACTGCAAGGCACTTTCAAATGCGAGCTGAGTTTGGTGCACCAGCCATCCATAGAGGCTGCTGTCCCCTCTCTTCTCCAGGCCTGAGTAAGGGGAAGGGATAAGCCTGGGCACCCTTATGCCCCTCAAACTCCCAGTCTGGCTGCAGCAAGGTGATCCCTGCTTGCTTTCTGACACTGGGCTCAGCCCAGCACTAAAAAGGCAGGAGTTTGGGTTGCACACTTGCACACAAATCCCAGCATCAGACAGTTCTACTGGGTGCAGGACAACCTCGGGAAAAATCAGCCAGGACTTATGTGCCCTTATATAAGCACAGACAACACACACTGGTATCATTTTATTACTTTTGTCTTGATACTTGCATTTTATCTTCATTTATATCTCATATTTCTGAACCCAGCAGTAAACAGTTTCTCCCTCTTTCATAACCCTTAATGACACAGGTTGCTTTTTTCCCAACTCTTTCAGATTACCATTTAAATTAACTATATAAATCAGGCCCTGGCCTCTATTACACGGGAAAACAATTGGGTTCTGTTTAACTTAGGAATCTGCAGTGTTTATAGATAGACAACCCTGAAGGTAAGTTACTAAACTAGTTTCTAGTTGCATTGATCTGTTGCCAGAATACATAAATTATTAACTGAGAAATAACTCCGGAGAGTGTTGTGTATTTAAGTTCATATTTGGTAGGGCTGGGGATACGTGGCTTGGCCATAAGTAGACACTAGAAATATTAATCACTTTCAAGTAGAATTCTATATTTTAATTGCCGAGAGGAGACTTCTTTCTTTCAGTGTCTGAGTAAGAAACCTTTCCCTTGCTTAATTTAAGTTACCGCAGTGCAATCCTATGGGAAAACTCCCACTGATTTCCCTGAGGACTCTAGCGTTGAGTCCATGGGAGTTTGACCATTTATTTTGGTTGATCAGAGTGTCCAGACCCCTCTACCACCTAAATCTATCTCCTTTGAACTCCAGCTACTGCAAATTTATTGTTCTGTCACTGGAGCATTAAGTGGAGAGTGAGATAATAGCACTTTCCTCCCACAATGACACCAGGCACTCAAAACACTTGACAGTGCCAAGGTCTGGGTGAAGAACACTCTTTTCTGCTCTTTCATGTTAACCAGGAGGCTGACCAGAGGCTAGCTGTCCTTCAAAGCCTGGAGGGTCACAGAAAAATTTGAATTAGTTCCTTGGCTGCCTTTTTGAGGACCAAGACAGTCTTTTCTTGAAAATTAGGGGATGTCACTGGGGCACAGCATGTGCCCCTCGAGAAGCACAAGCTGAGAAAACAGATTTACTCTTTATCTTCCAAATCTCTTTAATTTCTGAGGTGTTCAACTTTGATCCTCTGGAGGTTAACAGGACAATATGTGGCATCCTGGCTGCTCCATGGGGCCAGCCTGACTGCAGAGGATGGGGCTGTGAGGAATGCAAGCTGTCTGCATGCCACTCGGTCCCTGGGTGGATTCAGCACTAATTCCAATTTGCCTCTCCCACCTCCTTGGAATAAATTCCTTCCCAGTTGAACTGCACTGCATCCAGCAGCTCAGAGAGCAGGGAGGTGACAGCCTGAGCAGGCTTGGTCCCAGCTGGGCAGGCACAACTCCACAGTCGGCCTTTTCCTGGAAAATGAGGGAAATTTAACTTTGTCTGCACAGCATGGGGTCTCAACCTACTTTTCACACAACAGGGAGAAATCCCAGTGCATTGAGTAACACCAAAAAGAAATTGTCTTGCAGGAACAGCCTGGAGCCTTGAGGTGCCCCATCCCTCTGCTTGCAGCAGGTCCATCCCAGAGCAGCTCAGGGAACAGCAGGAGAGCCATTTGCATGGGCAGCAATTCAGAATTAAATATCTACATCCAGCCACATCTTGTCCAGGCACCTATGTACAGCATCCCTGCTGTGAGAGAAGGGTGTTCACCTTTTGTATAATCTTCACCATGCCAGAAGGAAAGCACCTTTTTGGCTGTACAGGTGCCACAAATATTTCTGCAAAGCCCTGTGGTTCTTAGCAAGTCAGTGTAAGGTTTAAACTCATTAGGAGCTGTTTTTTTTTCTGCTTCAAAACCATAAGGGGCTGAAGGATGAAACCCATTGCCTTTGTTTGCACAGTACTGGAGGTTCTGCCATCCTTGTGTCTGGATCCTTCTGCACCAGGAAGTTGGTGCTGACACTGAGCAATGCAGATGTGAGGTGTGGATTTTAAGTGGATTTAAGCGCTTAAATAACTTTAAGCAACAGGGATGGGCAGATTTGTGGGCTATCACCCAGGAAGTCCACAGAAATTCAAGGAAGGGAGCCCAGTTATCTAAAGATGCATGACAGGTCTCAGGCAAACTTTTCCTCAACAATGGCAAGACTGGCAAATTCTGTGGAGCTGAGTGCTGTGGGGATCAATTTTGGATGCCTTGGCCATCCTATGTCCTTCTCTAATAGTTCCTTCTCCAGGGAAGCCCATTCTTCTGAAGTGTAGCATAGGGCTTCGAGATTAAAAAGAGAAATGTCTTTCTTGTATTAGGCATTGTGGTTGCTAGAAATTGAAATAAAATTGGCCCTGCACATTTCAGAAATTCAGAGATTTGGCTTTGCAACTCTCAAAGGCCCACAAATTTAGTTTGATCTGGATGTTTTTATGTATGTAATGGTGTGGGTGACATCTGGACGGAAGTACTATGCCAGAGTTTTGTGTTTCAGGTCTATTCCTCAGCAGCAGTACCAGGGTAAAGTGGAAAGTTTTGTGGTGGAAATTCTGAGTATGTTGGTAGACACCCTCTTTGTGACCTTCTGCAAGCCACCTTATCCCTCTGCAAAGGTTCTCCCCAATAAAACAAGGGGGAAAAAACCCTTTTCCTGCACCAGGAACAGCTTGTGAAGATGCTTTCAGGATGTGAGAGGTTTGGAGACCACCGAGATGGGGAATGGTCCAAGGGTCAAGGTCCACTTGCTGTGACTGAGGTGGAGCTGCAAAGGCTGAGGCAGCCATGAAGCTGTTGTGGTCCTGGCTGGAGACAAAACTGAGACAGAAAACCTCAATATTGTGACAATTTCTGTATTGATCCTCCTGTTTGTCTCCCTGAAGTGCAGCAGCAGAATTGTGGTTAAGCGCCGTATCCGGAGAGCTTTTGCGATAGTGAGTGAGCAGCGATCTCCAGAGATAAGGGGCAAGGAAAACACTCTGCTCTCTGAACTGCCTCTGCAGACAACTATTCTCTGCCTCATAAGCTATTAATTACCAGATGTTAGAATTTATTTATTTTTCCTGAAAAGAATTCTCACAGCATGGAGTCTTTAGAAAGGAAGGAAGGAAGGAAGGAAGGAAGGAAAGAAAGAAAGAAAGAAAGAAAGAAAGAAAGACTACTCATTTAAAAATTCCTCTTCTCCCTCCAGTTTTTTAAATGCTGCTGGGTTGCTGAGCTGTGAAATACGATGTCTTTTTAAGAGTTCCAAGATTTTTGCCCAGGAGGAAGAAAATACTGTTCAGGTTTGTCTCTTGAGGATTTAATGATCACATCGTAAATTTCTCTGGAGAAATGAAATAGCAGTCAGTGGGTAATAGCCCATCTAATGCTGTTTCCCCCTCTTTTCTTCCTCAAAGGCCCAGCCTCTCTCTTCAGGCCTCTGGGATTTTCTGCATAATGGGAGGATGCAGAGACACAGGGTGATGTGCCCTTCACAAACCAATTTGACACACTCAAATGTTGTTCCTGCTCCAGCTTAAATCTTCCTGCTTGATTTAAACCCCTCTGTGCCCTAAAAACAACTCTGTTCAGTGCTCTCAAAAGCCAGAGCAACTAAAATAAGGGAATTTTTCTATATAGGTGGTGTATGGTAGTCCAAACATCTGTGTTCCTGCATCCCAGCACGTTTCAGAGGGATTCATCTTTTACTGGAAGAACTCAGATACCAGAGCATATTGATTTCCATTTTCTTCATCATCTCTGCAAGGCATGTGAAGCCAGCCTAACTCTTTGCTCAGAAAAGCCTACATGGGAACCTGTGAAAGGATGAGACAAGGGGGCAAAAAGCTGTTATTTTTTAAACATCAGCCACCAGCCATGGAATCAAAGACTCATAGAATATCCTGAGCTGGAAGGAACCCACAAGGATCATTGAGTCCAGTTCCTGGCCCTGCACAGGAAAACCCATCGTCTGAGATCAGCTGCTCAGCTTCATTCCTGGACACAGGCAGAGCAACAACCATCCTTTTTGGATGCTGTGTTTTTTCCCAGAGGCATGTGTGGAACAAAGAGAAAGTCCATCTTCAAGTGGGGGTAGAAACACTCGTCAGCCTATGGCCAAAATCAGTGTATTAGTGTTGTCCTGCACACTTTCTCCACCTAAACCCTTCTTACCCTCTCTGGGGTAAGAGCTCCTAGTTCTGGTGTTGGCTTTTCTGAGAGCCATGTGTCTTTACCTGCACCCAGTTTTCATCATAAATACTGCAAGATAAGGAGGAAGGATTTATTATTTGCAAAATCATTGGTACCCTTGGGCTGAGATCTCTCCCAGACTCAGGATTTATGCATTTTACTATTTCCTAACCACCAGCAACATGTGACTCTCAGCCCTTTGTTTCCCAGGCACCCTCAATGAAAAAAAGCACAAGACTCCGTTATTATCTGGTTCTTGCTTTGCAGCACAAATCAGGTTTCAAGGGAAGCCAAGCCATGTCCTGCTTCACGCGACAGAGTTTTAAAGTCACATCTTACCCTATTTGCTCATCTTTTTCCTGGACAGGGTTTATTTCCATGTGTGAACAGGCTGACCTGGCTAGTCACAGCAGCTGCATTAGAAAACACCATGGAGAAAGTGAAAATGGCATGAATGTTTGAAACCCTGCCCTGAGACGGATGGAATCCCCTCTTACCCAGATCACCAGTTCTGGTGTGTGGTTTGGGGGAGGAAAATGGCTGGATCTAAAGTAGGGGGGACCCCTGCCCCCTCCTCACACCCACATGGCACTGCAGTTTAGTTTGCAAGGCAGCTGATGAGGGGGTTTTGTATCTTTGGGCAAATCTCTTCTTTGTTCTCCAGGTCTCCTGCTGCCTTGATAGTCACAAATGCCCCAGGTTGTGGGCACAGGCAGGAGATGTGGTGGGTTCCTACTCCAGCCTTCTCACTGCCTGATGGTGCTTAGGGCAGGTCTTCCCTCCTTCAGCCCTTGGGGATTTGGTTTCCTTCTCCTTCCCGTGAGTCAACGTGCCCGGTCACAAAATAAATATTGTACAATATTCCTTTGGAAAACACAGGGCATCAGTGCTGTATCCCAGTCTTACTCTCCTGAATAGCCCATTTCTGCACAAGGGTACACAGACCTTGAAGGACCTGTTGAATGTCAGAATGGGTCACCAAGCCTTGGATGTTGTCTCCTGACCACTGGCTCTGACCACACCTTAACACAGAAAAACAAAAGACAGTTTACATCGCACCTGGAGGTGGGCCTAAGCCACAAATTCAAATATGAATGAAGACAGAAGGCATTTGTCTCCAGGGTTTTGGTTCTAGTCCTTAAATAAAGCAATTCAATTTACAGCGTGCCTGGCCCAGAGGAGCTAGTAAGAGGGAATGGAAATCCTCTACCAGGAGTTACGGGTTTCATATGGAAATCTGTGGAGGAGTGTCCTACAGCCTCTGCTCTGAAGACATTGGGACAAATCATCAGCAGGACGACTTGTCATTTAAACCACTGCTGCAACACACTTTCACTTGACATTGGCACACAGTGTCTCCATACACCTGCATAACTGTTTTATAAAATGCTAGGCTTGACAGGATGCAATCCCAAAGGATAAATTAATAATAAGCCACATATACAGACGCAATACTCAGAATTGCATAACAGTTCCAGAGACGAACAACCCCTATCAAGTTGGGAAAAACTACTCAGTTTCTGGTCCTCTGTCAATGGGCACATTCCTACTTTGTGCTGCCAATATTTGCTGGATTTAGTGTGGCAGGGATCGGATGTGACTCACGGTAAAACAGGCAAATCCTGCCCAAACTAGAAGCATCCCATTTCGTGTGTTGAAAAGGCACCAAATTAGCTATTTCCTCAACATTTGCATAATTTTTTTTGCATGAAACGTGCTTCAGGGTATATTCGCTCTCTCAATCTTCTAATTTATTAATCTTCATGGCATGGGCATAATTATTTTCATGGTGCTGACATGGTTTCTACATGCAATAAGCATCACCACGTCTAAACAATTATATCACCTTCTTCTCTTGCTTCCTCTGTAGCCTCCCAGCGCCAGTACTCTCCTTCTCTTGGCAAAGCCTGCTTTCCTCCTTTCTGCTCCCAACCCACCTGAAAGGAAAGGGATTAAGATGGAGACAGTTGTACTGGCTGCAAGTCTGGCTGTGTGGTGAGGAGAGACGGGATGGCTGCGAGGTTACCACAAAGTGGAGGCTCCTTCCAGCCAGGGCTTCTACATGGCACCCTCCAGACACAAGGGTGGAAAGGCAGCAACAACCAAAGGCAGCTTCAGTCTCCCTTGTCAGGGCAAGGAAGGAGATTGTAGGAGGCCTGGAGAGAGACAAAGCTTTACCCAAGGGATTCAGACTCAGTCAGGGCCTATCTGCAAAGGGGTTTTTAGGCATTGCCAGTAGAAAAAGCCCCACACCCCCATGGCCTCACACTGTGCACGTTTTCCTGAATGCGCCCTGTAGCCTTCTTTCTTCAGGTGTCCCTGGCTGAGGTGCTTGGAGGTGAAATGACCTCCTCAGGAACTAGCTGAGGAGCAGCAACACAGGATGAGGTCCCCTCACTGTTTGCACCCAACTGACTACATGGATGGGTCCTCCTCCTTCTGCTGGACTGGCCTTTCAGCCTTGATACCACAATGTTGTCAGGGTCTCCAGATGGTCTTTATCAACAAACTTCAGCCCTGTTCTTAATCGATTTCATGACATTTTCTGTCCTGGGGCAGAGCCATGGGTTTGACTCGAGGTGGGTGTCAGGTTCCCTGTGTTTCTCCAGCATTTGGGGATGAGCCTTGTTTGAACATTTCAACCTATGTTGAGGAGAAGCCAGCCCATGCCTGCTGGCAAGCAGATTGTTTCAGAGCCCTGTTTTATGAATGTCTCCTTCTTGGACCTGCTGGACAAAGGAAAACAGGAGACCAAGCTCACTTGTGCTACTTGTTCTTGGTCCCAAATAGAAATCAGACCGAGAAACGAATGCACGGTAGTGTCTGTGCCTGGACCACCCCAAAATCACACACTTTGAGTAACCTCAGTGGTAAAGAGCTCTCTTTACCACTGAGAAAAAAAATAAATTCACATATTGGCTAAAAGCTGAGTCGCAGTGTTGGCAGCCGGTTGCTGCTGATGCCAAACGAGCCAGTTTACTGGCTGGCAATAACCAGCTGCATTCCCATCCAGAAAGCCAAACTTGCACCCAAGAATCAGAGCAGGCATGCAGGCAGCAAAACAGGGGACTGTGATCCCACTTACAGCACAGCATACCCAAGTTATTCTAGTGGATTTCTTCCCAGCTCCTGCCAATAAAACTAAAATCATAATCTGGCTTCTAGTCATTGCTTGGTTCCAGGGCCACGGAAATATTTTCTGCTTGCTGCTGGGTGAGTTCTCCTCACCATGCCTGTCATGGGGAATTTTTTTGCCCCTCACAGCAGTGCTCAGGAGAAGATTGCAGACATAAAGGAAAAAGAGAATCAGAGCCGTTACAAAAAAAAGCCGGCTCTTCTCTGCGATTGTTATCGCAGGCAGACAGCAAACCCACACAGCTGGGTGCTGGTGTCTGCCCAGCCCAGGAAGAGGAGGAAAGGGCTGCTCTGGGTGTGGTGCCTACCTGTGCTGGCTGTCAGGGGAGTGTGGCAGCTAGGGCAGGAGAGCGTGGGCTGCAGCAGGGCCTGGCAAGCGGCAACCCCCAGAGAGTTCCTGCGGTGGCTGCTAACACAGCTCTCAGCCAGTCCTGCACAATCCTGTGCCAGCTGGATGAAGCCATCCTTGGGACACAGGGGATGGAGCTGCGGTGTTGAGGCTGCTCAGTGGGATGGACAGAGGGAAGTATGTGGTCCTTGCCCAGCGTGCAAAACTCTGCTGAACATGTGGACATTTCTCTTCAGGAAGAGAGCAAATACGGCCTCAAGTTGCACCAGGGGAGGTTCAAGCTGAACATCAGGAAGAATTTCTTCACTGAAAGGGTTGTCAAGTGTTTGAACAGGCTGCCTGAGGAAGTGGTGGATTCAACACCCCTGGAAGTGTTCGAGAAATGAATGGACGTGGCACTTGGTGCTATGGTTTAGTTTGGCCAAAGCTTTGACTCGATGATCTCAGAGGTCTTTTCCAGCATTAATGATTCTCTGATTCTGCAGTGTTTGGGTGCAGCACCTTCATCCCTTGAACTGTTCTTCCTATCATCTCTCGCCCAGTTCTCACAGTGCCAAGGCTGGAGCTTTAGTGCATGTAAAACCTGCCCTGGCGGTTTTCCATCAGCATTCAGTGCTGGCCATGCTCAAAGCACACCAAGGCTGGCTGTCACTGACGCCGAGGGATCCAAGCCCCTCTTCCTGCCTCTCTGAGCTGGAGGGGTCAGTCTCAGACCCAATGCAGACTCCAGGAATAAAGCTGGCTCTGCTTTACCTTGAGGCAGGCTGTTCCCTCTCCTCCTGGGACCTGACAACCTCGTTAGTGGCAACTGTCCCCATTGTCATTGGTGCCAGGCAAATCCGCCCTTGGGCATCATTTGGGCAAGTGGCGCCAGGGCCACCTACTCCAGAGGCTTTCTCCTGCTAATTTTGCTGGCACAGTGTGTACTGGGACAGGTCAGGTAGCTGTAGGGCTGTCCCCAAAGCCTGTCTAAGTGCAGTGGCTTGCACCTGGGTTGGGATTCTTGACAGGGAAATGAGTTTCCATGACATTAGCCAACAAACTTGGAGCAAACTGCATCACCTCGTGCTACACATCTTCCACCTCAGGCTGAAGGAAACCTCTGAGGAAAAATGCAGAGGAGGACATAGAGTGATAGCCAACTCTGCAAGGTCCTGCTCTAGAGAGGGATGAGAAATAATCCTATGTGTGACCCCCTCAGTGCCCCCAGTGCTCGCTGTCCCTGAGTGACTTTGCTGAGACAGGAACCGAGGGTCCTTCTGCTGCAGCAGCAGCTCAACACAATTTGCAGAGCAGGGAAGCAGTTGCGAAAGAGTTTGGGAAGAATAAAAACCCAGTTGGAAATTTCACTACCAATATTTATGATGCAGAGCCAAAGGCTCTCATCAAGATTTGGTAAGACAAAGTCCTGTAGCCTCCCTCATGAGAGCGCAGGGGACCTCAGCTGGTTTCTCTCCCAAGGCATGACGCCAGGCGTCTTGCACGATTCCCCGTTTCCACGTGTCTTTGCGCATGTTTGCAGACTTTTGAGAGTTGCAAAATTTCCCCTTCCACCGTCATCCGAGAAGGGTGGACACTAGCGCTGTTCCCAGCCCCACGGTCAAATTGCTCAGCCTTTGAAGATATTTCCTTGGAGTCCTTGAGCCTGAGTTTCTTGGCTTCTTTGAAGTTTCCCCTTGATGTTAGTGCATCTCTGGGTGACTCAGTTCCCTCCCTCTCCGAGTGAGATCAGATCTTGTTTGCCAGCTTTGTCTTATGCCCCCTTGCTCAGATAACTCCCTGATATGTGGTCTCAAGCCACAGAGTCCAAGACCTCTGAATTTATGGGGGACTCTGGATATATTTCTCGTGGTAGCACATTCCCCCAGTACAGGGGTCTTTGAAGCATCCCCCCTTTCTGGAGGTGAAATCCTACAGCCCAGCTTCATCGGTCCCAGGACCCCCACCAAACATGAAAAGCCTCATTTGCTCCCAGTTTTGCTGTGTGGGACTGAAATGAGGATGAGAGAGTCAAAACACCTTTCCTAGAGTCATAACAAAAATCCCTCTCACCTTCACTCCTTCAGGAATGACTCCTTTGCTCACAACTTTCCTGGGGAACTTTTCCATCTGCAGTTGTCTCCGGAGGGCTGTCATGGTCACCTTCAACAGCAGGAATCAGCCTTGAGCTCTTCATGCTGCCCAAGGCTGGCATGAGATGCACGTTGGGTTTAGATGTCCATCGTGCAGTCACAATGAGCATGCAGAGCTCACTGCCACACAGAGCCAGGCTTAAGGGGAGTTGCCCTTATCTGACATCCATTGATTTAGGCCTTTAATCTGGGAAGGAATTTGCTGCAGGTCACAGGAAACCAGTGGATAATTCTGCAATCGTCAGTTGTGTCCCAGTCCTGCAGCATCAACATCTCGGGCAGGTTTTTCACCAATGCAGATATCTGTGTGCTTCTGGAGGAGGAAAGCAGTCCCTTAGCTCAGTTCCCTTACACCCACTGACCCCTGAAACCTGGAATCTTTTTTGGAAAAAGCAAGGATTTAAATGCTAAAAGCCGGAGGGCAGAAAGCAGAGCCAATCCTTAGGTCTGCTGGCACTGCTGGAATCAAGTGCCATGGAGTGAGAAGGATGAGATGGGGAAACCCAAGATAAACAGACTCATGTTAGTGCTGTTATCCCAAGCCAGCAGTAACTCTGCTCCCACATGAGAGTAGCCCCCGCCCCCCCAAGCTGGGGAGCTGGATGGCTTGTGGAGCTACAACAAAGGATTCAAACATGTTTCCTCTTGGAACAGGATGAAGTGAACCATCTGCAACCCCATCCAGTGGGCAGGTTGTCTTTCCCCCTCTCCCTGCCTCCCTCCAGAGCAGCAGCTCTGCTTCTCATCCACATCCACCCTCCCCTTTGAAAGCCAAGCTTCCTGCTCTGGGCTATTTCTGACCTCCAGAGCCAAGCTGCCAAGCACCCAAGGATGAGCTGGCCAAGGTGGGTTGCTGGTGCAGGACAGAGACCAGCAGGGACCCGGGGTGCTGGGGGCACTTTTCTCATTGAAACAAGGCAAGATCACAGAATCATAAAATGGTTTGGGTTGGAAGGGACCTTAAAGATCCAGCCCCCAAGATGCTTCCCTGGTCAGCCATGTCCAAGTTGACAAAGTTTCTCCCACCCCTGTCCCAAGGCAAACAAGGAATTGCCATTTTTTGGCCCTCATTTTCAACATTCTGGTGTTTCTGCATGTGCATTTATTCCCTCTTATTCACACGGATGTATAACCAGGCAGCAGCTGTAATGTAATACCAGAGTCCTGTATATAACTCTGAAAACACCACTGGAGCAGCCCTATTATCGTGAGACCAATCTGAGCAGGAAATATTATCATTACCAGGGGGCATTATTTTTTCCAATCACACTTCATATCAGTTGTCATCAAACCCTGTGTTTTATATAGTGTTACAATAGCCACAGTTGCCATGAATTGTCTCTGGATGGACTGTAAGTATTAAAAACAAAATAAGAAGCATATGTTGGAATGTCTGAAACTAGCAGACAAAACTCAAGGCTTTGACAATGTTAAGGGTTTTTTGGAAGGAGCCAGATTTTAGCAATAACATTCCACTTTTGTGAGTCTACCCACCAGCATCTAACCTGCCCTATAACATCTCACTCGAGTTTACAATTTCCTTCACCTCCCGTTCCTCTCTAATGTAAACTCTCTGGCTTCTCTCGAACGTGTGGCTTGGAAGTGGAATAGCTCCAGCCTCCCAGGTGCCAGCTGGAAAGCCTCCTTTGCAGTGGACAAGCAAGAAAAAATCTACAATCTAAGGAGAGTGCTCATCCATAGCTCTTTTTTTTCCCTCCCCTCCTGTTCTAGCTGTAGCAAAATGTCAGAGGCATGATGCACACATTCCTTTGAAGCCATTCCATCGCCTGATGATCCATTTTGCTTACGAAAGGAATGTGCGCTCGGTGCTGTGATTTTTGTTGGAAGGCCTCAGCAGCAATGGAATAACTGCAAGGAACACTGCCAGGTTTCCCCCCCTTCCCTGCGCATTCCAAAACATCCATCCAGCGAGCAATAAATAGCAAAAAAATATTAATTACCCAAAGGAAGAATTCTCTCCTGAACAAATATTGGCTTTGTGACAAGAAGGAGCTTGTGAAATGTGTGTTTGCCTACCAAGCCCACTCAGTCTATTTCTGATTCCCAAAGAACATAATGACCTGTGTGCCAGATTTTATTTGGGCTTGTTTTTATTTTTTTGCATGACCAGCAAGAACTGTGACAAACGTACAGAAAGGAAAACACTCTATTGTTGCTTTTGGTCTTACGGTGGTTTTTGTTCTGTGCTTTTAACTCTGCTTCACTTCTGGAGATGCACAGAAAAAAAAAAATCCAGTTATTCTTTTTTAACTTATTCACCAGTTCTCCCAGCTTTTCCTGAATTCATTTACTGCTTAAAAGTCTTCAGTAAACGAGCTTGAGAGAAATCAGTTTTGAGTTACTGTGTACCACACACAAACACAGAAGGACATGCATACTTTTGTTTATATATTTTTTTTTCATATATATATTTTTTTCACAGATATACAAGTAGGGACTTGATTCTGGGGCCACATGGGTTAATTTAAAAAGTAGAAATATATAAAAGCCTCCAATCCACACTCCAAAACAAAAATGATGGTCTCCATCCTGGGCACAGTGTTGTGCAAAAGGGTCAGTCTTTGAAGAACTTGTTGCAAATGAAGGTGAATAACTGTTTTTGCATATGGTGGTGAGCACCACCCACCCTCATCCCTGCCTCCCAGCCTGCAGGAGCTCAGCTCTTGGAGCTACTGCAAAGCAGGAGCTGTGGTGAGCATGAGAGTGACTGAACTGGGTCAGAAAAAAGGTCCTGCCTGCCTAGAAGCCAGCCCAGCCAAGCAGAGATGCCATGGGATGGATGTAGGATGATGGATGCAGCCCCCACGGTCTCCTGCAGCCTCAGCCTCTCACAGCTCAAGGACTGCCAGAGCTGAATGTGGGGTTTCTGCGTTCAATAACTTTACCACCAACTTCACCCTTGAACCTGCAAACTGAGGAATTTCCTGTAGACTGGGAGGGATAGAGGAGAACTGGGAAAAGGGGATGTTTCTGTTCCCACTTTGGTTTCTTTCTGCCAGAGTGTAGGTCACCCTGCTGCAAAACTGCCATGGCATTTCCCCAGCAGGTCCCACAACCTTCACAGGTTATGTCCCTTTGTAACAGGCTCAAGTCTTTTGGTCTAACAGGAGCTAAAAAACCATGTTGGCATTTGCTCCTTGCCTGACTTGTTTTGGGGCTACTCTTTTGGGAAAACAAGCAAACAAACATACAAAAAACATCACTTGGACAGGCACTTGGAGGAAACCAGGAGGGAGTTCAGGTCTGTGTAGCCCCAGGGCTTGGTTACCACAGTCCCAGGACATGGAATGCCAGCCCTCTCCTGCAGAACAGCACAGCAGTGACATTTGGAGTCTAAGTAAAATGATGGCAGCCTTCCTGAAAGCAAAGCCTTCTTCAAAACACTCGGAGGAGACCACCCAGAGAAGACATGCCTGGAGTTCCCCACAAGCAAATCTCTTACATCCTAAGCTATCCCTCATCTAAGTTGCCCAAGGCAGGACAAGATCCATTCATAGGTTGTGCCCTTCCCTGCTGCGGGGAGCCGGTTGTATTGTAAAGGCAGTCAGCAGTTAGGAGCAGTTACATAGAATTATTTATCCACATAGAGATCTTTTCATGAACAGAATAGTAAATCTTTTCATTCAACAATTTTTAGACAAAAGCTATTTGTTAATGTGACATTTTTCAGCTGCATCAGTGCAAACATCCATCCATTTAGTTTTTCACACACAGAAAACTTCTTTCTTGTTGTTTGCAAAAAAAAAGAGAGCGAGGGTGAATGAAAACGGAACGTATTTTTGTTGTTGCTGCTGTTGTTGTTTGGGGTCTGTTTTGCCGGAAAATAAAAAAAGGTCACAATAAGATGATGCTATGAGTCTTTAATTTAGGGGAAAGGTCATTTTTAACCATCTAAACTCACTTGATTCAATAAGTGTTGCCCAGATCCAGTGTCATGCGTTGCTAATCAGATTTCAGGAGATATTCAGCACAGCAGATCACGCTGCCATGTCTTACCAGCCAAACTAAACGTTGTGGTTCCACCATATCACAACAGGAACACTCTACACAAAATACTCTTGTAGTATCCTGAGCAGTGCTGCTGGTTTCTGGGGATGTGCAGAAAAGAGGAGCAAAAAGACAGGGAGACCAGGAAAGGGATTGCAAAGGTCAGCAGCATCCATTGGGATGCTTCGGGGCTGAGACCCACCCAGTTTTACCTCACCTTCCCCACCGTGGTGACTGTATAACAGGGGAGGGATGCCATCCTCTCTCCTTGTCTTGTTTGCTCTGAATTTGTGCTGTGGAGTTACAATTTCTGACCACTGTCTTTTTTCTTTCCCTCTGTGCTTGTCTACCCTTTCAACAGGATTCCTTTCCCCTCCACCAGTGGATGTGAGAGGGGATTACAAAGCAATTTAGCTGGGAAAAACTGCCAGGAAATGAAAAAACAATTTATTAAATTGTTTTCTGCACAAAAATCCAAATTCTGGCTTGAATTTCCAGAGCTGGAATACAACCCAGGGGATTATGTGCAGTTATCTCCAACCCTGGGCATTCATCTTTCTTCCTGGTGCGTTCCTCTGATCATCAGTGGGTTGTAGCAGAAGATAAATTTCTTTCAGTTTGAGGCTATTCCTTGGGCTTCTGTGGCGTTCCCACACAAAACTGTAATTGTCACAAACACCTTGAAATTTACTCTGCATAGAGAAATGAACTGATTTGATAAACAACACTCATCGCACCAAAGTAAGCACAGACTTGATTTCTATCATGCAAAATCAGATGTGGTGCCAGAGTCAGAATAGCAAACAGGAGGTTTCATGGGAAAGGCTGCTTGTTTGCAGCAGGTAGGATGCCTTTGAATGTTTCAGGTGTGACTCATTCGACAGGAGCAGACACCCAAATTGCCCATCTGAGCAAGTCTCCCTGGTCTCCCTTTGCAGTCACTGGAGATCTCATCAAGAGAGACTGTGACTCCTCCACAAGTGCGCAGCTAAACCTGGCCTGATATCCTGTGCTCTCAGACCTGACCATGGCAGTGTCCCTGCAGCTGGCAGAGGTGCTGGGCTGTAACACGTGACGAAGGTGAATGGGTTTTTTTCGTGTTGGAGCAAATTCTGGAGTTCTGGAGTGCTGGAGGGCATGTTAACAGCAGAAACGTTCAACCCAGACCTTGTCCCTCTGAAGGAACCAAGCTCTTGGTTCCGTGTCAGGTTTAACCCCGCCCAGATCTGTGTTCAGTGTGAGATTTCTCATTTGATGCAATGTATTCATGAACACCTGGTGGTTTGTCACGTTCCCACCTTAAGAAGTTGCACCCTCAGCTTGCTCGGGCTGTGTGCAAAGCCTTGAGTCTGCCAGGAAGATTTGGCCAAAATCTCATTATCCTTGGTCAAATCTTGAGTTGGCAGCTGGGTGTCCTTGAGTTAAGATATTCCCCTCCCTGATGCTGGTGTCCAGCTGAGTGGGAATCAGAGATTGTCTGCTCACCACACTTTGGGCACTAGGGGAAGGACAGACCTCCTAAATTACAGGAGCATGAAACCATACAATTGTTTAGGTTGGAAAAGACTTTTAAGATCATCAATTCCAGCAGTGCCAAGTCCACCCTGTCCCTCAGCACCACAGCTGTACATCTTTTATGTACCTTCGGGGATGGTGACTCCACCACTGCCCTGGGCAGCCCCTTATGATACCTGACAACATTTTCAGTGAAGAATTTTTCCCTATAAGCAATCTAAACCTCCCCTGGTGCAACTTGAGGCCATTTGCTTCTTCTGTTAGACAACCATGGCCACGGGGAAGGTGAGGACGTGGAGCTAAGGCCAGATGGATCTCTACCAAAGGATTAATTTCTCTGCTCCACAAGCTTCAAAGGGAGTAACTTCCTGTCTTGCCAGCAGGAAACCATCTCTTTTTGGCCAAGGCAGTCCTGTGAACCTCTTGGAGTGGTCAGGAATTGCGAGGAGAAGCAGGTCTGGTTTAGCTGAAAGATAAGTCGCTGTTCCCCACTGGCCCCTGGAGCTGTCAATACCCTGACCACACCTGGGCATTTCTGACAAAAAAATCCAGTTTTCACCCAAGCATTGCTTTGAAATCCATGAAAATGCATCCACCACAATTTCCACCTCCTACTCTTCTCTTGTGGTGATTATCTGTATTTCAGTTGCACAAAGACCTCAGATGTGGCATGTGGCATTTTCTCCTGCAAAGGCAGAAACACTGTCTTATCCCTGTGTCCTGCATCCTCTAACACAATGTGGTGTCACTACAACTGAAACTGAAATTTCTTGTAGCATCAGACTTTCTAAAATCCAATCTTGACCCAGCCTTGTATTCTGAATAGATCAGGGGTTTTTTTTTGCTGAGGTTTTTTTCAACAAAAGAAACCCCAACCCACTGAAAAATGTTAGAGGGAAATTGCAAATGTTATGCTTGTCTGAACAGGAGTCACTCTGGGAAACGCACTACAGACAGACTAATTTCTGAGAGATTCCCCCCACGTTCCCCCATCCTGTGTGTAACTCAGACAAGGAATGTTCTGGTTTAGCTTATTCCCATTTTCTAATGCACACACACTGCTTATCAGAGATGCACTAGTTAAGGTGGAGGAAATTGAGGTGAACTCTACCAGTTCAGGTCTTTATGCAATTTGAGATGGTCATTAGTCACATATCTTGGCATGCAGTGAATTAAGAGCTCTGACTTACAGAGTATCATCTCAGACCTTTTGTTTTGTATTTTGCTCTCCTTTGTGTGACTGAACACCCAAGAAGGTTGTTTTATTCATCTGACTCATAAAACTGATTACTTTATACAATTTAAAACAATAATATACATTTTAAAGATCTGTATGTCTTCTCTGGCTCTTTTAGCTAATTATGTGTGAAAAGTCCTTCCCGACTTGGTGGGAAAATGTTTCTCAGCTATTAATCAAGCCATTGATTTAGGAATTTTGCTCAGGGAAAGAACTTAGCCCTCACACAGGGAAAGGACCATAAATCTGAGAGAGGAAGAACTTCTGGGGCTCTGTTACTCATCCTCTTCCTGCCTGTGTGAATAGAGTGACTTTTGCAGACCAGATGCAGCAGTCAGCACTGCAAGAGTGGCAGGGAATTCCCTGCTTCCCTCTTGGCGTGAAGGAGGCACAATTTGAACATGTGTGGCTGCAGCCAAGGAGGAAAAGGCAGAAAACAAGGTAAAAATCACCCCTGGGCTCTGCAGTTGTGCTGACACACACTCACTGATGGACAACAGAAAATGCTGCTGTTCAAAAAAAATCCTGGGCTGGAAGGGACCCACAAGGATCATCGAGTCCAGCTCCTGGCCCTGCACAGGACACCTCCAAGAGTCACACCATGTGCCTGAGAGCATTTACCAAATAATTCTTGAGTTCTGTCAGGCTTGGTGCTGTGACCACTGCCCTGGGGAGCCTGTTCCAGTGCTCAGCCACCCTCTGAGTGAAGAACCTTTCCCTAATAAAGTGTTGGGACACCCAGACTTGTCCCACACATGATTCTAAACGCTGCACAATGAGATGCCACCACATTTCCCTTTGCAACACACCTGGACCCACACCATCTCCCTAATCCCAAGGCTTCACAGACCACCTCCTCCTCTTCCACCCCCTCACCCCACCCTGGCCAGTGCTTTCACCGAGGCTGAGGTGCCCCTGGGGGCAAAAACTCAACAGAAAAGCTTGGTAACTGCAAAAAGGAGCAGCCAGGGGTTGTGGGGAAGGACCTGAGTGCGTGCCTTTATGGCTAAAGAGGGCTGTGAACAGCTGATCTGGGTGAGTTATCTCACTGTTAAACAAATCTTCCTGTTTGGGAAAACATTGCTCAAGAGCAAAAGGGCCAGAAATTGCTTTTAGAAGCTGATTTATTTTGTGTGGGCCTACACACTTTTTGCCTCTGTCCTAAGAATCACAACTCCCACTGACTTACTAGAAATATTAAGAACTAGTGACTCAGTTTCTAAGAATAATTTTGGGTGTTTCTATTTATAGGTACCAGCCCTAAGCTCAAAAGCATTGGCAACACCCAATCCTCTATTTTTCCATCATGCTTTGATATCACACTGAAATAGCCTGGAAATCAACACTTTCCACTGTTCCTTGTTTCTGGATATCTGCACTTTCCAACCCAGATAGCTCACAGCACTTGATTGCTCAGGAAGGGACTTGAGCCATCAACTATTTTCAGGAAGTGCCTGAAGGCCCAGTTTACAATAGAAGTGGAGATGCTGGTGGACAGATGCAAAGTCATCCTTCTGTGGTGGATTAAAGATATTAAAGAACGTTTCTGAGGGGCAGCTGGTGGGCTGGAAGTGTCACCGGTGGAAAGGGTGTGAGTAAAGGAAGTTCTGTTGTGGGGCTGAGGATGGAGGAGCAGAGGACGGAGAAGGAAAGGATGGAGGCACAAGGCAGGGCATGGAGAGGTAGAGGTTGGAAAGGCAGGGCATGGACAGGCAACCTTGAAATTATTTCAACTTATGGCAACCAAAGTACCCTCAAAAATGTCCCCAAAGATGAATAATCGCTCCAATCACTTTTGACTGTGCTTTTCAAATGTAACCCATGATTTATAGGGGACAGACAGAATCACGGAATCACTAAGGTTGGAAAAGCTCTCTGAGACCATTGAGTCCAACCATTCCCCCAGCATTGCCAAGGCTACCACTAAACCCTGTCCCCAAGTGCCACATCTACATGTCCTTTACATCTCTCCAGGGATGGTGACTCCACCAGTGGCAGCATCAATACTCACCAGACATCAAAAAATTGAGGCTAGAAAGTCACTCCTGAGCATTTAGACCAAAGAAATCAGTAGTGCATATCTGTAACCAAATAATGAAAATAGACACCTACACGATTTAAAAACTGCAGAAAGAAGAGATAACTACTTATTACAGGAATCTCCCAAGCCATTTAGTGCCCTTTTTTAGGATAGTAGCACACTTGTTGCTTAAGGGCAAAAAACCCCTGCTTGCTCATGTTTATTATTTAGAGGGGTGATCCCATTGGGAAGGTGTTGGGGGAGGGATGGGCTGCACTTCCCCCTCCATGGTGCTCAGCACGGCATCCCCACACCCCCGGCCACTGCCAGCACACCGAGGTGAGGTTACAGAAGGAACTCTGAAGGTTCTCTCGCCCTTCCTCAGTCCTGCCCTGGGCTCGGGGTGAGAGGCAGGATGCTGGACGTCAGCGCGTGACTCATCCTCTGGGAACCGGAGCTGGTGTGGCTTTCTGAGGAAAGAACCCACGAGTAAGGGCTTTTCTTTTTTTTTTTTTTTTCTCTCTCACTTTTTTTTTTTTTTTTTTCCTTTTCTCCCTTTTTTTTTTTTTTTTGTTTGTTTTTCAAGTGGAATTGGGCAATGCAGAACAGTGGCACATCAATGAAGGTTACATCAGGCTGGCAGGGAAGAAGGGGACTGCAAGAGCCCCAGTGCTTCCCCCTTGCTCAGAAGCCACAGAGTTTAATGCTGTGGTTGGGGGATGTTGCTTTCACAGTTATAAAAGCTCATTCTGAGCAAAAAGAAATAATATGAAATAAAACGTAATTGTTTCTCAGAAGTTGTTGTCTCTCCTGAAAGGGTGGATTTGAACAATATTATTTTAATCAAGTGTTTGGCTGCTGCAGGATGTTGTAAGGAGGCTGGGATACACATGGATCAAAACAGGTTCAAACCAGCTTTGCAAAGCCAATAATGTGTATTTCCTTACAGGGCTTCAGTTTATTTTTTTTTTTTTTACCAGTTCTGCTTAATTACTGGTTTAGATGGCAAAACCAGTCCATCTCTGATTTTTAGGAGAGATGAAACAAGCCTTTCAGTAACAGCACCTCCCTGCCACACCAGGTGCTGTGAACCTGCTGCTATTAGGAATTATTAGTCACGTAGAGGCTGTCAGTGCACTGACTTGCCTGGATGGGTTATGCTTTTTGTGGGATATCCTCTGCTCAGCATTCCCTCTGAACATCCTCCTGCCATCAGCTGGCCAACCTGACCCAGGGACTGCCTGCTGACCGCTCCTGGGCACGGTGACACAAGTTAACACTGTCCTGACACTCACACAAGCTCATTTTGGGTATCACAGGTGAGCCAACAACCCCAAAGTTGGGAGGAAAGAGGACTCCAAAAGGGGCTGCACTGAGTGTCATGGGGAAGGCTGGTGGGACCCAGCATCTTCTGCCAGCAGGAAGGTTCTCAGAGGTGATGTGAGCCCGCAGCCCTGTCCACAGTGAGCTGGGGTCCTGCCAAAGAGCTCTCCCAGTGGCATTTCCCAGAAATAAAGCAGAAAGACAAGAAAAACTCAACCAAGTTTTCGAATAGATGCAGGAAGGCTGGAGCAGCTATTCCACCTACTCACATTATGCTCAAAGAAGGGGTTAAAAATAAAAGGGAAGGAGTCAGGGCTGGGGACACATCCCTTTGACAGGACAGCTTTGGTTAATGGGTCTGGGGAGGGGGGGTTGTGACAATATCCCCCCCAAATAACTACCCAGCTTTTGCAGGAGAGGTCACCCCACTGGCAGGGCTGGCACAGAGGGGGTTAAGGTTTGTGCAGGTGTTTCCCTGTAATAGGCACTGTCAGGTACCTCTGCAGCCTTGATGACCATCTGGTTACTATAAAGAATGGTTTATGGGATCTCATCCTGGGTTTTGATGACTTTAACATAAGTATTGAGGGCCTGCGAGGTACAGCTTCGTAAAAATAACAGCTTAATAATGAGAACGACTTTCCCCTTCCAGAACAAATTCAGGTGTATTTTTCCCTTCCATTAGGATTGTAAAATGAGACAAAAGAGACCCAGTCATCTAGGAGGGAAAAAAACCCCCACAATACCACAAACTTCTTAGAACTTACAGCAAGGTGCAAGCACAGCTCAAAGCTTCTGCAGGGCAGGACTGAATCCCAGTCTCCAACTTGAAGAAGGGGAAACTGAGGCACAGAGGTGGGAAACAGCTGTAACAGCGTCATCCAGGCAGCCAGTGGTCAGCACAGGAACCTCGGCCCTCGCTCCCTCCTGCACTCCTGTAATTAAAGACATCAGCACAGCTTCCCAAGGGTTGTCAACCTTTATCATGGCTGTGTCTTGATCTTTCAAACTCTTTCTTGTATTTCCAAAAAGCATTAACTCTCTTCAGCTCCAGTTTCTCAGTGGTTTATCAAATATCAGGGCAGTTTGTAAACAAATGACTTTCTCCTTTCAAGAAATGCTTGCTAGGTCTGGCCCAAAATTGTTTTATTTTCTCTCAAAGGTATGGGAGACCTTCTGCTATGCATTTCTTTGGGACACTGAAATACTGGATGTGTAAAATCAATGTTTTTGAGGTTTTACTTGGGCATTCCTCTCAAAAATATTTTCTGAATTTGCTCTTGCAAAAAAAAAAAAACAGAAACAAACCAACAACCCAAACCAAACCAGAACAGAAAACAAACAAAAACAAAACAAAAAAACCCCAACCCCAGAAGTTTTTCATGCAAGTATTTTGAAGGAAAGTTTGAAATTCAGGTAGCTGAATATTTACAGGCAACAGAGACAGTAATTTCACCTGAGAACAGGGGACCAGGACCATCCTTTGGAGACACCTGTTTCTACAGAGCGTGGGCTGGGCACAGGAGCCCAAGGTTGAGCCTTGGAGAAGTGGGATCAGCTGGGACTGCAACCTCCCAGGGAGCAGGGACATCCAAACACCTGGTCCTCCCCTAACCCTTCTTCTGCAAACCAGTCAGCAAAGAGTGCAGCCATCACGAAATGACACCTGGCCAAGAGCCAGGGCGGGCTGGGGACTCCAGCCTGATCCTCACAGCACTCAAACCTTGCTTGGATAGCACAGAGAATAGCCCCTTGCATGGGGGGCCTGGTGGTCCCAGAGGCACGGAGGGCATCACTCCCATCCTTTGTCTGCCAGGGAAAACTCCCTCTCTTTTTCCTTTTTAGAGCCAAGCCAGCTCCTGATGTCCTGAGATGGGCTAGGGGAGCTCTGGATTGGGCCAGGGCACCGGAGATCATTGGCTGCACGTCTGGGAGGAGGTAGGGGTGGGATTATCTTTCTTATGCCTCCAGTTTGACCTCTTTGCCAGCAGATTGTTCTGATTTTCCACATGGAGGAATCTAGGGACCCTCTCGAAAGTTCAAACTCCCGGCATCTTCCCTGCCGGCAGCAGCAGAGCTCTGGGCTCCTGCAAAGCCCTCACAGGGAGCTGGGCTGCAGCAGCGTCACTGACCCAGATTGCTTCATGCACAAATTTGGACATTTCATGTCTTTTTTACACTGGACCATGTGGTCTTTCCGCTAGCCAAAAATTTCCATGGAAAAGTAGGAATTTGTGTTTGCGTTTTTTTGTTGTTTTTTACCACCTCGCCAAAAGACCTGAGGGAAATTGCTGAGATGATTTCAAGTCGAAGCAATTCCATTTTTCTTATTGCAACAGAATTTTCTTGCAAAATTTGCAAGCAGTTAGCAACCAAAAAGCTTAACAAGTGAAAAACAAGAAACAGGGTTGTTTCTTTCAGATTTTTCCTTAGCTCAGAAAAGCAAAACATTTCCATCTTTAGTCAACCTGAATTCACACAATTTTTTTTTTTTTTTTTTTTTTTAACTTGCTTGGGTCAGCCAGCAAACCTGAAAGATCAGCTCTTTGCACAGCTTCATCTGACAACCTCCTTGACTTCCTCTGTGCTGGTGCAAAACCCTGGGCTTAGCTTAGCCAAGTATTGTCCATCAGTGCAGCACAACACAAAGCTATAAAACACATGGGAATATCAAGCACTGTCCTTCTGCCCTTTCCAGCTCAAAGCAAGCACTGGGGCATCGAAAACCAGAACTTCCCAGCCCGTGGCTGAAGCACAGAGTCTCCACAATCACATATCTTAATAACAGGTCTGACCCAGCACAGGAGTGCTCTGTGGCATGCACGTTATTGCTCCATCTGCCCTGGCTGCAAACATTTATTATTCTCTGTGACACACTTTGTAAAATTGCACTGAGGGAACCACGTCTAGTTAGTAATTTCCATTCAGATGAGCTGAAGGAATTAATGAATTTGGAAGATCTCAGATCTTTGGAGATAGGGACAGGCGATGGCACGCTTGAAAATAATCACCCTCAACTGTGCACAAGCTTGAAACCACCCTACTAATCACAGGCAGCCGGAGTGCTTATCGGGGCAGAGGGAGAGCTCAAGCACCATTCAAACGCTCTAATAATGGTAAATGATTCCGCAAACGCACGTGTTCGGGGCTCGGACTGCTTCCAAAGCTAAGTGCTTATGAAAACTTGAAGTGCTCCACTGGTTTTAAATCACAGTGCAGGGGTGACTGATTCAAACTAGCAGAGCACTTCTCTTTTCCTTGCATTTTCTTAAAAAAATTTTTTTTTATGATCACTTCGATTTGGAAGCAAGTCAAACACTTCAGTTTAGCGGTTCACCACCATATTGAACCGATTTAGAAATATGTCAAAAAAAGAAACAGTAAATTACGGTTTAAAACCCTTTTGTTTCAGAGCATTTAAGAAGCAGAGGCTGCAGCTAGAGCTGGGATGTATTAGCAGGGGCTGGAAGACAGCGCTGATTGAAGGCATGGACACTTATCTGTTTGATCACATACCTACTGCAGGACAGATCTGCCCATGTGCTGCTCCCTGCCCTGCACCTTTGATGTGCTGACTTTTTTCTCTGATCCTCAGTGGCCTCTTGCTGCAACTGGAAAAATTCCTCCATTGTAGGTGCAGTGCTAAAAAGGGCTTGAAATTTAAGTGCTGTGCATGGAAATGGGGAAAGGTGCAGCCCTCATACGGGGTTTTCAGATGAGCAGCGTTGGAGTTTTGGCAGCCTCCAACACCGACATCATCACAACCCAAAAGTGAAACTTTCTGGTGGATTCATAACTCTCAAAAGACAGAATAAAACTGAAGCAGACAGCATAAATAATGGAAAAGTGAATTAGACTTTAAAAATTCTGTCCTATTTAATAATTCAGAATGATTATAACATGCTGAAAGGAACTTTTTTTTTTAATTACTTCTAGCCTGGCAATCTCCCATTAGTGCACACACATCTCCATCAAAAATCATCAGCTAACAAGAGCTGCATTAGTGCGAGAGAAGTGGCAAAGTACATCCCTTTGGATGTTTATTCACACCAAGGACATGCCCTGCACAGCTTTGCCACACCTACAAACATGTTCAGGATGGAGGAGATGCTACGGCCCCCAGGACCTCAGCCATGCCCTGGCTGCATAAAACATTCAAAATGAAACCCCCTGGGACCCAGTAAATTGAAGCTGCTTGTCACCCTGGCTGGGACACGAGTGCAGCGGGAAGGAAGCCGAGCACACGGTCACAGGTGGGAGCTGAGGTTTGCCTCTCATGTCATGTGGCAAGGTTGAGGCACTGATACAGCCACATCCAGTGGGGGAATTGAGGACATGGGAGCACTCCAGGCTGAGTGCTAAAGGCAATATCAGCAGAGCCTGAACGATGAGTCCTCCCTCCCTGAAATGATTGCAATCCTTGTTTAGTGACTCAGGCTGTGCACCCTGCCTTAGGATGCTGTAGGTGGAGAGAGGTGTTGGCTGCTGCTGGCATTGACTTGACAGTGGAGGCTGAAACACAGGCAGACCATCAGCATTCCCATCATCAAGAGCCACTTTTTCCTCCCACCAGAGCAAGGAGCTCCAGTGGTGAGAGCAGGGAAGCATTGCCTGGGTGATGCTTTCCACGAGACGTGGAACCAAATGGCATGTGGGTGAGGAGCAAAGCTCTGGAGATGTCAGAAAAGAGGAGAGCAGATGGCAAGAGACAAGTGGTAGGTGTCATGATTGATAGCTAAGAGCTCTAGGTGGCTGAGTCCAGCTGAGTCACAAGCACTGGCACGGCTGGAGGCAACGGGACAGCGGAGTAGCCGAGGAGTGCACGCCTGAGGAGCAGGAGAACATGCACAAAGGACTCTTTTGTACCGGGAGGTGAGCGTGGCTCCGCTTGCACGGCTCAAACCTGTGGCCACAGGAGCCAGGCTGTGCTCTGAGGCTGCAGCCAGACTCATTTAGCATTTTGAGGGCCGTAATTTACAAGCAAATATAAATACTGGCCACCCACAGAATATACCCAGCTCCCGTGGCAAAGCTGGTGGGTGGGGAAGCACGGCCACCCCTCAGCCACTGCCTTCCCCGTGCCATCTGGCTTGCTGTTGCCAGGCCCGTGATGGCCATCTGCCTTGGGGCTGCCAAGAGAGAAAGTTAATTATATTTTTTTGTAGAGTTGCCACGGCAGCTGGAGATGCCAACCCAGCATACGTGAATAAATCACACCCAAATTCCATTGCCAGAACTCAAAGGGAAGTTGTTTCTGCGTTAGCCATGCTTCAGCCCCACCACACCAGCAAGGACAAGGCTTTCCAAGTGTTTAGGAGCTGCTGCTGCTGCTGTGTCATGCTTAGGCTTTGCCATGATGCCTCAGTGTGAGGGAAGTTCTCCTCTATCACAGGATGTGTGGTGGGGCAGCCTGCTTCAAATCCTGCCTGGACTTGCTGGGGGACAGGAGGAAACACCCCTTCACCTGATCTCCCACTTCCCACATCCATCAAGGGAACACAGCCATTCCCACTTCCTTTGAAAACTGCCTCAAGCAGGAAAAAATAGTGTAAGGACAAAGTACAAGAAAAGCAGAGCTTTCTTTGGCTCTGTTAAAGCCCCTGTGTGACAACGCAGCTGTGCAGGGGAACTGAACAAATTATTTTCTTTGCAAAACCTCACCTTTTTGTACCAACCAATATTCATTAACTACCTTCAGCTAATCACAACTCACAGACATCAGCACAGTCCTGAGCCCAAACCAAGCATCTTTCCTTTGGCTCCCGGGGGGTACAGAGGCAATGCCACACTCTTGCACTGAGGCCATTCCAGGTTGGCATCCCTGCACTCACCATCCTGTGCTGTGCTGACATAACCCTGCATCTTTTCGTTTTGCTTCACAGGTGAACCCCCCAGGGATCAGACCTTTCCTCCCCTGTGATTTTCAGGGCACCAAACATATTCTGACAGACACTCAAGGGTCCTGTTTTCATTTAGGTCTGGAGGAAGCTGTGTTGTCCTCACACAAAAGAAGCACCAGGGCATGGATTAAACCCTCTCAAGAGACCAGAGTTTTCCAAACTGCCTCATAAAGGGAGCAGCACGTTGTGAGAGAGAAAGCTCCTTTGTTTTGGATAGCAGCTGTAATCTCCACATCAAGCACATGTTGGAATTCGTAAGTAGCCATTTAGCCATATTCTGACAGCAGAACAAGCAACCTCGGGGCAGCAGCCAGGCCTATTTATAGAGAGGAGGTTTGAGGTAATATCCTTACCTTGGATGCACTGTCTCCACTTAAGAGCCCAGCTTATGAGGGAAAGTGATGCCAGATAGGCAGCCAGCAAGGAAGGAAAAGAGTCACAGCTCACTCTGCCTGGCTTGCTCTGCAGCAGAGCAAATTATGTTTTACAGCAACAATAGAATTCTCTGAAAACTCAGTTTCTTCGCAGGTCTAACAAGAAAAGGAACAGCAGAAGATAGACAGCTGGAGAGATTCCTCAGGCCAAACCTGCACAAGCTTATCAAGTTAATGTATCACTCCTGTCGCAGCACAGGAGCGTTGGGAAATCATGAGCTGCCCAGGAGGTCAGAGATCTGCCCACAAAATGCGCTGACCTTTTTCTTGTTGACGTTACTGATGACACCCAATGGCTTAGGAAAGCTCTTGGGATGCTCACTGAGTGTCATCATGAATCGGGGCTGTCCCCACATCTTGCGTCAAATATCGATGCTTCGAGTCCTCTAAGGCCAAGGTATTTGGTGAAGCTCAAGCAGTGCCAGCTTTGGTGTCCTGTACGGATGGGATAGGATCCAAGTCCAGCTGGAATCACAGGGCTGGTCTGGGGCACCTGAGAAACGTGGATTTTTCCAAAACAAACAGGAATCAGGAACCCATGGAAAGCATGAGAAGGGGAGAGGACGCCAAGGTGGTGGTGAGATACCTTTGGTTAGCAGAGGTCTTTGAAGGGCTGTACTCAGAATAACAGGGTGTAGATATGATAATTTAAGGGTAAACTGGGGCTTGAAATAAGGCATGGTGGGATGAGATTCAGCTCACAGACGAAAAAAAAATCTAAATATAACCATTTCATTTAAATTTATTGCTGCACTACCTGTAGGTCAACTACAGGTGCTGCCTGGAGAGGGATCCCAGTGGCCCAGGGGGTGGTTACCTTCAGGTATGTTGCCCAGATATGTCTTTATTCCAACACTGGCCAACCCAGCACTGATTTTTCCAAAGGAAGGATGTTCCTTTATACTGACTGTTGAACCTTGAACCTTGAGGTCATACCTGTAATTAACCTGGTCTACTTCTGAAGCTCCTTCTCCACGGAAGCAAAATGCATTCCCAGTCAGGGGACAAGTATTTGATTCATCAGGTAAGGAAAAGAGGAATATACACAGGAATTTATATTTCTATGAATATCAATTCTAACAACAAAGCTCTAAGAAGTTTTAAGAAGTTCCCAGCAGCACATGGGAATGGGGGGAACACCCCTCTGAGACACCTCTGAGTCCTTGTTCTCTTCTGCAAGTTAAAGTTGTTGCTGCTGCAGCAGGGACAGCTGAAAAAATCCTGGTGTGGGAAAGCAGGAGAAGCTGGCAGGTATCCAGCACCAGCTTCTGCCATGGGGGGAGTGTCCTGCTTTCCAGCAGATGTTTGGCTTTTATGGCTCCTGAACCCAGCTCCTTTATCTTCCTAGGACATCTCCAGCTACTCCTTTACTGCCTGAATTAAACAGAAGCAGGAATTGAACTGGGAGTATGCAGATTTTCTAATGTGCACACAAAAAGCAGCAGATTGAGGAGAAAATCCACGTGCATGTACACACACATATATGGGCACACTACATGCATGTTGAGCTGCCAAAAATGGCCAGATTCCTAAGGCTGATATAATTTACAAGCCAAATAAGTAAAGAGAAAGAATTTAAGGAAATATGTGACTGATAATTACAAATTCAGCGAAGCATGTTTTGCCTTTGCCCCAAAATGCATATGCCCTACCTGTAGGGTAATGTCTGTGTGCCCACTCACTGAGTCAAACTTGGCACATTCAGAGGAAAGAAAAGCTTATTTTAACAATAAGTAAAAAGGAGCAGTCAGAAATTGTAGGATATTGGTAAAGGAGGCAAAAGGACAGAGGGAAGAATTGTTCAGTGAGTACCTCTGTGCTGTACTGGTGAAACAGCCCAGTGACAGAGTCTTATTGTGTGCTGAAAATTAAATACCTCCGCTCCACCAATACTTGTTGTGGTCATTAAGCAGCAAGTGACTCAAGCTAAATGGATAACTTGAACCCCAGGATTTTCACCAAGCTGCCCGAGGGCTATTAGTATTGGATTTCATTATTTCCAGAGTGTCTGCGAGTTACAATTGGAGACTGTATCAATTCTAGCACAATAATAAACTGCTGATAAGTACATCAGTTCAAATGTACCAGATTAATAAAGACACTAATGCAGTCAATACCAATCAGCACTGGTGCATGGAAAGGAGATCCTGTCAAAGCAAACTTACCTTTTCCCTGTTGATAGGGACAACAGTGCTAATAGAGCTGGCACTTTATAAAGGTATCAGTAGCACAAGGTATTTTAAGCTGATTAAATCCACTTGGCATACATAAAATCTGCTAAGAACAAGACATTTGATAGATCTCAAACTCTAATTGCAACAGGAGACAGTTCACTGAGCTCCTGTGCTTCTAGTGGTGCTTTGCAGAGTTGTTTTGGTCTTATACTTCAACCTCTTTTACTGATATTCTGCAGAAAAAATGTTACTACTGTCTGCAAGTGATGGGGAAATCTGGGAATGGCCAAAGAAAGAAGAGATTGGGGTAGTGGGACCCTTGATTGGTTGCTGTGCTCATCGCAGGCAATCAATATTTAATATATATTGTACATCTATCTTTTGAGGAATGAAGATTTTCTGTTCACATTTACTGTGCAGCACAGCAGCCCAGGAAGCAAAAATTTTGGAGAATATCTTCCAGGGGTTTAGAGGGCAAATGGAAGAAGTGTTAATAAATTGGAGGGAGTCACAGGACTGGTGAAAGGATTTAAATATATAGCTTGCACTGAAAGGCTTAAAGGGCCCTCAAGATGTATAGAAAAGCAAGGAAATAGCTTAGGGGTGACTCTGGTAGGGCATCAAAAGATGACAGAAGGATATTCTGCTTACCTGACATGGCCAAAATAAGATTGCACATGAAAAAAATTGAGACTGACAAATTTTTATTAGAAACAATATTTGTTTATTTATTTATTTATTTTTCCAACAAGAAGAACTGTCAATCCCAGGAACCAATTTCTAAGGTTTGTATTTGATTTTCCATCTACAGAATTTTTTTAATCACACTTTTCTTTTTTTCCTAAATTATATACATTTGAGTGATAAACCCAAGAATAATTTCCTCCAGGCCTTACAATGAATAAACCTAAATAACATGTAAGTCTATTAGGTTTAAATGTGTCCAGTATCCAACAGATCCCTAAAGGGCCATGAAGTTACCTACTCTGCCTCTTAGACCTGGGATGGAAAGCCAGGATCAAAGAGCTCACCTGATGGAAAATTCACAGCTAAATCAGTTCTTCTGCAGGTCAGTCTTTATCTGCCAGGTCATGGACATTGTCTGCACTGTGTTTTGTCATTCTGCCTTTCAGGTTCTGCAGGATTTACCTGGATTCTGTGGTGTGCCTGAACCCCTGGATGTGTTCATCCAGACAGAAGAATAGAGGAAATAAATCTGGAGTATTTCTGCGGTGTCCTCTAGTCTGGCTCTTCTGAGTCATCACTTAATGACATATTTAATCACATTAATGTTTTCCCTAGTCCTGGTGAGACTTATTTGTGTGCTTAACTTTATACTTTACCAGGTTGACCTACTATTTAATGTAAACCAGGTACAACCTGGAACTTCCTCCCTCGGAGCTCAGATAAATTTATCTCCTAATGCCTTAATGGTTACTGTGTCACATGCAAGAGCAGAACATGATAGCTGGATTTTTTTAATTAATTAGTTTGTCAAGCTTATTTTAAAAAGGAGAAACCTGAGCCTAAGTTTGCCTGTCAAGCAAAAAATACTATGGCTAGGTAGATTTTCCAAAGCATGAAATTCAAGAGGAGTAAGGTTTCCTTTTGTGCCTTTGAAGAGCTCTGCTTCAGGTCCAAGAGCTTCGTCTTGGCTAAAATGCTCCAGGCACTTCCCCACAGCCATTCCTGGAATGTTTGGCTGTTTCCAGGAGGCCCCATGACCAAAGGAGTCCAAAGGAGTCCTGTGCTGCCAAAATGTCACGGTGCTTATTGCAGCATCCCTAAGGTTCATCTCCATTTTTTTTCCCCCCATATTTAAAGACTCAGTCACAGAAATGCCTTTGGCTACACACTGGGAATCAGACCACAACATGATGACTCTGACCTATTTTTCTGTCACAGCACATGTCTGGTTGACAGCACTGCCTCAAGAGCCCTGGAGTTTTCCAGCCAGCTGGGCTCGGAGCAAGGACAGTGGATATTTGACAGTGGGCATTGAGAGTAGCCTTCCCAGCCTCTTTGGTCAGTCCCAAACAAGATTTGAGTACAAGCTGCTGTGGTTTTGATTAGGTAAGCAGGGTCTGGGTACCTTGCACATGATATCCATATGAAATATTTTCTCATTCTCAGCAGTGATTCCAACAAAGCTGCTTTGCTGTGGAAGGAAAGGGAAATTCTCCGTGTCACCAGAGCATCCCAGGATGCAAAGATGAGGGGGAACCTGCTGCAGCACCAGCTCAGATGTTTTTGGAGTGAAGTTCAGCTGATTGGTAGAAAAAATAGATATTTGTATTTACTGGTTAAACTAATTTTATTGAATAGGTGACTCATTATGGGCAAATGATGCAAACAAACTTACATGAAAATACCAAAACAAAGTCTGGAAACGTCTTACGAGAGATTTATAACAGAATCATAGAATGGTTTGGGTTGGAAGAGACTGTAAAAATCAGGCAGGGACACCTTCCACTATCCCAGGTGGTTCCAAGCCCTGTGCAACCGGGCATTGGACACTTCCAGGGATGGGGCAGCCACAGCTTCTCTGGGCAACCTGTGCCAGGGCCTCACCACCTTACAGGGAAGAATTTATTCCAAATAGCCAATCTAAACCTACTTTCTTAGTTTTAATTTCTTCTTCTTCTGTTGCTGGGGAGGACTCTTATTTGATTTGCAATCTTAATGAGCCTTGCCTTGTATATGTGTCTTAAAACCTTCTGTTCTCCTTCTGAGAGGGCATTTTCAATGTCAATGCTCCTTAAAACATGAAAATTAACCTCCAAAACAACCCTTCAAGATGAATCCAGATGCTCCTCATGCAGCATATCCTCCCTTTTCTTCCACTTATGTTCTTTCTCCCTTTTTCATTGCATCCTTTGCCCTTATGGAAATTGAAGTGCAAAATCCAGCCTGGAAGCACAGGAGCCACACTTTGCCATCTTGCTTTAATTAAATCTCCAATCCTTCTACAGAGAGCCCAGGCAGCTTCAGCGAAGCTGTGTGACAACCAAGACATACCCACAAGCTGGGACTTCCAGAGCATCCTCTAAACATTAAGGACTCAGGAGCACACTCTGTCCTAGGGAGTTTCCAGCCAGGACAGAGGAAGAGCAAGAAGTGAGATGAAGTGCAGCTAAGGCTAATTCGTTCCGTGAACATTGATGTATCATGTATATTTTATTATTCCCGCTTTGTAGGATTCTCATAGGATTTCCTGGGAAAAAATTATGCAGCACATGAATATCCTGGGCTTGTCAGGCTGCTGAAAATGCTCTATATGGATGGGCTGAGCACACAGAACATCTGTGGCTGGGGCAGGCTGAAATCCCAGGCAAGTGTCTGACATCCCAAACACACGGAGCCTTGATCTCTGCTCAGAGACACACGGGCTGGCTGAGAAAACCTGGGGAAATATTAACCTCCCCCGTTCCTCTCTCCTTTTTATTTCCTTACTTTGATGTTTTATAAGGAACCAAGGCATCAGTTTTTAAGGATTGTTAGGGGGGGAAGGGAGTTCATTGTGACTGGCCATAGCTCCAGCAAGGCTTCAGGCATTAGGAGCCGTAGCTGAACTGATGTTTGCTTAAATGTGATGCTAATTTAGCTGCCTATTTTCCTTTTAATATGGGTTTTTTAGTCTTTAGGGGCCATCTTTAACTCCAGTGAGAGGGTTTGGCTGTGGCTGCAGCAGCAAATCAAGCAGGGCCAGATTGACCCAGACCCACCTGGCCTTAGAGATAAATATAAGAACAGGGTTCATATCCAGAGTCACCTCCTCCCCGACCCTTCAAAACATCCCACAGAGTGGTCTTGCTTATGAGGTCCCAACCCCTGGCCCTTGCAATGCCCTGAACTGTGCCCACATGGGAGTCTGAGCATGGGCCAAAAGCGATGCCAGGGAATGAGCAACTTCTTGGTGCTCTTGGGAGGGTGTTTGATCCCAGGCTCTGGGGAGGTACCAGAGCATTCAGACCACCTACTGCCAAGCCTCATTCAAGTGCTGCCATCACCTCCCTCCAGGAGGCCTGGGAGGAAGCAGGAACCAGTCTGCCAGCCTGGGCTAGCAGGAGCCCCTTTGATGTCTGCAGAGAAGGTGCCCCAGTGACAACACGTGTAGGCAGCCTGGATGTGACATGAGTTCATCTATCACCAGCCTCTCCTGATAAGCCATCTCTGGGACAGAGGAGTGTTATTGCCCTGTTTATACCTGATGGAGATCACCTGGGATGGCAGACAAAGCCATCCTACACATCTCTCCAGCTCCCTGCCTCCCCTGGGTTGCACCAGGTGGGTTCAGTCCCATTCTGCTCCCCTTTTCAGCTTAATCTGGGGGTGCATATCAGTGACTTTGCCCTGCCAAGATGATGGAAACATTCTGCCCTGAAGCTCACCCTACTATTTCTTCATGGTATTTTTTATTGAGAATATTTATTAATATGCCACCACTGCATCTATTGTATTTTGGAGTGGGGAGACAGATGTTGTGTTTTCATTGTCAGTTAGACATGAAGACTCAGCATTAAAAGCTTCAAACTTTTCATCTCTGATGCCAGAGGAGCACAGAGGGGTGTTTTTCAAAGCCAGGCTGGCTAGGAAGCCTTGGGAATACATGAAGCTATTTCAATACTTAGTGAAGCAACTTCCAGATAATAAGGAGAATTTCTTTACCAGACCCTAAGCTATGTTTTGTTGGAATCCTGGGTTCAGATAATTTCAATCTTTCGGTGTTGACAGGCAATGATTTTCAAAAGCACACTGGATTTGACCTGAGGCCTTGGGAAAGGCTTCCCAAATTATGGGATAACACTGAGATTGTTGCTGTGTAATTAAAAGTTATATCGCTGGGTGGAATATGTAGAGATGTAGAAAAATCAGGTTTATGGGATTTAGTAACAAAATGGAGGATTTTGGGTGTGGGTTTGTTCTTCTTCTTTTCTCCTTCTTCTTCACGAATCTGTGTGGTTTGGTATTGGTTCAAAAAACCCACAATGCAGATAATAAATGAATAGTTACTGGGTTATAAGTAAAAATAAACTAGTTGGCATTCCCTAATTGGATAGATTGGACTTTAAATGGCCTTGGAAGTTAGAACTCGGGGCCATTTTCCACCTTGTTAACTAAGAAGCACATCCCGTGCAGCTGTACCAAAGATAAGAAAATAATAAACATCAAATTAGAAGAACAACTCAGCATCTTCTGCCTTTTAATGCAAACTCTGAGTAAAAGAACTCGTGAAACAGAGGCAAAAGAAACAAGAGAGAAACCAACAGTTGGTGCCAGCGTGTGAGGACTCAGGGTTTGGAAACAGAAGAAATTGACAATGTTTTCCATCTGACCTCTAAGAAAACAGAACCTTTTATTTTTAAGTTTTAATTTTTGACTTTTTAAAGGTTCTGTCTAGTAGGATGTGCAGTGTAGAAATAGCTTGCATGGCTTCTAGTGATGCCAGTCTTATACGCTAGGTTTTAGGGCCCCTTATTTAATGACAAAATAGGGGTTCAACCTGCAGCTGTAGCCCCATTTACCCTGCCCATTTGCACCCTGCTGCTGCTTCGGAATGTGGCTGTTGATGTGTTAACGAGGTACTGGCAATTTGGATGATATCTGCTCTTTTACTGCTTTTTTTTGTGCTTCACAAGGTCTTGGGAACTTTATGTTTTATTGATGATTTTTTGGCCTTTCTGAATGCGGAGGAAAGCTCCTCAACCTACCAGGGAGTTGCCTGCAGACTCAAAAACCAGGAGGCAAGGAGAGAACTTTAAAGTTGGAGATTTTCCTTGAACATCTTGGGATTCTTAAGTCAATCTTTTCCTTTCAGATGGGCTCAAGAGGCTGAGATCTGACACAACCAGAGGTGGATTTTGCTTTCAGTGAAGAAGATATAAGGCATTAACTGAGTATCTGCAAGGGGATGATCTGCTCCCAGCTCTCAGCCTCACTGCTGAGGAGAGGGACAGGAAAACTCAGTTCTGGCTCATTATGAACTTGATGGTATCTGCCTTGTAAGTTACTAAACCCATTTTGTTCATTTTGCAACACATCAATTTTACGGCTGAGGTTGAAATATTTACTCGTCCTTGGGGTTTGCAGTTGTTGAGATACAGGATGGAAAAGCAGCCTGTATGTAAAATGTGGCTGAACTCTGCTATCCATTCAACAGAGAGTCAATAGTTCAGGAGTTAATTCATGAGAAGAAGGGAGTAAAAACACACCAAGGTCAGGATCTCATGACCCACAGGCTGTCTATAGCTCCATCTGAAAGACCTTGTAATAGATAGGTATGTGGCTTGGAAAACGCATAATATTGTGGTTAAGTGAGGCATTTCACAAGTTTTGTAACATCACACTGCTGGCAGACCTTCTCAAGTGCATATCATATTCATATCAGAGCTCTCTGCGGGATGGGAAACGTTAGGGTGATGAAGGTTTTAAATCCCATGACACACAAATTGATATGCTAGAAAAATATTTACAAGCTGGTGAGTGTCCCGTAAGCTCACGCCAAAGATTTTTCTCTTCAGGAGCTGTGCTGATTTACACCAGAGCTCTGGTCCTTTCTGTACCATATCCCAGGAGCCAGGGAGTGCCAAGCTCAGGTAGTTTCTCCCCGTTACCCACTTGCTGCTCCTCCTCACAGCGCTGTGAGATTTGTGTAGTGTCAGCACTGACAGCCAATTTCCTGCGTTTCCCTCTGCTCATAGCTGGTGTGGTGCAGATAAGGTACAGGTTTCCAGCTCTGCAGATCCCAGAGTGAAACAGGCCCACCCCCAAGTATGATTTCAAGGCATCCTCCTTCCCACCTTGCCTTTAAAACACCAAACTGCCCCAGCCCAGGAGCGAAGAGAGCCACTACCTCTATAGGGAAACATGGACCTGGTGAGGCACGAGAGCAAAGCTAAGCTCAGCAGGGCTCATGGGCTGTGTGCTTCCTGCCTGTCCAGCTGGCCCTTAGCCTGGAGGTCTTGGGATTCCAGGCACCAGCCTTGCTCCAGCCCATCGCTTGCAAGCTGGAAAGGGCTGGACGTGATCTAAGAGCTGGAACACCTTTGCAGTGTGGACAATGGGTTTGATCCTTAAAGGCTGCAGTGGTGGCAACCAAGGGGTTCATGGGATGGTCACATCTGGCCAGACCCTCTCTGCCATCTCTGAACTGGGTCCACTCTCCTAGCCGGCCCCAGGAGATGATCTAGCTTCAAAAATGAAAGGGAAGGGAATGGAAGACCAGGTTTCCAAAATCTGGGTTATTGAACAAGAAGGGAGCTGGGGCTGCCATGGCAGGGGGGGTGTCAGGGAGCAGGCAGGATAGGAAGGAGGGAGCAGGTAGGATGGGAAGGAAGGCTGCTCTCAGCCACCACTGCCTCAAACACTTGTTCCATGATTCCTGAGGCTGCCACCAGCATCTTGTGTGCACTGGGGGAAAATCACTGACTTTCTGTTCCTCTTGTGCAGGATGAGGCTTTTTGACTTCCCTTCAGACCTGCCCTCTTTGCTTGCAGCATGAGACAGATGTGGCAGAGTGTCTCTTGCTGCGTGCAAGTGCACAGCTCCCAGCAGCGCAAGCTCCCTTTGGGGCCCGGAGATGTTGCTGGAGAATTAATCCAGAGGAATATTTGCACCCCAGCCCTCAGTGTAGCCTGTGCCCATGGAGGGCCCCTCCTCTTCCACTTGCAGGTTTTCCTTGCAGCAATTTGAAAAGCGAGGGGTAGGAGGAGGGAGGGAGAGAGCATTAGTGGAACAAATGCTCCGAAAGCGGTTCCAAAAACATTTCCATCTTCCGGCAGAATAGCAGCTGTGGCATGTCCTACGCTGTGTTCAGCGTAATGGTCACCAGCTGTGAGGAACTGCTTTTTTACTGACCAGAGCATTTCCTTGGGGCTGCAATGGATACCAAACACCTCCAGCTCCAAGTTTGGCAGGTGCCCGGAGCTGGCTGGGCCTCCCTTGCTGTTTGCCAAGGAACTCCTGGAGCTGAATTTTCCCCATGCCACCCCTCTGCCCACGCTGCCCTCCAGCCTCCAAGCAGCAACAATCCCACTCAGGATGGGAGAACTGGTGCTGAGCTCTCCTTGCCCAATGCTCCCCGAAGCCAAATGCACACCAGCCCTAAAGCCCCAGTAATTAAAGGACATTTAATGAGGTAATATCCAAGATAAATCATATGGCAATAATAATTTAAAAATAATAAAAGCTAATGCTTTTATTTCAGGAAGATCTTTTGAGGAGGGGGGCTGGATATAATCTTTTTGAGTGCTCTATTATAGGCTCTGAGTTATAAATAAATCCATATTTTAACATCTGGGATTCATAACATCTTGCTGACAGTCAAATCTCATAAAAGATGTGGTGACTTCTACAGATGTGGGAAACCTCATTCAATGAGCTGCATAACAAAGGAAATCTAGTTCTTTTTCATTATTTACTGTTAAATCTGTGTCTCTCTGGCTCCAGAGAGGGAGAAAAGCTGTGGGGTCACCCGTTCTCAAACACACCCTTGCCAGGAAACTGAAGAGCAACAGCATTGCCTGAAAGCCGGGGGTGAAACCAGCACTCTGTGCATTGTGGGCTGCCTGCAAAGGACAGGATTTTGATCCCTCCCTGATGCTCCAGGCTGGGTGTTCATGCAATAACAAGCAGTCCCTGGGAAGCTGGCAAATGGTGGGGGATGAGAAGGTAAGCACTGCCTGGGCATCAAAGACACTAAGATTGGCACAAATCCCCTCAGTCTCAGCGTGGGATTTTAACAACGTGAAACGGGGGAAAGGAAGGGAAGAGAAAAGCAGGACACCCCATCTCCACATCTCCAAACTCTCCTGAGCAACCGACTCCTCAGTGAGGATGTAACTAATCAAGGCTACAGCTCCAACACTTTACAATTAGCTACAATTCCAAAGGAAGGAGGGGAAAAGGCTGAAGTATTTTCCAGCAAAACTTACTAACAGCAACCATATCCCCACAAACTACACCCAACATTGCACTGTCACAGGCGTTACGGCAAACTGGAATCTCCTTTCTACTGGGTAAACCCAAAGAAAGTAAACAGTTTATTATGGTCACATTTAATTTGGGCTTATACAAAGCTGGAGCACTGCAGCCTATGTTTAATGCATTTGTGGTGGTGGGGATTTGTTTTTCTTCCCTCCCCAAATAGCTCATTATTGATTTTCCTCTTAACAAGTGCTCTTGTTCTGACAGTCCGTCTCACTCTCTGTGTGCAGACTGAGAGGTTGTAATCTCCACGTCGGCGATACCTGAATCCTCTGGCCATGGGCATGGTTATGTTTTCACTAAAATAGGATTATGACCTATTAATCAATAAAGGATGAAGTGGGTTAGCCAAGCTGTGACAAAGACGTGATTATTTTGCATGGCCCTGGAGAAGCAGGCAGGTGCCAGGCATGAAAGAAAACAGCATCTCAGCAGCCTCATCCTCGGTTTTCTGTGTCCAACAGAAACGGGTGGTGTACGAAAAAAAAGAGTCCCACAAAGAGCTGCTGTTTGTGTTTGAGTGATCAGTCTGCTCCTTTGTCAGGACCCACACAGGAGGAGATGCCTCCCTGCTTTTCTCGGTGCCAAATCTCAAAGCACTTTATAGCAGAGAATAGAAATCTCTGTATTTGACAGGGGGAAACTGAGGCAGGCAAAGGTGGTGGGATTTGTTGGTGAGCCTATAGGATATGGGAGCCAGGGCTGGATAACAGAAAATAGGCTTTGTGAGTTTAGTGAGTCCAGCCCAGCTGGCTGCATTGTGTGACTTGCACTAAGGGGCTGGCAGGACTAGAGCTGAGCTAAAGCACTGGAACTATGAACTTCCAAATTTTCAAATATTTGGATAGCCTATAAAAATAACTTTAAGCTCCTAATCCCTCTCTATCAAATGGTATAATTTTTTTTTTCTTCTTTTTGGTTTCAACCTTCCTTCTCTTTTGGTTTTGCTAAAGCAGCCTCAGCTCTGACATCATCTGAGAATTTCATTTAACAAAATGTTTTGAATCATTTGTGCTGGTTCTGGTGACTCTGCCAATGGAAACAACCCCTGCAGCAAGTGATTTTAAACCTTGAATATGATTTTTTTTTTCCCCTCCTGTAGTTACATTCAGAGCAATACTGTTCCCTTGACTTCTGGCCAAATGACCCAGAGGAAAGGGTCACTCTGGGATGTCAGGAGAACAGAGTTTGCACAGGCTGGAAGTGCCCATCTCACGACAGGGCAGCTTCCACCCATGTCCCTGTTCCCTCTGAGTCCTCCTGGGTGGGTAAGAGGAGGATGAGAATGGACTGAGGGAATGTTTGGGCATTTTTGGGGCTGCATCACAAAGTGATGGTGAGACTCACAACTGGTAAAGGGAGAGGGCACAGCTGGGAACAAAAGCTGTGACCAAACCACACTCTGTACCCACCAATATTATGTTTTATTATTATGACAGTGTTTGCACGTTCTGCTAACCAGCACCACTCCATAAATTGATGTTCTTATATTGGGCTCTCCTTTATCCTCTTTTTAATGGTCATGGAAGTAGGAGCATCATGTCCAGGAGCCAAACAAAGCAGCGATGCAGGGTCCCGTCCTGAAGGCCACATTTAATGCTCAACAGCCTTCAGATATCAAAACCAAGCAAAAAACCCCATTGTGGCCTTCAGATATCCCTGAGGCACAACTGCCAGATGTCCTCCTTGTCACGAGGCACAAATATTTGGTGCTTGAGGTTGTCTTCAGGAAGCAGGAATGTCCTTTGCAGATCCTTGATCCTCCACAATGTGTCTCTGACCTACCAAACACAAAAGGCAGACATTAAAAACCTCTTCTTAAAGATCAGGACTGGGGGAATTAAGTTATAGGTTATTTCCAAACGAAATGCTCCCTGAGTCCTTCTGAGCCCCAGAACCACCCCATGAAACCTTCGGGTGTGGTACCTCTGTTCCAACAGCAAAAGAGACTCCAAAAGTGGAGATGTGGAAGATTTTATGGCACCATTGTGGCTCTAGTGATATTATTTGAAGCAAATGCAAACACACTCAGGCTTATAATAAGAGGGTGTAATAGATAGTAAGTGCAAATGACTCATTCACCGAGATTTTCCAGGATTAGACAGCAGCAGAAGGACAACAGCTGTGTAAAACGGACTTTAAAAAATAATCTTCTAATAAGATTTTAATAAACCTGTTAGTAAATTATAATGCTTGACTTCAAGAACTATTTCTCCCCTGCAGTGTTCCTCTGTGGAGTTGAAGCTGTGGTGTTCTCCAGAGTGCATGATACAACCTTGACTGCACCCCAGGCAGGGCAGAGATTCCTCAGGTCCATGGACTCCTCAGGACCATGGACGAACAGAAAATCACACCTGTGGGGAGAAGCTGAGCCCTGAAAACCTACTTCAGGCCCCCTGCAACATTAACTTTCTGAATTAAACTTGACCTCCACTTTTATACTATTCTTGAAATCTTTTTCTTTCTGTTGCCTTGAGTGGATTCATTTCCAAAATAAAATAAATAGTGTTTTATGAAAGAAAAAGGCTGCTCTTTTCATTGCACTCCAGACTGCATGTAGCCAATGCTGGTTTACCAAAGCCTTCCCCTAAATCCCACGTCTGGGCACGCATGTGCACATTGCCCATGCAGGGAAACTGCCACAGTTTTGGTCCTTTTCTCAGCAGTCTGTCTCATGGGGTCAGGTCATTACGTGGCAATCTTGGCTCTTGCTTGGAGGAGAGAACTCGTTTTTGCAGCTGCCACAGTTTGGAAGAAAATCCTGTATGTGCAAATGTTTAGGAACTCAAAAACCAGAATGGAAACCAAATGGACTCAGGTTTATTTCCCCTCCGTAATCCCCTCTGAGTTGCAGCATGGTTGGGTTTAAGCTGGACTGGCCAAGCTGCTCCTATTTCCTACGAGTTTGTGGGTATTTCGGCCTCAAAAGAGCAGTGTTCATCTCCATTTCTCCCTCTGCCTCTTGTTAAGTGAGGTGTCAATAATTTATCCTGTTGTCTTACAGAGGTTTCTACCAACCACAGATGTCACCGCAATGTACACATTATGTTAATAAGTGTATCTGTAAGTGTGTATAACTTACATCTTCATTTCTACTCTTTGGGGAAAGTTGAGGGGCAGAAGCACAAATGCAGGTTCTCAGTTTTACAGGATGATTGGGGAAAATAACCTTCATGTGGGGTGAGATGCATCAAACCCCAAATCACCCACCCTGCTGCACTGGGGGCAGGCTATGTTGTGGGGCTGTCTGGCTCCCTAAGACCTTTGCAGCGTTAATGGGGCACTGTGTGAGCCAGGAGGTTTTGTCCTCCAGGACTGTTAGCACTGCAGATTTAGGAGATTTACATACCCCTGACAGAGTGTCCCAAAAAAGTGACATGCCCCCTCATGCAGGGGCACGAGGCCAGCTCAGCCCAGCATTGCCTCCCAGAGAAGACTTGAGTCACACTACCACTACCCGCATGATGTCTGCCACCCCTTTTGTGGGTTTTAATTCATAGCAAGGAGTGCAGTGGCTCTGACAGAGCAGCCCCAGCAAGGCAGGAGGTCTCCCTGTGCCCCAGTTTCTGCCCGTCACACCCCACATGAGGTCAGGGGGTGCTGAGATGGTGGGGGCACAGAAGGAATCTCCTCCTGCAGACTCAGCAGCAGACAGCTGAGGGCTGTGTAACCTTTCAGAGCACAGCAGCCGCTGCTCCGTGAAGAGGAGCCAGAGCTGAACAGCATCTCGAGGCAAGTGCAGGGCGCCGGGGGGCCAGCACTGGCAGGGAAGCTGAGGAGGAAAAAGCCAGATCAGTCACAGATTACTTAAGCAAAACTGATGCAAGTGGCTCCCGGCTGCAGATGGGAGGACAGGTGGATGCTCCCAGGTCCTCTGAGGTCAGGCCTCCAGGTTTTGAAGGTCATCTGTTTTGGCTGGCAATGAAATTACCAAGGGCTCAATATTTTGCCGTAAACTATTCAGTGGGGGTTTTCCCTTGCAGCTTCCACCTCGCAGGGCAGTGCTTGTCCTGCCCAAGTACCTGTGTTCAGTAGGTGCCTGCAGAGAGGGTTTAGGATTCCTACAGAAACCCCTGAGCTGCTGCATGGGGTAATCCAGAGTCTCTGTTTCTGGAGCTTTTCCCCTGCACTGATATCAGGGCAGCTTGGCAAGAACTGGTTTAGGCTCAGCCTCAAAACCTCAGGCCTGTGCCCCCCCTTCTGCCTCAGTTTCCCACTGGTAAAACTGGGGGGTAAGAATCAGGATCTTCTTCCCAGGGAACAATGAGGCCCAGTTACACTGGGAACACCAATACCCCTGGACATGGCAGCTCTGTCAGTGGCCTTGATGAGAGTTAAAGAGCTTTACAGCAGATGAGAATTTGGCTCAGAAGTCCCAACACTGACCACAAGGACTTTGGGAGCATGACCTGCCACCAAACCCATACAGAACATGCAAAGACAAATAATAATTAGCTCTCTGTGCCTAATTCCACACAGTTGCCCTTTTCAGGGTAAGTTTTTCATGCTACCAGGATCTGACTCTAAAACCCAGTGACCCTGGGTGTCCTGCAAGTGTCAGGAGGATAATGACAGCTCACAGATAAAACCAGCACACAAATGTGGCCCTGGTGCCCTTTTGATAGCTTCCATTTTTAAACAAGCACCATCATCTAGAGGTCTGGCACTGAGGAGAAAGCACTGAAGCATCACCTGTAGCCACTGTGGCCACCAAATGCTGCTCCAGCTCTTGGTGACACAGGAGAAGCATTTTTTAGCTGGGAGATTGGCTGTGATTTCTGTCAATCAAGTAAAATATAAAGAGATGCACACACACCTACCTGTGTATACATAATTTTCACATGTATTTTACTCATGTTTCAGTCCAGCTCAAGCATCCTAAGAGCTGCTCAGGGGCAGCAATGCCCCATACTGTGGGCTTGTGAAAACCTTTGTTAGAGGAGAAAATTGAGCTTTAGTCATACTGTTATTTCTAATGGATTTGGATCCTGACTTCTCTGCTCTGAAACTCTTTACTCTTAAGGAGCCACTGCAGCCCTCTCCTGTGCTGGAGGTTTCACCCCAGCACTCATGGGGGCAGGTGTGCAGCACCCCAGATGTTCCCATTCACAGTCCAGCCCATTTGCTCCGACTTTGCATCAAAATAGGATCATGCCGAGATCCCGGATTCAACTCATCAGCCTTTGCTGGAGGCAGGGGGGGGAGTAACTTTTTCAGACAGCTCAGGTATTTCCTCCAGAGCTTGTCTGTCACATCACTGCAAATATGTCTGCTCCAGATGGTTTTTGCTGGTTAAGAACGGGGTGTGACGAAGGTTTAGGGTGCTTCTTGCAAGGAGGGCAGTGGCTGGTGGGGCCTTGCAGGCAAAAGCCAGACACAGCGAGACTGGAGTTGCGATGTTGCCATTGTGAGCCACCAAAGTGACAGGGCAGGGGCTTACCAAAGCTCACAGGGAGACAGACACTGGCAAGCGCAGGAAATGAATGCCCAGCAGTGTCTGGCCAATCCCATCATCCTACCCAGCTCAGGGTCTAGAGCAGCTTCACTGCAAAGTGACAAAAAGACAAAAAAAACCCACTTTTTCTCTCTAACTGCTGTCACCAGCCAGCCCAACAGAAGTGAAATAACCCTCTCACCCAGTCTCCCCCATAGTTTATGATAAAGAGCCTTTTGTTGCAATTTAATTTGCGAACTTTCTCTTCTCTGCCATTCTCATGTGCCACGGTTCTGGAGACTCATATAAGTATTTTTACAAGAAACGCTTTCAGACAAATAAGTCTGGGGAGGTTTGTAATTTCTATTACCTCATGGCGACTCCATTGATAGACAGCAGCACACCTTGGGAGAATTAGAGAGCATAAAGTAATGGAGGTTTTTGTCCTCTCAAGACAGAGCTGTGAGTGCTGCCTGGCTCATGGCCAACACCACCAATTACCAACCTGGAGCAGGAGACAGGTCCTAGTGCTGAAAAACTGCAGTTTTCCAACAGGCCTGGTAATGATGGAGCTGTGCTGTGAGCTACTATTTCCTCCTGGGCCTGTTAGGCATCCAGGATTGTGCAGGTTTTGGCCACCTCCATGTTTAGGGACAGCTGTTGTCCTTTGGGGGGAAAAGGATGGAGTTTGTGTTGCTTCCTTTTGCCTTTGCTGTCACTCACAACTCTTCCCTGGCTTATTTTTACAGAAGCCCTTTCTGCCAGGAGACAGAACATACAGTCGAGCATAAAGAAGCAATTTTGGAGGCACTGTCATTGGCAATTATGCTTGAAAGCCAGAGATTTAATTATTGTGTGAGAGTGATACCCTTGAAAGAGAAATTGCAGCGGTCCCATCACTTGAGACGTTTCAGCGCTAAAACAGACGACTCACGAAATGTCAAGGAGCGAAAAACGCAGCACTCCTGTGCTTCCCACCTCCAAACCCTGGTGTGAGGCTTTCTGATGGCACCAAAGTTAACTGGGAGCTGGGTTAATTGAGGACACAGGTGCCCCACTTGAATCCAGCTGTCTGCATAACGTGGGGTTTTGTCATACTTGTTTTCCTTGCCCACTAACCATCGCTAGCGAGCGGCTGAAGCGATGAGGCGCTTTCCCAATTCCCATTTCATGCCTGCGTTTTAAATTAACGCTTATTCGCTCAGGGTGACAGTTTTTGTGTGTTTGTTGGGAATCTAACAATTATATCAGCGCTCACCAGCAAACAGGTCACATTCTGCATCTCTCTCAAGCTCACAGGGTGCCTGTGGATGTAGGAGAGCACTGAATTACCCTGCCCCGATCTCTACCAAGGACTGACAGCATGAAGAAAGCACATTTTGGTAAATGTATCAGTAATTACCCAGCAGGTCCATAACACCACGGCACACAGGGCTTTAAATCCTATAGATGTGACTGTCTTAGAGCATCAGGTCAAAACAGGAGCAACTTTGCAGAAGATGGTGGAGCTGTGTTGGTCTAAAATCAATGAGGACCAGGGTCAGACAGTGAGCTGGGGACAAAGGGGGTGGTGCTGGACATCTGACTGCTCAAGCTGGGTTGGTTTAGCCATGGTTTCTTTTCCCATGTCCCTGAGTTGTCAGTCTGAGATGGGCTGTTACATTACCCAGCAACACAACCACAGCCAGATACAGCTGATAAGCCTTTTTAGAACTGCATCAGGGATGTGACATAAAACTAGGAAAAAAAATTCCTATCTCCAAGCCCAGATATTCCTGATTTATGCATCCTTAAGCACCAAGAGGCTTTTAACCCCAGGGAAAGCGCTTCGCCCGCTGCAGGGCGAGCACAAAACCAGCAGCGAGGAGCTTGACATCCCGAGCTTGTCCAACTCACACCTCTTATCTCGCTGCTCGTGTATCGCGCCGAATCCTCCCCCGGTCCTTTCCCGCTGGGCTCCCCGCTCCCTGCGCTTGCTCTGCGGCCGCTGCTCCGTGCCAGGGCACTTATCCCTGCTGCGGCCGGTCAGCAGGGAATTTCCTCCCGCCGGAGCAGCGCTCGCGTGGCGCCCAGCCAGGGAAGGCAGCTCCGGGCCGCTGCTGCCAGCAGCCTTGCCAAAGCAGAGAGGGCTTTCCTGGGCACAGGGGCTGCGAGCTGCTCCGGCTTTGCAGGGAGAGGATGCTCCTCGAGAGGTGAAAAAGCTGCGTTAAAAACCTTGCCAACCTGGCTCAGGGTAAAGAGAAACAGAAATTTCTTTTCTCTTTTTTTTTTTTTCTCTCTTTCTCATGAATTAATTTGTTGGAGGAATGAGGCTCAGAGAAGAAATAGCAAAATACATGTTGAGTCAAACTGAGATACTTCTTTTAACCTACACAGGAAAACATCTTAGATTGGTTGATGGCTATTTATCGTCTTGTGTAAGCTTCCAGTTATTGAGGTAGTAGTGCTTCTAGGTTGATTTAAAAAAAAAAAAAATTAAAAATTGCCACTTTAAAAATAAGTTTTGTTTCAACTCCCCCCTCTCTTTCACACACACACAACTATGGGCAGTGTGGAGGCAGAATTGTTCATTGCCTGACTGAATCACTAAATAATTTCTGCCCTGTGTGGGACTCATATCTCATAGTGGCTTTACTTTCATCAAAACTATTAGAAGCAAAAGAGAAAATGTGTAACCTGGGGGTTGCTGGCAGCCTTTCCGGCTGTGTTCCAGGATATCCCCTTTCCCCCATACCCTGGGTTTCATTGCCAAACTCAGCTCGGGGAGGGCAGCAAATGACCCCTCCTTCGTCCCACAGACACCATGTAGAGGCAGGTGATATTGTAGCCTGTTCTAGTCCCATCGAAGCTCTCTGGACCCCCAGGGGCTGTGTGGTGACACCTCCCTGGCGCCAGGACCCATTTTGGGCTCAGCCCAGGGGGACTGCGGGGCTGGCGGGGAGGGTGTAGCCTGTGAGGCAGAGGAAGCGAGGAGCCAGTGTACAACCTGAACTTGGCCACCCTCGACCCAAACCCCAAAGAGGAAAGCCTGCACGCATGACTTCTTCCTGTTAGGAAATATTAATCATGGCCATGTCCAAACATGGTAAGTGAAACCTCAGGGAAACCGCTCCTTCGGCGATCGAGGGCTGCACGCTGGGATATTCAGGAAGGCCCTTGTGCCTCAAAGACAGGACCCACCCGTCATCAGGGCACCACCTTGAATTATGGATTACCTCCCTGACATTTGCATATTTGAAGAAAAAGCTGAGCTCATCCCTCCCGTGCCTCTGTACCCAGCTGTTGTTTCATGGGCTCAGGAGAGAGACACAGGGTGAGTGAGCCAGGTAGAGGGGTGAAGCACCTGGAGAGAAGAATCAACCACGTACAGCAGGAAAATCAGCTTGAGGATGTTCTCAGCTCACCCTCGCCCTTGCAGTGTTGTTGTTGGGGTGACCAGTAGGGATGTCCTGCCCACAGGAATCACTGACACACACAGGGGCAAGGCCAGAAAATCCTGATAGCACCACTTCCCATGAGACACCTGTGTCACAAAAAAATAATGAAAAAGACCATGAAAAGCATCCCAAGAGGTTTACAAGTAAAATAATGTTCCTGGAAAGAAGCGTCAGCACTCTGGCTTGCAGCACTGTGTGGGCAGCCTCTGGGAGCCAAGGAGCCCACAATGGAGCACGGGAATAATCCCACACACCCCAACCCAGTCTCATCCACCTTCTTAGGCAAGGCAAATCCAACATGACTCCCAGGTCTGCATCCCAACCACCAGGGACCAAAGCCCTTTCTGGGACCAATTCTTGCTTGTGGGCAAAGCCCTGCTTTTGGACCTCAACCCATAGTGGAGGCCAAGCTTCTCCTGTGGAATTCAAGCACAGTATAGGGCTCAAATTCCTTGTGGGGGCCACATCCTGCTTGTGGGACCCCTAATCCCTGTGGGACCAACCATCCTGTGAGGCTCAAATTTGTTCCAGGCTCCAAGCCTTGCTCATGGGTCCCAAATTACCTGTGGTGTCCAAATCTGTTCTGGGATCCAAGACTTGCCTGTGGGTCCCAAACCACTGTGGGGTTCAAAGCCCTTGTGATGCCCAAAATCTGTTTTGGGGTCTGAGTTTTGCCTGTGAGTCCCCAGCCCCTTGTGGGCTTCGAGCCCCTTGAAACAGCCATATCCATGCTGGGGTTCAAGTTGTGCCTGTGGGTCCCAAATCCCAGGCAGAGACCCAAGCCATTTGTGGGGTCCAAATCCCTTTCAGAGCCCAGCCCTACCCATGGGTCCCAAGCTCCCCGTGGGACTCAAATCTGTTTAGAGTCCAACCCTCAGTATGGGTTGCCAAACCTTTGCATGGCTCAAATCCCCTGTGGGACCCAAATGTGTGTCAGGGTCCAGGTTTTGCCTGTGGGTACCCAACCCTTCGTGGGCTCCAAACCCCTTGAAGCACCCAACCCCCTTTTGGGGTTCACACCTACTCCGGGTTCCCAAGCCCCCTGTGGTATTTAAATACGTGCTAGAGTCCAAGTTGTGCCCATGGGTCCCTAATCCCAAACTTTTGCAGGGACCCTAACCCTTTGAAAGGTCCAAAACCCTTTCAGTTCCAAGCCTACTTGGGGGTCCCCAGCCCCCGGTGGTTCCTGAATCCATTTTGGGGTTCAACCTTTGCCATGTAGGCGTTCAACCCTTAATAAGACCCAAAGCTCCTGTTGTGCCCAAACCTGTTTTGGGGTCCAAGTTTTCCCTGAGGATTCACAACCCCTTGTGGGCTCTGAAGCCCTTGAAGCAGCTTCAGGGTCCACAGACTCCTGTGTGCCCAAATGGCTTGGGGTCCATGCTGTGCCTGTGGTTCCTCAGCTCCTTGTGAGACACAGCTTCCCTGTGGGACTCAAATCCATTTTGGGGTTCCCAGCACCCCGTGGCCACTTTGAGGTCCAAGCAGTACCAATCCCTCATAGTATAGACACCCCTCTCCAGGATCTAAATCCATTTGGGGTCCCCAACCCCAAGCAGTACTCAGACCCAGTTTGGGGTCCACGCTGTGCCTGTGGCTCCCCAAGCCCTTGTGGGACACAGCTTCCCCGTGGGACCCAAATCCATTTTGGGGTCCTCAGCTCCCGCTGGTACTCAAATCTACCTTGGGGTCCAACCTGTCCCTGTGGCTCCTCAGCCTCTGGCGGGACACAGCTCCCCGCGGGACGCGCAGCGGTGCGGGGTGGTGCG
>NW_008246064.1:3940775-3952130 GCF_000691975.1 Corvus brachyrhynchos
GAGCCGCCGGGAAGCTCCGGGACCCTCCGGGGCAGCGGGACGGCGTTCCTTGGGGGAACGGGTGGGGGTTTGTTGCGCCCCCGACACACCCCCCCGCACTTTCCCGTCGGCTGTGCTGTACAGAGACCCGAACACCTTTATAATATTTATTAGGAGTAGCGCAGAGTTCCCCTCTCACCCCCGCCCCGCTAAGTCCAGGCTCCGCTCCATCCCCACCGCCGCGGTTCCAATTTTTTGATGTTGAGAGAAAGGTTGGGGGGGCGGGGGGAGCCTTGCCGGCTCGCGCTTCCCCAAATCCGCCCGGCTGGGGATGCTTTCCCGTCGCTACAGCAACACCTACCGACGGGCGCACGGAGGGACCGACGGGCGGACAGACGGAGCGGGGCACCCCCCACATCCCCCGCCTCCCGAAATAAAACATCGCGGCTTTTACAGCCCACCTGAAAAAAAGGAGGAAAAATAAAAAAGGATACCCCCGCCCCCAACTTCTAAGTTCTCTCAGGTTTCTATAATTTTTTTTGCCTGCGCCCCCCACTCCCTCCTCTACCCCCGGCATCCTCAAAAGTGTCTGTCACCTCCGAGTTACATAATGTCGCTGTAGGAAGAGGCTGACACACAGGGACAGCCCTTTCCTAAAGCAGCTCAGCCTTACTAACGCCTGGAATGCCAACGCCTGGGTGGGATGGATGGAGAGAAAAGCCTCACGGCCGTTTACAAAACTCGAAGTCACAGAATGAGGAAATTCTTAAGGTTGGAAAAACCCTCTAAGATCCCCGAGTCCAACCCTTAACCCAGCACTGCGAGGTTAAGTCTTGTCATTTGTTACCATGAATTGATGTCCAATTATTATTTTAGTTTATTACTTTATTTTTTCATGAAAATTATTTTAATTTTCTCTGCTGAGCAGTTTGCTGATATAGCCCGTCAAGGTGTGTGTGTGGGGTGGGGGGCGGGGTTATTTTCAGGATGGTTGGGTTTGCTCTCCTCCCGGAGAGACTCCGCAGCTCCCGGCAAAGCCTTTAATAATTCAGCACAGGAAATGCGTGCGTATATATAGCAGGGAAGGTAACGCACAGCGTGTACCTACAGGAGGACAAATATGGAAACCTGGTGTGAATTATTCATGAGGTGTGATCAAATAGAGGATTTTCCTAGACAAAGCACACTTCGCTGTTTTCCTGTTTGTTAGAGCACAATCTGCGCTGAGTACATCCGAACCTCCTTTCATTTTGGGCCGTGTCAGATAACCTTTAATGCATTTGCTAAAATTTCTTACTTACCTTTCAAGCTGTCAGCAAGAAGTAAGGGCTTGGTACAAAAACCTGACAAGCCTTTTTTGTTGTTTTTTTTTTTTCTTTGTGGCCTTCCAGATATTACGAGATGGGTAAACACTTCTGCTGCTTTTTCCGGGGAAGGTGTTTTGCCTGTTCAGTCTCTGACAGGAGAATAAACTCGTGGTGCTACAGGCTGATTCATGCTCCCACTCCACAGCACGACGTACTTTGGGTTTTGCTGTTGCATAGTAGGCAGAGGCTATTTTTAACCGGAGCAAGGTTATGAAACCTTAGACCCAGCTGGGTGAAAATAATCTGGTCTGAACTGGAAAGCACAGCTTTATGTGGCTGGGAACACGCGTGGGACTGTCCCCTGGAGGGTCCTGGTGGGATGATCCCGCTCCCCTTGGCTCCAGTCAGCCCCGAAATTGGGAAGTGCTGTCATCAGGAGGCTGTCACGGAGGCACAGGGGAAACCACTTAAGTAAATATGCAAAGAATTAAAATAGTTAAATGATCGAGCAATGAATCAGTGCTGATAGTGTGGTTATAATTAAATAACCCAGAGGTGTTACTGGGATCATCACTGCTGTTAGACATCAGATTTCTGGGATAGCTGAGCGGGAAGCTCAGCTCCGCAGCACTTTTTGGTGATTCTCACAGCGAGGTCTCTTTACCCACAATAAACGGCAGCGTGCAAACAAACACCAACCCCAGCAACTCCCCCAGCTCTGCTCCACGAGCTGCCTTCGGAGCCGTACCTGGCTAAAATATGCAGTGGTGTTTTTTAAACTAATATTTACTCCTGCTAGACCTGCACAGCCACTGCAGCTCTGGGGGAGGGAGAGGGAGCTGCTCTGACTCACAGTCCTTAACTTGCTCCCAGCACCCGAGCCCTCGTCCCGGTGTGCTGGGAAGAGTCCACCTTGGTGTCCTGGGATGAGGCCACTTTGTCTTGCTGCAGGCAGGCAGCTGAGCTTTAAAGTCAGGAAACCAGCTCAAAAAGTCACTGGAAAACAAATACTTCTAGTGCATTGTGCTGAGTATTAGGGGTTCAGAGGTATTGTTGTTTTCTTGATGTTCCCCAAGTCAGTTGGCAAAAGAAACTTTGCTTTCAATAACTCATGCACAGATTTGGGAGCCTTCCATTCTTTAGGATGCTCCACCGACAGAACCCCAAAACTTGAAATATTCTTGCTCCTGGGTGTTCTCCTGCGATACCATGGGAATTGTGGCACAAGCAAAAGGCAGCTGCTGGACTCGCCGTGAGGAGTTTCCTTTGCTTTGCTTGCACTGCTGCGATCGCCTGACACTTCAAAGCACATCTACAGCCCCAAAATACAGCACTGAAACATCTTCTCCTCGTAATTCTGCCCAGAGCCACGATGCCTCTTTGTGCAGTCTCCTGGAGACTGGACACTGGTAGGGACTTTTAGTTGCCTTCCTCTGCACTTGGCTAAACAAATGCCAAACCTTCTTAAATCTAAATTACTCGAAATATTTACTGTTGAGACGTCGTCCAAGAGGAGGATAGTTAAAACATTAATTCCTTGCATTCCAGTGTGTTAGGGCTTTGCCCTGTGACTTGCTGGGTGCCAGAAATGGGACTTTGCAGAACTGATTCCCTTCCCCCCAACTAGACTGGCACCCCTCGCCCCCCCCCCCCGTTCAAGTGGCTTTAATGCTTTAAAAAAAAAAAAAAAAGGAGGGAGAGAGAAAGAAAGGAATGCACATCTGGGCTAAATATTTGTTAGAAAGTATTCCCAGGATAGTGGGAGTTCTGGTGCCAGAGAGGAATTCCTGCGGGTTTGATCCATTGCATTATGTACTTGTTCCAAAAGCTGTTTTCAGTAAAATAGATGAGTAAGAAGTCTTAGCCAAGAACAGAATGTCTTTTTTGGCAACTGAAAGGAAGATAGGATTATTTTATTTCAGGTTATGTAAAAAAGAAAAGGAGAAGATGGTAAAATCCTGCACTCGGTGGTACCTGCAGAGATTTGCAGTGGCAAGCTCAGATGTAGATATTTATTTTTTCCATGCTGCTGTGGACATTTTTGTGACTTGCTTGTAAGACACCGCTGTGGGTTTAAGGTCCCTTGCAAAATTACTGCAATTAAAATATCCTCATTGTGTCTGGGCTTTTTTGGCTGAGTGGCCAGTGGCCTCAGTGACATGGCTTTAAAGGCAGCATCCAAATTGCTGGTGTGAATTCTGTCCCCACGTGCCAGGGAGAGGAGGGGAGCAGAGGATCATCCTGGCTTTGACAGTAACATGTCCATCTGGAGGATTTTTTGGGGTAGGGTAGATGCCTACATCGATGGGTGCAGCTCCACTACATCGCTCCTGAGAAGGATTTGAAAACTTGGAAAACATCACAGCCATAAATCAGCAATGAGGGGGAAGGTGTAACAGTGGAAAATTAATATATTTTGGCTGGTGGGCAGCAGGTTCACCAGTTTTTTCCCATTAGCTGGGATTCCTGTTTGCACAACACCTACTTGGCATCAACAAAACAATAGGTGTCTTGAAGAAGACAGCATGCCAAAAGTGGGGTTTTTCCCTATTCATTTGGCTCATTCTCATAGATGGGGAGCTGCACACACCTCCCTTCATCCTCCTGGCTGATGACAGTATTTAAAAAATAAATAAATAGAATTGCACCATCTTATGCACAGCTTGCCTTGGCTCCAGCTTGGTGTTTGTGTAGCTCGGTTCGCTGGCTGGAGGAGAGTGCTCTGGTTTTCCCTGTGGGGTGGTTTGGGGGGATGTGGTGCAGCCCCTGATGGGCTGTTGGGTTGGCAGGTGACCTGAGCATCAGGGCTGCTGCATCTTTGGTCCAGGCCTGGGAGTTAACCCTGTCTCAGCAGCATGACCTTGGCTGCTCCATCACCCTCCGGTGTCTCCCACGAGACTTGGATGTGGTCAGCATCGCATCTCTGAGGGCATTTGCTGTTGGACATGTGTCCTACAGGCATTTTGGGGAGCTGGTGCCTCCCTCCCTTGGCTATAGTAGCATCCCTCACTGTCATCCCTCACTGTCCTTTGGAGCATTCTCTCTGCAGCAGGAACTGATGCCCTTTCAAGCTACACAAGTGGGATTTTTTTTGCCAAGTTTTTGCCTGTTCCAGGTGGGCAGTGGGGTCTGCAAACCTCTGGCTGCAGCCCAGGCTTTGATTCAGACCCCTGCCATGGATTTGGAGAGTTTCTTTGCTCCTGGTTGTTTCTTAAAGCAAATGTGAGACAGAACAAGAGGCACATGCACAAAAATAATACAAATCAAAGGTTTGTTATTTGCTGTTTTGTGGCTGCCTGTGAGCTCAGCTTTGCTGTGGAGCAGGCAGGAAAGGGGTTAATCCAGGTGTCGGGTAGGACATGTGCTGCTGGGGCTGGACCGTGGCCAAATCCACCTTCTCTGCATCTATTTTGGATTAAGGCCAAAAAAACAACAACCCCTCTGTGGCAAAACCACCTGCAGCTCCAGGTCTGCTGAGGAGGAGGAGGAGGGATGGAGGGATCACTTCTCCCCAGCTTCAGGGGACCATGGGGGACATACTGGCTCTGTAAGTAAGCCTTGCAGAGAATGATTAACTTCTTCAGGCCAGGGAAGTGCTTCATCCAGGGACTTTTTTGACCTTTTGGGTGACTATTGTCTCCTGGGAAGCTGGTGGTAAACATAATTAAGGGAGGGTTGGTGCAGGGCTTGGAAGGAACTGTGTGTGCTCCTGTCCTGCAACGTGATACTGCTCAGTGCTGTCGGGACACTGAAAATCCCATCGTGGGGAGGCTCTGAAACTGGTGTGGTGTCTGTGCTGCCTCCTCAGGGCTGTCAGAATGGCAGGTTTAGTGGTTTTTTGTTGTTTTTTTTTTTCTTTTTCAGAGGCTTTAATTAACTTCAGACATGCAAAGCGGAGTGAGAAAGTGTTTGGTTTGCAAAGAATGAATTTGGCCGGTGGAGAAGTTTCATGTGGTGGGAGGGGATGTGGACTGGGTGTCTGGCACCCCTGTATCTGCACTGTCACCGTCCCAGGGCTGTCTACTGTCCCACCACTATCCAAATTGTAGAGATGCTTTAGCTTTTGTGTATTATGGGGTGGCTGGAGCTCTCCCCTCCTTGCTGGGAGGATTTCCTGGGCTGGGGCTGAATCTCTCCCATCATGGTTGTGCCTTACAGCCTGGTGGGATGGGGCCAGAGCAAGTCACCCCTCTGGCTGCAGCCTGGCTCTCGGCTCTGGGAATGGCTCACTGGCTCCAAAATAAGCTGGCAGTGGCTTCTGCAGGAGCAGGGGCAGCTGGGGTGGTGTTGTCAGGGTCTAAAAGGGGGAATGATCTGTCATCAGTGCAGGAGCATCCCAGGTTGGGTGGGTGCTGCTACCCATTAGAACCATAGAATATCTTAAGTTGAAGGGAGCCACAAAGATCATCAAGTCCCAACTCCTGGCCCTGCACAGGACCACCCCAAGAATCCCACCCTGTGCCTGAGACTGTTGTCCAAACCTACTGTGGGCAAAGTCTGTAGCTTTTGTGGGGTTTTTTTTGTCCTCTGAATTTGCACAAACTTTATAAAAGCGAAGTTTAAAAGATGCAACGCAGTTATTTTTGGCTTTTCTTTTATTTTTTTCCCTTTAAGATGAGCAGGGGCAAAGCATGCAGGAAATTTAGGAATCTAGGCAAGTACAGAGTGCCTTTGTTTTTAATTAGCTGCGTTGTTTTTAATTGCTACTATGCTTGATACATAACCCAGCCTAAACAAGAATAGCTTATTGAATGGGGGACTGACTATGAAAGGCACCGTGAGGAGAAGGGCTGTTCTTCACAGTTGATATATTTGTATTTCAGTGCTTCATTTAATAAGTCTGTTTCCCCGGGGGGCTGTAGCAAGTAAATCATGCCAACAGATTGTTTTCTGCAAACTGGCTTATTTTTGTAATTAGCAAGACGTTAAAGCTGTAACTGCATAGAAAGCGATCTGGGTGAGGAGTGAGCATAAAAGAATTAGTAAGCAAAATGTAATACTTACTGTTTGATAACATTTGTGTTGATTGAATTGGTTTCTGGACAGTTTGTTGTCTGGGATGGTCATTTTCTTTCTGCAGTGTTGTCAAATGGGAGAGAAATTCACAGGTGTGCACAGTGAGTGTAGTAAGGGGAGGTGTTTTAGGGGAGCACTTTTTGGGGATCACATCTGCACGGCCAGGTGGATCTGATGGGGAAGCCTTGCTGGGGGTTACAGCTGTCCTGCTCATCACTGGAAACTGCCAGTATTTCCCTGGCTTCATTTTGCTTTTCTCCTTTGTTTTCCAGTTATATGACAAAAACGGCGTCACCATGAGCGGAGTATTGAAAAGGAAGTACGAAGAGCTGGGGGATGACAGCACCTACTGCTCCTCCTCCTCCTGCTCCCCCCTCTCCTCCTCAGCATCCTCAGGCTGGGACACTGATGAGGAGAATTCCCGTGGGGAGCCCAAGCCCAGCTCTGCCTTAACGTCCAGCTTCACCCGTGAGTACCTCTGGCTTTCCCAGGATCAGCCATGCCTCTGCATGGGTTTTTTATAGGATGTTGGTGGGTTGTGACCACACAGAGACCGTCTTGGAGCACACCCTTATGGGTAGAAGTGGCTGTGATGCCAGCTACCTGTCATGACACCAATTTATAATCATCCAGCCTCCCCACAGTGGTCTTCCTCAGCCCTTCCTTCCAGTATTTATTATTCCTTTAGAATGTTTTTGCTGAAGTCTGGGTTTCCAGGCATAGAAACCCAAGGACCTGGGTGTGCAGAGGCATGTGGGTGCCTCCAAGCCCCTGCTGCAGGACCATCCCACCAACCCTCAATTCCCTGTCAAGCTGTTTCACAGGAAAAAAACTAATCAGACAGCGAAGGCCCGTAATGCTGGTTTTTAAAAATGATTAACCAGTAGTGTAATTACCATTTCAGAACTTGTTTCCTACGTGAATTTGGTACTTTGCCAAAGAACATGACACGTTTGACATTGCCTCCGCTGCTAGTACAGATAAAAGCTATTTTGTTTTCCCAGCAATATAAGTTTTGAGAGCTTTTAGGAAAACACACAGAAGGCAGTGTTGTAAAGCCCTTTATCTGCCATGTGAAGAGAAAAATAAAAAGTACAATAGAGGAACATCTTCATGGAGGAGAAATAGTCCAACCTAGTAAATTATACTGAACACCCACTGTATATAGCAGTTAAGGTCCACTTAGCAGACATACACAAACACGCAGCGGTCTGAAAAGGCTTTAGAAGTCTTGTAATAATAAAGAGTCTCATTCTTGCTTGTCTTCCCAGGTTTTGTGACAAAACAATGAACTTTTTGTATTCTCTGGCTCAATTGGAAAAGGGTCAGGAATGGGAAAACAATTTCGGAGGAGGGGTGCAGGGAGAGAGAAGCAAATGCCAAAGTGCAGCAGCTCGGCCAATAGACGATCGTGGTGGTTAACTTGCCTACTGATAAAGAGCTCGTGTTTTAGGAGATTGAGTCAAGGTTATTGTGAAAATGCAACTCACAGTGCAAAGATATGATCAGAGTGACTGCAGGGCCCAGTGTGAACCCCCAGCTATTGAGCAGAAGCTGCTGACACAGCTGGGTGAACACTTTTTTTTCCTTTTTTTTTTTCACATGAAACCGAAACACTGTATTTTGGCAAGTGAGACCTGTGAAATGTGGGTGCAGTTAACTGTCCAGTCTTGCACTTTCACAGCCCTTGGGGCCCACCGAACCAGCTGAGCCCCTCAGGTTCTTGTAGTCCTTTCCTTGGATCCCACTGTAGGGCTGCCTGTGGCTCTGCCACCAGAGGAGCCAGGCTTGATCCCAGCTCTGCAGCAGTCACCCATCCTTTCTGGGTTATTTTTTTCCACGGAGGCAGCTGAAGCACCCATGCACCAGCAGAGCATGGGACCTGAAATACCTCCCCACCACAAATTTGGGTGTAGCTGGCTCTTGTTCCTGCCACACTCACGCAGCTCTGCAACCCAGGGCTGCTGAGCCTCGCTTTCCTTTCTTGGCCAGCCACACTCGTGGAAACTCACTGACTCTGAACCTGCCCTGACTAATTAATCCCCCTCCATCTGCTGCATTTGCACGTGCAGATGTGCTAGGCCAGGTATCTCTGGAGAGGCTCTGCTGTAAATGGTGTGTAGCATGTTTCAGCAGTTTTAAGATAAACCAGAGTCATGTATTGCCATGTTTACCCGGGGATCACCTGCACAAAGATTAACATCTTTGCAGCTGCTCTCAAATGAGTCTCTGGAGATTAAACCATAGATTCAGAGTTCCTCCCAGTGGATGGTGAAAGGAAGTACCAGAAAAAGCAGACATTGGGGCTGTTTTCTGCCCTGCCACAAAAGCTGGAGCCATGCAGCCCTGGAAATGCCAATGCCCCGGCATCCTGGGAGCAGACCAGGGGCTCCTGAGCGTGGGGCAGAGTGGATTTAGAGAGACAGATGTGTAGGATGGCTGGTTGCTTGTTCATTATGCTGTGCCACACGTGAAGAATAAGCAAATGGATGTTCCCTGGGGGAAGTCAAGCGGGAAGGAGAAGCAGCAGCCGCCGCGTACGGTGAATCTCATCGGTGACTCCGATGCAGCGGGGCTTGGCTTAGCTTCCTCTCCATCCTCATCCCACCTTTGAAGTGTTAGCTCCTAAAACACCACCAAGCAATGTTGTAGCCCTGTCCCATCGTGTCCCTGTTGAGAGACTTACTTGCAAGTCCCACCTGTTTGTAGTATTTCTATTCCATCTGCAGCATGGCAGCACTGACTTCGTGCTTTCTTTTTCTTTTTTTTTTTTTTTTAATTCTCCCCTTTTTAGCCACATCTATCCTGAAGAAATCCAAGCGACTAAAGAAGAACAATGTGGAGTTTGACCGGGTCACTGTGTTTTACTTCCCACGCTGCCAGGGCTTCACGAGTGTGCCTAGCCGTGGGGGCTGTACCCTGGGGATGGTGAGCAAACACAGCTCCTCCCGGCAGTTCACGCTGGCAGAGTTTTCAAAGGAGCAGGAAAACGTCCGTCGGGGCAAACTCGAAGAGAAATTAAAAGAGGAGAAGTTGGAAGCGTTGAAATGGAAAGTGAGTAGGAGCGTGGGGCTGGGTTGATGAGGAGCTGGTGGATGTTGTTAGTTAATTGGCCAATTTTTAGTAAGAGCCTCTGAGACTTGGGGGCATCAATCCTTGGCTCTCAGTTTGGGTCTCCAAGAAACACAGGCTCTGGTGGGGAATCTTCATTTAGCTCTCCACCTTTGAAAGGTGATGGAAAGGATGCTGAACATGTTTTTTACTCTTTTGGTAGTAGCTCTCCATTCTACTTGAGAATCCTCTTGGCATCTCCTGAAGTCTTTTCATTTCTCATTTAGATACTTGATATCCCAGGACACAGCTTCAGTCAGGTGTCACATCTCTGTGGGCTCTGACTTAGATACTGATCCTGAGGCTGGCCACCATGGGGTGGAGGTCATTCCTTTCTTGTTTTCCCTGAGCTGGGGGTTCCAATGGCTCTGAGTCCCAAACAAGCCCCTAATGCTTTCTCCATTTTTCGCCCTCAGCTAACCATGAACGGCACGAAGGAGTCCGAAGAGGCCAACCAGCTCACCATCGAGGACATCTCCGACGATGACATCGACGTCAGCAACGTGGACCTGGAGGACGGCTTCTTCCTGCAGCCCTACCCCGCCAAGAAGAGGCGCGCGCTGCTGAAGGCCGTGGGGGTGAAGAAGATCGACAAGGAGGAGAAGCGGGAGCTGCACAACATCCGCCTGTCGCGGGAGGACTGCGGCTGTGACTGCCGTGAGGTCTGCGACCCCGAGACCTGCAGCTGCAGCTTGGCAGGCATTAAATGCCAGGTACTGCCCTCGCCCCTGGGCACGGGGGGGATGCCGCGGCTCCAGCTGTGCGTTAGAGCAGGGGGGTGTGAGCAAGTTGGACAAAGTTGGGGCAGCCTGTAAATCCATCTGCTCCTACCTGCGCTTGGAGGCGAGGAGAGATCTTGGAGCATCCCTCAGGCTGCAAGGCAGACTCTGCTCGAAACTGTCCTCTTCCCAAATCACGCGTGCAGCCATTCCCACGCTGCCAGAGCCTGCAGTGAGAATGTCCCTGCTCTGCATCCCCACGAGACTCACACCTGCTTGATCTCCTGTTGGAGATGGGCCACGTGGGAATGTCTTCAAGGAAGAGCTTCTTGCTCCTCACACGAGGCTGCGCTTTCTCCCCCTCCTCCAGGTTTTATTTTTAATTCTTTTTTCTTTTGGTGTGTGTCACAAATCCCAGCACGCTCAGGCAAACGTGGGAGTGTCAGCTGAGCGTCAGCCCACAGCGAGCTGTGCAGGCCACCTGCACTGTGGGATAATCCCTCTGTATTCAATTAGTGAGTTATATTTTTCAGGGTATTTTTTGCGAGTGCCTGCCCAGCTGTATTTGGGGAGCCTCAATGCCTATTCTGGGCTCTGCTCGCTCCCTCAGTGCCGTGTTTGGAGGCTGGGGGTGGCGGAGGTGGGTGCACACGGGTGCTCCATGTGTATGTCACAGCCCCCCTCTAGTGGCTGCTGCAGCCCAGATAGTGAGATCATTAAACAGCAATAAAGAAAAAACTCACTTTTGCCCCTTTATGTCTCCTTTTGGACCATTATATTTTGCCTTTTTTTTGGAATCTTTTAATTTCCTTCACTTGTACTGAAATCCAACTTTTTATGACACCTCTTCAAAAGAGCAGAGTGTCTCTTTTTGGTTTGTTTTTTTTTTCCTGCTTTTAAACCCCTCAGCTGCCACTTGGTTTCTCAGGGCAGACGAGTCACGGGCAGTTTTGGTTTTGTGCCACCGGGTTCCATCCTAATCCTCCCCCTCTGCTTCTCCCTGTGCCAGATGGATCACACCTCCTTCCCCTGCGGCTGCACCAAGGACGGCTGTGGCAACACCGAGGGCAGGATCGAGTTCAACCAGGCCCGCGTGCAGACACATTTTATCCACACCATCATGAAGCTGGAGCTGGAGAAGCAGCAGCAGAGCAGCGAGAAGGTAGCGGAAGCTGAGCCCCCGTTCCGGGAGCGGCTCCCCCCCCCGGGGGGCGGGGCCGGGG
>NW_008246064.1:3952865-3991053 GCF_000691975.1 Corvus brachyrhynchos
CGCTGGGATGCGTGGCAGGGAAGGGCTCCTTGGAGGAGCATGCAGTGCCGCTGGCACCTGCCTTCCAGTTCAGCCCCGACCTGGAGGCCCTGGGGGAGAACAGCTGCAGCAGTGACATGACAGACTCCTCCATCTCCTCCCACCCCAGCGAGGACCTGGAGGAGCCCTACGAGAGCCTCCCCTCCGACAAATCCCAGTCAGACGTGGATGACGACGGCTTGGCGCGCATCCTCCACTTCAACGACTCGGATGCCGAGGAGGAGAGCGGGCGTGGCCAGGATGACCTCAGCTGCTTCCACCCCACCGACTTCTTCATTGAGGACCACGGCAGCGAGGCCAAGCCTGTCCCTGGCCACTTGTCCCACCTCTCGGAGTGCCTGGATGAGAATGCCAACCAGGACAGTGGGGGTTTGCTGGAGGATGCAGCCCACGTGAGGTGTGAGGGGCTGTCCTGCTGCGCCTCATCCTCCACTGAGCCCTGCTCCAAGAGCTATGCCGATCTCAGCCTTTCCTCTGATTCCTTGGATTTCTTCCAGTCCTTCTCAGACTATAACTTGGGACCCCTTTACAACTCCTTAAAGGAGTATGAGAACCTGGATAACTTCTCAGCATTACAGTTTCAGTTGCCTAATTTCCCTGGCTTCCCGCAAGCCGGAGATCAGGGCTCCTGTTTCTTGGAGTCCCTCATTGGTTTGTCCGAATCCGTCCCTGAAACCCCAGCCCCTTTCACAGACAATCAACTTTTGGAGGATGCCATCAAGTCATCGCTGATGGAGACAGTGAAAGTGTGAAACACCTGCATGGCTCGGGCAAGGACTGATGCCAACAGGAAAACAGAGAAACAGTTGGACAGGCAAACTTTCACTGAAAGGATGATGTGTGCTACTCAAATATAAGGAGGAAAAAACAGCAACAGCCCAAGACTTTCTAAGCAAATGAACTATTTTTGGTCTTTATAGAACATGGTCGTTTTGACATACTGCAGCTACAATCGGTTCTCTTGCTGTTTGTGCAAAAATTTCTAAACTTTCATGATGGGGTGGGGAGGGGAGGGAGGGAAACAGACTTTCACCTGAGAATTTCCTTGTGTTTTGTATGAAAAGACCTGTTGAGAAATACTCCTCGCTAACGTTGCCAGTCGTCCATACAGCCCCTTCTAGAAACGTTTCAGTGTTGCAGGAACTTTTTAAGGCAACTTTTTGAAGCTGTATTTATTGTGAAAATTTGTGGTTTGCGTAAGAGTTGACCCGACACACTCTTACGTTTAAATCTGACGAGGTTTACAGAAGAGATCCATACACTATATACATGATCATTCTTCATCTATTTATTGCAAGTTCCAGAATTTAACTAGCCACTGAAGCTTGAACTAGCATGAAACCTTATTTAAATTGGTAATACCTCAGATGTATTATGTGTACAATCATATTTTTTTGCATAATATATCTGTATTTATTTATTTTCTACCTGTAGTACATGAATAGCACTGTGGTTTGTCGATGACCTGGAAGGGCAATAAGGTCTTCAAGAGGAAGATGACCCTGGTTTTTCTGAGTCTGAATAATGTTGGCTGTTTGGTCTTCACTTCACATTTCTAAAAACACTGAACAGAAGTGGGTGGGAGGGGAGGGATGAGGGAAGAGTTCATGCAACATCCCTTGGTTTCTCCCGGCCTTGTAGCAGACATGAGAATGGTGTCTGGTCTGCCTAATACCACTGTGGAGAGCAAAACAAGCAAAACCTTCAACTATTTAAGAAATGACATGAACTAGCTCGAAACAAAACCCAACCCCTTTTCTTGTAAATTATTTTATAATTTATTTAATTTCGTAAGGATTTGGCCATGAGATCTTTCCCCATCAGTTATGGTGCCTGAATATGCAGAGGAACTGTCAGCAGCAGTGGGGAGGTGTAACCATAAGGACCTGGGCAGCCCTTGCAAGGGGCTTTGGGAGAGCAAAGCCAAAACAGCAATGCTGTGCTCAAGCTCCTCAGCAAGTGCTCCTTCGGACTCCCCAAAATCCAGTGGGTCACACTGATTGTGCTATTTTTTTACATAGGTGAATCGGGTAATTCAAGCAAAACAGTTGGATATGAATTTTATTGGGTTATTTATTCTGTGAGTACAGTTTTTGAGGGAAGAAACAGCAACACCTGAAGACCAAGCTGAAAAACTGAAGGCTTTTGGTTTTTAAAATGAGATAAATCATCGTGTTTTAGGAAGGATACTGGAGGCTGCCTTGGCCTTTTGCTATTTAAGTCAGTCTGAGAACATGACACTATTTGGCCATGAGATGTAACTGGACAAAAAATCTGAGCATCAGTGATACACTAAGTGCCTACACCAGTGGTATGGAAAAAGCTAAACGGATTCACAACCTGCCGGCTTTAAAGTCCCCCTTGGAAAATTTGGTGATGGGAGTGATTCCCGGCATTACCAGCACAGGAGGAGGAGACAGTTCTGGTGTCCCAGCCCTGCTGCCCTGGGAGCAGCTGGAGGGAACTTCTGGGGGTGCAGAGACACACAGACAAAGGGGAACAACCCCAAAACACAGATCTGAGGATTTTTCTATTGGCTGAACTGTTTCTATCCCCGACCACAGGGATGGTGCTCTTGGATACCTGCTCATCGACAGGTGCCTCACTGCAAACCTGCCAGCAATTTAGGAAACTTCTGGCGTACGAAACATGGGTTGCTTGGGGTTTTTTAAATCCTTCTTGTTGCTATTTAATTGTACATCTTCTCTGGTATTGAGCCGGTCAACTTGGAAGTGGAGCTGACCCCCCACGGCCACGAGTGAGTCCTGAGCCCACGCTCGCCGCCGCTTCCTCCCGCAAGGCATCGCCCCTGGGGCAGGAGGGCGACTGTAGGAATACTACTGGCAGATGGAGGATTTCCTGGATATTTTTATTATTATTATTGTTATTATTATTATTTTTATTATTATTATTGTTATTTTTTTGTTGTTGTCATTGTTTCTTCAGACTGAAAAATCCCTCTTTCAATTATCTCCTAGGTGGTAGTTCCTTATCCTTCAGACTGCATCAAAAAATACTGACAGTTGAAAGTCTGGTACCATTCTGTATTTATTGGCACTAATATATTTTGTAACATTCCTAAGTTTCTCTGCATATGTATATTTATATATATAAAATATATGCATATATTTTATATATATATATACACACACTTTTTTTTTAATGAATGATTGGGATTGACTCCTGCCTTTGTGGATTTTTTTTTTTCAATAATTTATTCTTTTTTTTTGTGTTGGTGCCAAAAAGAAAAAAAAAAGATTTTTTTTCTCTTTTTTTTTTTTCCCCAGGGCACTGAATTGTAAATATATAATTTTTTTTTCTTCTCGGTATCTGTGTAAAAAGTTGCCTGTTAAACAGTTTTAAAACTGGGTATTTATTGACACAATCTGTAATTATCTAATGTATTGGTTGAAACGCTTTGGTTTCAACACAGCTTTATTTTAGCTTTCTTTGTGTATATATTGTGATTATGTTGCTTAAAGGTACAAGTTAAAAAAAATGCTTTATTTTTACCTTATCCATTTGCATTTGTTTATAAAAAAAAGCATATTTGTCTACAGCTGCTGTCTCTCATTTCATCAAAGCAATATGAAGAAATTTCCATTACACTTTCAATAAAAGAATTTTGTTTGAATACGGCAGTGTCTTCTCCCATGTCCTTTGCTGACACAATAACCTTTTCTCTTTTCCCTAAATAAAGTAAAAATCAGTGCATGGGATGTGGTGTTCCCAAACTTTTTGGGCTTGTGGATGGTGGCGGCTTGTCTCTAAGGGATGATGGAATAGACAACAGCCATGGCAGCATCCACATCACCAAGGAGAAATCTTGGGAAACCCTGGAAACCACTTTCCCTTATGGGTTACAAACCATTTCTCATTGCCCCATGAGACCCCTGGGACCTGGAAGGATGCAGCTGGACAGAAGCATCACCATGGTCCTGTGCCCCCGGGGAAAAACAGAGAAAATACTCCTGGTCATGGCAACAGCACAGAGAGACCAGGGGAGGATGTGAAGCAGCCCATGGTACAAAGGAAAAAGGATTTTAATAAATCCCAGGAATCTAGATGGGGAAAAGTGCACCTTTCCCATGGGTTTGTGGCTGTCAGCACAGGCATAAATCATAACCACTACCATTGACCTGAAAACAAGGGAAATTGGCCAAAGAATGCCATTGTCTAGTTTTCCATTGGGAATCCATTTTTAAAGGTTGCCATCTGCCCCCAGAGCAGAGAAGCTCAATTAATTGAATGAACTATTTGTTACAAATTATTTACTGAGCTGTAAAAGCAGAAATACTGAAAAGAGGTTCATCCATGGAGGCTGTGCAACACGCGGTGAAGCCCAGGCTGTTTACCCACCCAGAAGGATGTTTGGTTATGGGTTGTTGTTTTTTTTTTTTCTTTTATGGGGTTTATGTCTATAGTTCCCTCTTAAATTAACTATTTTCTGATTGGGAGAGGAATAGTCCCCATCATACAGCTCCAGCTGCAGCACTGGTGGGATTTTGGCTCGCAGTGATGATGTTGTGGCACGCCCTGGCACGAGGCATCATCACCAGACCCATCATCCGCAAGGGACAGTGCTGGAACAGCCCCAAGGTGCTGCATCCCATCAACCAGCCTCTGGCATGGGCATCCCCATGGGGAACACAGAATCATAGAATGCTTTGGGTTGGAAGGGATTATTTTGAGATCACCTACTTCAGCCCCTCTCCAATGCCTTTCACTAGACCAGGTTGCTCTGAGCCTCATCCAGCATGGCAGTGAACACTTCCAGGGATGGGGCATTGTTGCAGTGGGGATCCTGCAACACGCATATATCAAACCAGGAGTCCCGTGGAAAGGAAATATATACGGACAGACAGATTCTTGCTAGCTGTTTCAGAGATGTTTATTTCTCCAGCCGCATGGCCGGTACCCACCCAGAAGGATGTTTGGTTATGGGTTGTTGTTTTTTTTTTTTCTTTTATGGGGTTTATGTCTATAGTTCCCTCTTAAATTAACTATTTTCTGATTGGGAGAGGAATAGTCCCCATCATACAGCTCCAGCTGCAGCACTGGTGGGATTTTGGCTCGCAGTGATGATGTTGTGGCACGCCCTGGCACGAGGCATCATCACCAGACCCATCATCCGCAAGGGACAGTGCTGGAACAGCCCCAAGGTGCTGCATCCCATCAACCAGCCTCTGGCATGGGCATCCCCATGGGGAACACAGAATCATAGAATGCTTTGGGTTGGAAGGGATTATTTTGAGATCACCTACTTCAGCCCCTCTCCAATGCCTTTCACTAGACCAGGTTGCTCTGAGCCTCATCCAGCATGGCAGTGAACACTTCCAGGGATGGGGCATTCACAGCTTCTCTAGGAAACCTGTGCCAGGTTACCCTCACAGTAATTAATTTCCTCCTAATATCTAATGGAAACCTGCCGTCTGTCAGTTTAAAGCCAGCCTCCCTGTTCTATCACTCCGTGACCTTGTCCAAAGTCCCTCTCCAGCTCCTTTAGGCACACTGCTTTGGAGGCAGCCCAGGACACAGTTGGGGCTTTCTGGGTTGCCAGTGCACGTTGCCAGATTGTGTCCAGCCTTTCATCAATCAACACCCCCAAGTCCTACTCCCCAGGGCTGCTCTCGATCCATTCTCCACCAAACCTGTGCTTGGGATTGGGATTGCCCTGACCCAGGTGCAGGACCTTGGGTTTTTTTCCCATCCCATACCAGTGACAGACTAAAACTCACATGGGAACTTGCCAATAATGGACGACAATGCAGTGCCCTTTCCCTGGGAAAGGCATGCTAACCTCCAGGTCTGAGTTAAAACCTCAGCTCTGGACAACTTCTGCTGAATTCCATGGAAAATGCACGGGGATGGGCAGAGGAAGTGCCAGTTAGAGTGGCAGAGGTCTCGAAGCCAGCACGGATGCACCGCCGAGAATGCTTTCATTGCCCCTGCAGAAGACCTGAGACACCCTTGCCCACGGCAGTGTCCCGCTGCTCAGACACGCTTTACAAACGTGCCCTTTTCCTTCTATCAGCCACACAAGCGACAAAAAAAAAAAAAAAAAGAGATTTCCCCCCAGATCTCCTGCCTCCAAGGCAAGCACAAGCCCTCGGCATGCAGAATCTGGCCCTATGGAAATGCCCTCAGTGCTGCAGAGCCAACACCCCTGCCCTCACCTTGCCCTGCATCTCCTGTGTTGTTTGGTTTGAGTTTTTTTGTTTGGTTTTTCTTTTTTTTTTTTTTTCCTCTGACGGAGTTAAAGTCCATCCTATCCGTCATTTTATAGCTGTTCCTGATGAGGAAAGTCCTCGGGACTCTCATTCCCGCACGGCGCCAGGTCTGGAGTCACCGAGCCTGGCGTCACAGCCTGTTCCCGTCCCCGGCGGCCCCGGGTCGCCAAATGACTCATCCCTTTTCCGGAGGCAGCTCCGCCACCCGGGGACAAAATGCTTTCTAGTCTGGTGGCTGCACGCACAGCCCGACCCGTGCTGGCACCTCGGAACGAACCGAAAGCGGGCGATGAGTAATGCTGCGCCTCCGGGTGCTGCGAGCAGGGCGGGCGGGGTGGCTGCGTGCAGGGAAAGAAAAAGAAAATAAATGGAAATCAAGAGGGTGGTGAAGCCCTAAGCAAGGTGGGGAGTGCACGGACGGGTTTATCTGGGGTCAGTGAATCACCGATTGCCAGGGATGGGAAGGAGCAGCACTGCCTGGTGCCAAGCGGGGCGGGAGTGCCAGCTGGGTGTCACCGGGCTGGGACAGGTTTGGGTGCATACAGCTGGCTGGTTTCAGCCCTGCCAAGGACGGGGGAAACTGTGGGTTGCAGCTGGTTTAACCCCTTCCAAGGTGCAGCCCTGTAAAAGCAGAGTGGGCAGGGCTTTAAGAGCAGCACCTTGCAGAGGGACCATCTCCAGCCAGCCCAGAAACTCCCCTAGGGCTTCTCTGGCCTCACATTTCAAGGGAAACGTAAGCTCCTCCTGGCACAGAGGCTGTGATAAACTGCTGCTCCCTGGACATGGAGCTGCTAGAGCATGTCCAGAGCAGGCCATGAGGATGCTCTGAGGGCTGGAGCCCCTCTGCTCTGGAGCCAGGCTGGGAGAGCTGGGGGTGTTCACCTGGAGAAGAGAAGGCTCCAGGGAGACCTCAGAGCCCCTTCCAGAGCCTAAAGGTGTTACAAGAGAACTGGAGAGGAACTTGGGACAAAGGCATGGAGTGATGGGACAAGGAGCAATGGCTTTAAAATGAAAAGGGAGAACGGCTTTAAACTGAAAGAGAGGAGGTTTGGATTAGATATAGGAAAGAAATTCTTCCCTGTGACGGTGGTGAGATGCTGCCCAGAGCTGTTCTGGATTCCCCATCCCTGGAAGTGTCCAAGGCCAGGTTGGACAGGTTTTGGAGCAACCTGGGATAGTGGAAAGTGGAAAGTGTCCCTGCACATGGCAGGGGATGGGAACTGGATAATCTTTAAGGTCCCTTCCAACCCAGACCAGGAGATGATTCTGTGAGTCTCCTTCACAGCTACGACCATTAGGAATTTTCAGGGTGCTTAATCCACACGTCTCCATCAGCTTGTTTTACCCCACCCAGCCTGCTGCTGAGTAAATGGCAGTATTGCCATCTACTGGGCAGCTGCCTCCTTCTCCCAGCCTCTCAGCTGGCCAAGTTGCTCCTGGGAAATGCTTGTCCTCCTCTGTGGGACCCGAGGCACCACATATCTCACAGTATATGAAAGATATCACAGTAAATGAAAACAAAATAAGGCTTAAATGGCCCACTGGGGTTTGGAGGAGAGATGCGGATGTTCTGGGGCTTCACTGGCCTGTCATACACATCCTCAGCTGGATGAAACCATCTCCAGAAGGTAAATGCTCAAAACCCCACCATGGATGCACCTCTATTTTGATTGGGGAAGCTGAGTGAGGACAAAATGCCTGTGCTGGACTTGCCTGACTCCATTACATCAGTAGGTGCATGAAACCCACCAAAACTGGAACATCTGCAACCAGCAGAGCTGAAGTATTCTGTCACAAGCTCAGAGACTGTGAAGACTTTCAGGTCAGCCCAGCTGAGGAGGCTGAAAGACTTGAGATGACCTTGACAGCTGATTCCTTGGGGACCACTTGAGCCACACACTGGGGGTAAGATACTACAGGATGAATAACACAGAAGGTTCTCCCTCCAAAATAAACCTGCTCCCCTGGGATCCCCTGCAAAGGAAACTATTACCTGTTACATTTCCCTGGAAATAAATACTTGGCTACTACTTTGGAGTAAATAGAGATGAAAATTTAATGGTACCTAAGTGCTTTTCATAGTCAAAGCATCCCAAAGTGCTTTCTGGTAATTAAGGCCGAATGGCTGTCAGGAGGCAACAGAGCCCCTTGCAGCCACACTCCCAAATATCCATCATTTCTGCCCGCGAGTGAGCAAGGAATTATTGGTGAAGGAGTGGTACAATTTCAACTGCAGAGATTTTGGGGGTTATTCTGATAAAGGACAGCAGTGCCAGGGTAGGATTTGGATGAGGAAATCTCTGTAACCAGAATATCTCTATGCAGCCATGGTGTGGCTGAGGGCCCTATTGCTGAGCTTAGCTCTGTGTGACTTGGAACTCCTGAGCTCTGTTGTATTTTGGGCCAGCTCAGGTGCTCAAGGCTATGAAGACATCCCCATGGGGGTGGTGAGATGACAAGGGACTTCAGGAGAGCTGTGCCCCTTTGACACAGAAGGATGGGATGGGATGGGATGGGATGGGATGGGATGGGATGGGATGGGATGGGATATAATGGGATGGAATGTTCTCAGACATCCCTAATGGCACAGACCCCTATATTTGACCCGTGAACCCCCTGTTTCACAGCATCTGCAGCCTTACCTCCCAAAATATCTCAAAGTGTTGCAGCCAGCCTTACACCTCACCAGAGCACCCTACACCTGGCAGAGCCAGCCCCCCAGGAGCTATTTCTCCTGTTGCCATGGTTGTCTCCTTTTTCTGCTCTCCACAGGGACGTGGAAAGCACCAGTTTTCCAAAATCTAGTTCATTCCTTGGTTCAGCTTCATCCTCACGACGCAGTGTGTGAGGATGAAGCAGGAAAAGGATGTGGACATTCCCTATGAGCATTATAACACTGTGCCCAGCCGTGTTTTCCCAGTACCACTGGATATTACATTGCTGTTAAACCTATCGTGTCCACACAGTAAATCCTGTGGAGTGCTGCATTTTCCACAGGCTTTCCAAGGTGGGCTCCTGGGATCAGAGCTTTGCCCAGCAGTGCTGAGGAACAAGCAGCTCTAGCCAGGCACTTGGATAGTGACAGGGAAATGAGGCACAGGAGAGGCACACATGCCCTGCCCGTGTGCTGCCAGCTCCTGCCTCCCTCTTATCCTCCACAATAAATCATGGCTGAGCAGCACAAGCTGTTCCTGTCAGCAAAACGTGGAAAGAAAACCTTGCTCTTGGCACCAGGGATGTGATAATGACCCTGAATTAGAGCTGTACGTCTCCAGCACCTGATTCTCCTGCTCCTGTGGGTACAGCCTGAGGTTTCTCCTCCTGGCTGTCGTAGGAACAGGTCCAGTGCTTGCTTATGTGGAGGAAGGATTTAAAGGAGCGATGTCCAGCCTGGATTTGAGGGCAGCTTATGACCAGAGGTTTCAAGCACCTGATGCCCTGTGGAGACAACTGTGGGCAGAAGCAGGGACAGCCCATCACTGCTGTCACATCAGGGGACAAACTGGGCAAGGCTGTGGTGTTTTGGGTTGTGGCAAGGCACGTGCATAATCACTAAATTCCTGGCGTGGTCCCAGTAGCAGCAACATCTCCAGTGATTCCCAGCTTTTCTCAGCCCTGGCCAGGGACGGAGGCTGATGAGAAATTGGGACCCCCTGGGACATCCCCAAATCCTCCCATACAGCAAGCACACAAGGTTAGACCCCCCCAGGCATCAGGCACAGCAACAGTTCACTTCTCAGCATCTGAGTAATTCTGGAAGTCGTTCGAGAGGCTCCCTTTAAAAACTGCCATTTCTCAAAGCCTTTGATCAATGTCCTTTCAATTCCTTCTGAAACGCGAAGGAAAAACTTGAATACAGTCAAGCCAAGATCTCAGGTGCCAGTGTGCTCCTGACACAGGGCTGCTCAGTGCTCTTAGAATGGACATTCCTGGGACAGAGCACACCACACCCAGGCTCTTTCAGAAGTGTCCCTGTCCCTGGCAGTGGGGGCTGGAACTAGATGATAACTTCAAGATTCTTTCCGATCCAAACCATTCTGTGATTCTGTGACATAGCAGCAGAAGTCACAAATGCTCTTAAAAGGAGCAAGAACCATCCAGTAATATTAAGGGGTAGAAAAACTGAGATTGAAGGGTTTTTACTTTGTCAGAAGAGGAGAACTCCCAAACTGCTGAGAACCCAGGAGATACTGCCAAGTGCAGCCTAACAAAGTTGAGAGCCAAAAATACAGCCAGGACTTTGCTCCTTCACAAGCCTTACAGAAAATACCACTGGTTTCATTTTAGTTTGCCATAATAAGGAAGATTTAACAGTTTGCAGAGAAGAGCTCTGGGAAACAGAGGTGAAAAGCAGCTCCTGTGTGTGTCATTGCTTATCTGAGGGTTTGCAAACAAACACGGAGGGCAGAGTGCAAGGCTGAGACATGGCACGTTATCAGTCTTGACCCACAAAAACTCCTTTAGCAGTCGGTGATAACCGTGTGGGACATTCCCTTGGTTGGCAAATGCCCTCTAGTGGCTTCTGGAGAGGAGAATTGTGCATCCCCCAAAGAGAGAGGATTTTGCTAAAATAGTGCTGTGCCCTAGGTGTGTGCAGGTTTTAGGAGAGATAGGACATAGGTACTTTAAAATTATTAAAGAGCTAAATCGAAACCCTTCATCCATAAATGTGCATGTCATACACAGAAAAAGGGAAGGGGGGGCGCGGTGTAGGATTCCCTGTGTTTTCCAAGAGGATGGTTTCGTAGTTCACAGAATCACAAAATAGTTTGGGTTGGAAGAGACCTTAAAGGTCACCTCGTTCCAATCCCCCTTGCCATGAGCAGGGACACCTTCCACCAGACCAGGGTCCTCCAAGCCCCATCCAACCTGGCCTTAAACTCTTCCAGGGATGGGAAAGGGTGGTTTTGAAATCGATCAGAAGATAAATCTTGCCTTATCGTGCACATACACCTCCTCCTCCTCCTTCTTCCCTCCATTTACCAGCCCTGCCAGTCTCTAATAGGGAGTGGACAATATTTGGAAATATTCTCTGGAGACAGGCTTGCTCAGCTGGCTGAGTAAGGGCCCCTGCACATCTAACCACACAGGGGATTGTTTTACACGGAATTTATTGCTTCCTGCCTAGAAAAGCACCCTCCAGCAATGCCCTTTTCTATGTTCTCAGTCTTAAAAAATGAATTTAAAAAAATCATCCTGTACAGAGTAAATTTAAGAGTAAATTGGATGGATTGTGCTTTCTACAGATTGAGCTTGCCAATACACTTGAGGCAAATGCTCTCTCCATGAGCAGTGATTGATTGAAGTTGTTTGTTTGGGAATATGAAGAGAACCCAGTTCTGTGAGCAAAACCTCTGCTGGTTGCTTGAGAATAGATCAGGAAAGGAGCATTTACACTTGTGCCCAGCAGCATCACACATTGCTCTGCTCCCACCGACCTGGAAGCACCGACCTGACCACCTCTGCCTCTGGTGGGGCTATCCCTAAGGACCCCTCAACGAGAAAAGTCCATCATGACCATTTTCTGCAGGTTTGGTGCCAAAATGACAGCCTTGCCCAGCCCCAGGTTAAGGGCACTGTCACAGACTGGGGCATTCCCTGAGCCTCCTTCCCTGCTGACAGGGTTCTGACCCAGAGCCTAAGTGTGAGCAAACACACCAACAGGTCACTAGCTGCATTCACTGAGACTTTATTACACCAGTATTAGCCAAATCTTGCTGTTAATAGCCCAGAGAGGTGCAGAAGGGATGAGAGAAGGGTTAATGAGCACAGATACTCCATTTTCTCTCATATATTCATGCACCAGGCGATCCTTCTCTAGTTATCTCCATTTTTCTCAATAGTCTGGAAAGCAAAAAACAGATTAATTCAGCAGAGAGCAGAATAAGGCAAGTCTCCATGCCAGGGAATGCTCTGAAGAAGGGCTTGTTCCCAGCTGGGCCAGGGGACTGATGCAACAACCTATTCCCATCCAAAAGGGTTTATGGACCACAGTGCCCTCCCTCTAATCCACACTGATTTAAAATACCTCTCCCCACCTTTGCTTCCAGAAGAACCCACAATTTACAGAGGCTTTTCCACAAAACCATCCCCTGTGTCTGGGAAAAGGCAGTGCCAGTCATTATTTCAGGAGCAAAGAGCTCGTTGTTCATTCCCAAATGTAAAGCTGAGGGTGGATAGTGCAGATTTGAAGGATTTTCACTTTTAGAGGTGCTTTATGTTTGCTGCATTTCCCATCCAGCTAATTCCTCCTGTGGTTTCCTGAAGCAAGGTTTTGTCTGGGTGAATGGTGATGATAATTTTTTGGACACGGAGCCCAGCTCCTGCCTGGCTTGAATTTTGTCCATGGTCCTCGGCAGAGCATTTCAGCTACAAGGCAGCAGCTCCTTCCTTAGAACTGTTTGACTACACCAAAAGTAGCTCCAAATATCCTGATTTTAGACCCCTCCAGATTTCCCAGTTCCACTCCTAATGGTTTAATAAACAAAAAACTCCTCTGAATGAAAAATAAATGGAACATTCCTCTGGCAATCCCTTGCTTTCAGGGGAGATGCACCAGGTTACCTCACAGGCACGAAGACACTTACGTTCCGGATCCAGTCCAAGTAGGCTGACACACGTGTGTAGACGGTGGGCTTATGGTAGGTGTTACAGTAGGGAACTAACCCAAAACTGGTAATCCCGTGGATTTCCCAGCGGCCATCCCTGTAGCAGTTGAGAGGGCCACCAGAGTCCCCCTGGATTGGAGGAAAGAAACGAAATATTCGGCCAAATTATCTGAGCAATGACTGGGGTAAGGAGCACTATAGAGTTAAAATATATGAGGCTCTTCCTTGTCTCAAAACGTGGTTTGTAACAAGGTTCTGACATAATTAAGCCACATAAAAATATACACTAAATATCTACAGACCTAAAATTATCCCATACCTATAACTGTACTATGTATAATTGTACAACTTGTTTTATTTCTATATATTTCTATATTATATTCCTATATTTACATAATCACACATTATGCATTTTCCCACAATATTTTAAGGGCTCTGCATGGCTGCTTTTATCAGAAGCCACCTCTACAGTGAAAGGAATACAGGGAGAGGTAGCAAGTATTTCTTGACTTCACATGCCAAACCTCCTTGCCTTGATGCTGAGGCCACCTGGATCCCCTGGGATAATGGGAATCTCACAACATCATCTTTTTCCACCTAACCTGGGCCAGAGGGAGCTGTTGGACGTAGCCCAAAATTGCAGCAACCTCAGCTGTAAACAGAGTGGATGGAAAGGAGAAGGGTTACAAGCAGGGGGTAGCACTGCCTGGCCCAGGGTGCAACAACACAACAGCATTGGAAGAGTGGACAAACTTCCCCGCAGCTTCATCCTTTGGGTCAGGGCAGAGGTGACTGCCTTGTCCCCAGGATCACTTGGGACATGCTGCTGAAAGACAGGGCCAATCTACTCTCCCAAATCAGAGGGGAGAAGCGCACCCTGAGGATCTGCATGTTTTTCTCTCTGTTCTCTGATCTCTGGGGAGATGGAGGAATGTGGAGAAGGCCTGGTTCAGAAGATACTCAGCAGAAAGCGGCCAAGGGGCCAGGGTTTGCAGGAGAGCTCTTGCAGGTGGAGAAATGGCAAAACCAGAACTGAAGGCACAGCAAGGTGAAAGAGAAAGAAAAAAGAAAGAGGGCAGCTTGAAAACCCTCTGATTATAAGATTATAAGAGCTCTTACACTGCATCCTGCCCTCACGCCGTCTCCACCCGCACAGATCATGGTCTCCTTTGCCTGGGATCCCCACCAGTCTGGCTGGGAGCAGATCTTGTGGTCCACCACGGGCACCACCACCTCCTGCAGCCTGTCCGGGCTGTCACCATTCACTACACAGAAAAGGGGACACGAGAAAGGGTGACATCTTAGCCCAGCAGCTTCAGGGGTTGAGGAAAGAGGCTTTATCTGAATGGTGGTCCCCCTGGACACTCCTCCTTCCCCCTTACTCACCACTGATCACTCCCCAGCCAGTAATATAGCAGGGATAGTCATTGGGCAAAATTTGTCCATTAGGCGGAAGTGTTCCAATCTCAACGAATCCATTGTCATAGGCATGAGATTTGAGGCGCAGGAGGGCAATGTCGTAGCTGAAACAGGCCACAGGTGAAAGATTCCTTACTGAAAATCCTGGATGAGGCATGAATCAGACATCCTCAGTCCAATTTCAGCACTCACACAGGGCTCTAGCCTCTGCACAACAGACAAGCACCTTGCAAACATAATTAATTATTCCTTACAGCTATCACAGGTGACAGGAAAATAAAAGCAATTAAGAAAGAAGAGGCCATGGTACAGCCTGATAAGGGGATAACAGTCCCCAAAAGTCTCCTGTAGGTTTGAGGTGAATTTTGGTGGACCCTGGGTGGACAGGCATGTCTCTGAGGGGGGTTTGAGACAGTCCTTCAGCATTTTCTTGTTGGCTTTCCTTCATCAGATGCACACAGTGCTGTGATTTATGGCAAGTCCACTAATCTTCTGTACATCCTGGATTCATCTGTTTTTCCCATAGATGGGTAAAACAGGCCCATCTTTTCCCCACCTTGGGCAAAACAGGACTGAGATCATCCATGTGGACACCATGGAACACCTCCAAGAGAGGAAGCCATTTGGGGAATCTCCTTTGCAGCATCTCCCAGTGCTTCCCACAAATCCAGCCTCACTGGGAGCTGGACTGAACATGCATATAAACCCTAGTGGGACAGGAAGCTCAGTGTCATTCAAACACCCGATGTCATTAAAAATAATTACCCGTTGGCAATGGCATTGGGATTCCAGCCCTCATGAGTGAAGATTGCATCCACATCAATGTAGTACTCAGTGCCATCCACCTGCACGAGGTTGTGCTCGCCCAGAGCCACCCGGTAGGATACATCTGGGGGCCTGCAAAGGAATCACAGAGTAATTGATGCAAAATCTACTCCCCACTGAGTGGTTTGCAGTGCAAGTCCTGCACCACCCAGACCTTCTACCAGTGTCATCATTTCCAAAGCACCTTCCATCAGAGGATTTCCAATAGACTGTAGCCAAATCTGCTGTGAGTGGGTCTGGAGAAGGGCAGGGAAGCTGGTGAAGGAGCACAAGTCTGATGAGGAGCGGCTGAGGGAGCTGGGGGTGTTTAGCCTGGGAAAAAGGAGGCTCAGAGGGGACCTTGTTGCTTCCTGCAACTACCTGAAAAGAGGGTTCTGGCAAGGTGGGAGTCGGTCTCTTCTCCCACGTAAAAAGTACAAAATGAGAGGAAATGTCCAATAGATATTGGGAAAAATTTCTTCACTGAAAGGGTGGTCAGGTACTGGAACAGGCTGCCCGGGGCAGTGGTGGAGTGGTTTTAAATCCCTGGAGGGATGTGCAGGTGTGGCACTTGTCCACAAGGTTTAATGATGGGCTTGGCAGAGTTGGGTTAATGGCTGGACTTTTAGTGGCCTTTTAGTTAGTGGCCTTTAGTTAGTGGCCTTTTCTAACCTAAATTATGATTCTAAGTGGTTTTACAAATCAGGCACATGCTGTCTGCAGTTTGCTGATGAAGAAACTGAAGGTGAAGCATCAGCTATCACAATGCTGAGCTTGGTCTTGAACAAGAAGATTCATTTTGCATCTCTGCACCTTTCTGGAGCAGTGTGAAGGACCAGCTGGTCACACTGTGTAAGTGCAATCACTAAAGGCAGAAGCAATTAAAGGGGACTGTTGGCTTTCTGGTGTCCCACGGCATTGTTGGAGGCGTGCATGTCAGACTTGTACAGCATGGCCTGAGAGCAAGCAAACACCCCTTTTGTTCCATCTTCCCATCTCTCTGCAGGCTCTCGGGATGCAAACCCATGAGCAATGCTCACACTCATGCAAATGCACCTCCTCTTATGCAAATCAGCAATAAGCTTGATTTCCACTCCCAGGAAGTTAGCCATTAATATGTAAAATCAAGGCTAAAGCAGAGTTTTCCAGCGCCCCTGATTAAGTGAGCAGGGAGATGTCCAGCTGTGCAAGGCAGGACACAACTGGGGAGCTCTGAGGAGGAAAAGGGTCTGGCTCCCATCTGCAGCAAGAATGAGGAGCAGAACAGGAGTTTTAACACTTTTTATCCTACTCACATGCCGACACAGTGGGCTGCAGTCATGACCCATTTGCTGCTGATAAGGGTTCCACCACAAATGTGGCCGTAGTATCCCATGTCCTCGGGGTAGGAAATCTGAAGTGACACCTGGATCAAACAACAACATATTTTACACCTAAGCCATGCCATGCCTCTGCACAAACAGTGTGTGTGGCTTTGGACAGTGGAAGCTGTTATTTTCTCACTGGTTTTTTTTTTCAAATTTAAGGCTTTTTTTCAAATATAAGACACCAGCTTTACCTGCCACTTCCAGCTGTTTGGTTGGGCTTCATGGCCTCCAATTATTCGCTCTGCCAGTGCATCTTTCTGAAGAGCATCCCTCAGGGGAGTCCCAGAGATTGCCCCTAACACAAATAAGGAAGGAGAGCAGTTTGTTGTGTGGATTCCTAAAGAGAAATAGTCACCACAGCCAGCTGGGTCTGAAAGATGGAGTGGTTGATGTTTGCACGTGGTGACACTGTGGTCACTCTCCATCCTGGAGGCTTCTTTAAGCCTCCATGAGTGAAAAAGACCATAAACAGGCTTCAAGATACAGAGCTCTGATATAAATTGAGTTGTTTCCCATACTCCAACCCCACCCTGATGCACCAACCTACATTCTCTTTCTTTCAGGTTGCAGGTTTTTGCTCCCTCAGAGAACTCCCAAACCCTTCCCATGGAGATAATGCTTCCATAATAGAGGAAAACCCTTCCACATAAGGTTTTGCCCTAGCACAGAAACTGCAGAGAAAAAAAAATCTAATCTTTGCCACTTAGAGGCTGAGAGGTTCACCCTTCCCCAGCTCAAATAAATTGCTACTTACCCAGGCAGCCGAGAAGAACCAGAAGCTGAAACATCTTTAATGAAATGGTCACACTGTTCCAGGAAAACGTCTTTTTATACTAAAATATCTGCTAAGCAGCTGTGTCTAAATTTGGGATCAATACAGCTTATCTATACCCATAACTTATTAAACTGATAAAAAATGTTGCCTTGGGGAAAAAAACCCAACTGCTCAATGTGGAGCCAAGGCTACACAAACACCTCCACATTGTATGGTTCCCCCAGAGCCATGAGGCAGAAAAATTCTGAGAAATTTGGAGTTCTTTCAGATCAAGTGAAAACAAGGTAGGGCAGATCCAGGCTGGAGAGGCCAATGCTTCAGACCAGCAATTGTGGGTGCACGTGTTGTATTAGTCCCTTGTAAGAGATTTATGTGTCAGTCCAGCTTTGTGCTACTCCATGTGACATGAACTGATCTTTGTAAAATAGATAAACAAAACCACAGCTTTTTTCATATCCTCATTAACTGCAGTCCCTTATATTTTGTGCTGGTGGAACGTCATGATTTATATCCATGTAATGGTTAAAGGTGCAATCAGGGAGCATAGTAGATGCATAAGTTCTTCAGATAAATATAAATATAAATATAAACATAAATATAAATATAAATATAAACACAGCTCTGCTTTTTGTGTCCAGACAGGAAGAAAACAAGAAATGCCTGCAGCTGATGGAAACCCAGAGATTTGGGTTCATGATCAGGGGAAATCCCCTTGGGGCACACAAGTCATCAATGGGTGGGAAGTAAAGCTCACCTTGAACTGCAGTCAGAGAGTAGCTGTCAAGTAAAAAAAGGGAGAGTTAAGGAAATGAACCGGAGAAGACAGCAAGGGTCACCCACCCAGTTGTGTTAATGGGATCCACTCTCCATGGAATGCACGAGCAAGGACCTTTCCCATATAACCCCTACAGACCTCTTTCACAAATCATTTTTATTTTAGTGGGAGCCATAAAAAGTTCAGTGTGATATTTCAGCACTGAGACCCTCTTTTAGTCATTGAGCACATTTTCCCCCTCACATCACAGACCACTTTTAGCTTCCAGATAGTTTTGGTAGGAGGTCAGAAAGCAGCCTCCTACCCAAGCAGTCTCTTCCCTCACCTTCACGGCACTCATCATCCCAGTTAGGCCTAGCCAGCTCACTCGTTTTCAACCACTAATTTATTTTTCCAAAGGCTTTATGTGTTCCCTACAAACAACCGTGTTTAAGAATGCAGTGGCTTATTCTCCTTTTGGACATCAGGCATTTATCTCGAGCAGTTGTTTGTCTGTAATCTGTCCTCCACAGCCACGCACATGCTATCATCGCTGTGGCTTTGATGCTGGGCTGTGTTGTAATGCCCAGAGGAGAAATAAATTACACTGGGGATGATGAATTACAGCTGTTTTCAGAATTCCTCCACTCCAGGCATTGTTTCAGTGCAGAGCTCTTGAGGGATGTCTGCGTTTCCCCTTGGCACCCACAAGGATCATCATGTCCAACTCCAACACCACAAAACCAACTCAAGTGGTCCCTTTTTGTGTCCATACGGCAAAACTCTTTTATCTCTGAAACAGAAAGGTCTCATCCATGTTGCTTATGCATCCTTATCCATACTGGCTTTCCAAACCGTGTGTAAAAGTTGCTATGAAGAGCATGGGCTGGTGCAAACCAGCGTTATGCCAGAGTGTGTGTGAGCATTTTTCTGTCCAAAAAAAAGCAGAACATCTGAGTTGGTGCTCTAGCACTGTTCAGTTAATTGGACTTCTGGCATTGTTTCATTAATTAGTGATCTAGCACTCTTTAATTAGTATACAGCCTTTTGTCCTTGTTCACACAGGATCAGAATTAAATATTTTGATGACAGAAAAATTTTCTGGATGAGTAGAATATTTCAGGAGTGATGGGAAGCATAAGGGGTGGTAGCATGTGGGATAGGATGGATGATGGGAAAAGATTCTGCGACTGTACAAGCAAATAAGGATATTTGGGTGGACTTGATGTGATCCAGTGAGAGTTACTGAGCGCAGAAAAAAAGTTGTCTTTCAGGGAGCCCTTAAAGCACAAGCTGAATTCCGGACATACATATGTATATATACTCACTTTAATGGTAAAAATGTTTATCAGACTTAAAGTTGGTCTCAGGAAATACAGACACTTAATCCACATTTACTGATGTTTCACGTGGTGATGTCTGATGGAAAGGGAAATGGACTGAACAGCATCCCAGTTTAGCACACACTGGGACGTACACATTCATGAGAAATGCTGCCTGATAAATTTATAGGGCAGCTGAGGTGCAGGGAAGTTCTAATGCACACAGAAACTCTAGTCTGAGAGCAATTTTTAAAACAAGTTTGATATACAGACTGTCAGAGGCACATGGAACACGAGAACATGACTCGCTAAAGTTACAAGATAAGGGCTTTTTTAGTACCCAGGGGATAACAAGTAAAAGGGAAAGGGATAAACAAAACACAGGGACACAAGGGATAAACAGGGTGGGGATGAAGAACAAAATCTCCAGACCAGAACTGAGCTTTGGAGGGAGCTAATTGGGAAGGTGCTACTGATAAGAAGGGGAAAAAAAGGTGAACTTGAGGATTTGAGGTCTTCAAGGGGGATATGCAAGACAAGTGGATGGACTTGATGATCTTAAAGGTCTTTTCCAACCTTAATGATTCCATGATTCTCTGACTAGGAGGTAAGTAAGAGATCCCACAGGCTGAGGGCATGCCAGGCTGGGTTCCAGCAGCTGGGCAGGAGAAATCCCAGGTCCTGGGGGTTGCTGGAGATGTCAGGCCTTATATAATGTTCCCAACATAGACTACTGCATATGACAGTGCGGGAGCTTTGGTGTGTCAGTGGTTGGACGGTCGGGACGGACGGAGACGAGAGATCTCTGAAGTCAGATCTTTGAACATGCGGTTTATTACAAAGGGCGTGGGTACAGGGGCACTGCTCAGAGCTGCCAGACTCAGCTCGGAGCAGGCCCAGGAGAGCAAGAGAGTAAGCGGGGAAGTAAAGACAGAGTAATTGTCACTAACCAATCTAATACAAGATACAAATCCTATAGCATTTACATACAGCCTATAAGAGTTCTTATATTACCATAGAGTGTTACATCTTAACTTCTAAAAACTACTCTTTGGACCCCTTCTGCTGAGCTAGTAGGGTCTGCTCTGACCCTTGGACCTGCCTGCAAGCAGAGGGTATTGTTCAATCAAGAGGGGATTACCTTCAGTCGGCCATACCATTGTTTTCCAGTTGTTCCGTAACTAAGACTTGGTATCTCAAAAGGTGGCTTTCATTTCAATGTTGCTTATAGTTTTCATATTCCCAAAATCTTTTGTCAGGCAATCATATTTATAAGGCTTTCCTGTTTCATCTTCCCCAACATGACAGAGTTACTGGTTTTATTTAAAACCTTTCTGCACCATCTGGGGAGGTGATGGATTCAGGACCATCTTTGGCACATGTTCTACTCAGAGAGTAAACCAGTGCATAAGGCTCAGTGAATGGGGAGATGAGTAACAACAACCAACACCCCACTTTTTTATCAGCAGCAGCATCTGACAACACCCAGTTTACTTTTGCTAATGGTTTGACTTGAATTCTGGCCTTGGCATTCTGTTTTAAGTATCACACGGACTTGGGTCACTGTCAAAATAATTTGAATGCTTTCCTTCCAAGGAAATAGCAGCCTAGAGCACCTTCCAGCACCTAAAGGAGCTACAGGAGAGCTGGAGAGGGACTTCTGACAAGGACATGGAGTGGTGGGACAAGGGGAAATGGCTTCAAACTGACAGAGGGCAGGTTTGGATTAGATATTTAGGAAGAAATTCTTCCCTGTGAGGGTAGTGAGGCAGTGGCACAGCTTGCACCTGAATTCCTACAGACAGAATCTCATAATATAAATGAATTTATGTATTAAATATTAAATCTCTATATTAAAACTTTATATTAGGGCAACATATTATTGACAAACTAGATGGAATAGATGAATCAAAAGTTCTTGTCATTAAACTCCCTGTAGAAGCTTTTCAGCTTGTCTGAGCACAGAGGATACAAAAAGAAAACCATCTCCCCTGGTACAGGCAGTGATAAAATTTTCAGGAATAACATTTTACAGCTGGGTGCTGTCAGTGTGACAATGTTTACTCAGTGCAGTATGAAGAATTTGGATGGTTAGACTCTTAATTATCCAAAACACTGCTCATCAAACCAAGGTCAAAGGGCTCCTTTAAGCAGCAAAACTTGCTACCTGCTTTAATATGTTTAATGATTGATGATTAATTTTGAGCATTCATAAAGCCCCATTAAAATCATTAAGTGTTCATTTGCAGCTCGTAATGAAATGTTTTGTTGGGTCAGACCAAAGTGCTCAGTTAGCTGCAATTTCGCACTGTTATTTCCCAATATTGATTTGATTACATTGAAAAATCTAAAGAGAGAAGCAAAACATCAGTAATTCATATTGTTTAAGCACCACACAGAACTGAAAGAAAAGTCTTGAGAAATAATGTCTTATTTATTTACTTCTAACAGCAGAGTAACTTGACCGTGCTCCAAATTCTGCAGAACCTTCAGTCCATAACTCAACCTCCTGTTTCAGTATTTAAGTAACCATTGCACTAGAAAGCAGTTTACTGAAATCCATAGATTTCAGTCCCATAACTCTTAAGAGTTATGTGTGTGGTTTTTCTATAAGAAAATAAATTGCATGCTTTAGAAAAAGTACTCTGTGGAACATTATAAACACTCCTAACTCCACTGAAATGAAAGGAAAACTTTAGTATTAATGACATCAGAATCTTGCCCACTGTGCTTACTGGAAAGGTTCACTTTGACTTTAAGTAAAGAGGAAAAAGTACAAGATAAACAGCTTACATTCTGCCTCCGAGTCCTTACTCAACATGGAAAAAATAGTAAAAACATTCATATATAGTATTTTAATATGCTTATTAATTTAATTTCAGTGCTTTTCATTTAAAGTGAAAAAGAAAATGCTATTCACTGTGAAGAAAAAAGTGGAAAAGCAAATCAGGAGCTTATGTGTAATTTGTAACAGAAAGGAATGTGCATGAAAAGATCTAAAGACTATTTTAAGTAATGTTTTTTTCAATTTCTACAAGTAGACTGAGAGCTTTTTCTACATCTTTTCTGTCTGTAGTAGCCATTACATAATATTCCTGTAATGTCTTTAGATGATTTGGGCCCTCTTGCAAACAAGAACAAAACTCCTTTAATTACTTTTCTGCTGTTCTTACAGCCTGTTGCCCCTCTTCATTCTATTTATCTCAATTACTGCAGTGTTAAATTCTCAATGGCATTTCCCAGTTTCTCAAATAGTGACTAATATAAAGCAAAATGCAGCTTTTGTCTATAAATCCTGACTGCCACACGTGTAAACAGGGTGGTTACGCATTTGGTTTTCTAATTATCTCATAAATCACACTGTGCCCCAGACTGGAAATTCATCACCTTAAACTGCTACAACCTGCACACCTGCTCTGTAGATGGTGCCATCCTGCTCTTGCAGCATGGAGGTTTTCAGAAGTGCTGCGTTTTCCTGTATTTTTTAAAGTGAAAAGATGTTAAAAAAAAGAAAGAAATTAATATTCTGTATCTAAGTGGGTTGTCAGTATGCATATTTGTGCTTTTCCTCCATGTATATTCATGCACTCATGACTGACAAATTTTTATCTCAGTTGTATGCTTAGGGAATAACATCAAGGCACCTTTCTCTTATCTTCCCTCCTCTCTTCTTTCTGACATCGCTCATGCTGATGTAAAAAGAAAGGCACACACCCTGCCATACCTGTTTTTCTCAACATCAGAATTTCTGGAATATAAAACCCAACTCATGGCCTCAAAGCATGGATGTAGGAACATACACAAAAAAACATATCTGAAAGAACAAAATTTCAGCCAGTTTCAGGAAGTTCAGCATAAAGAGCAGAAAAAGGCTGAGTGCCTCCACGTGTGGATGTGGCTCAGTTTCCTCTGGTTGGTGTAGTTTAGCTGCAGTTTAACTGTGTTTGCAGTGCCACACGTTCCAGCCAAACCAACAAGAGCCCCCGAGAAGACAGCAGCAGAGGAACACCTGTACCTGGATACCTGCTGAAGTTATTTTTGGCTGAGGATCAGGATTTCCCTTGCTAGGAAATTGCAGGTGTGGTCTAATCCAGCAGAAAAACCAACACCAGCACATTGAACAGGGATGGCAGGGCCAGGGATGGCAAGCCTGGCCTGAAAAAAGTACAAGGGCTGGAAGGAAGGCCAGGCCTCTTGGACTCACTGGGTACCCCCAAACCAGTAGGTCCTCAGCCAGGCTAGGACCAGATGAATCCCTGCTGACAAACCCCATTTGGCAAGGGTTGTGAGTGCACCAGCAGGTGCTGCAGCCCTGCCTTCCCAGCCCTCGGTGCTCAGCTGACTGTGGAAACTGCTCCATTGGAGGAAATGCTAAATGAGGAGGAAAAGCACCTGACAAGCCTCATCTGGGTCTGTACCCTGGGACAGCTGCTCAGGTCCTTGCACTTGGTCCTGCTTGAGCTATGTTGTTTAGGATGCAGCTCGCCATCCCTTCTTCCCCCACTCCCCATTTCATGGCCAGCATTTTAAATCAGCACTTTTCACTTGGAACTCTTGGAAAATGAGCTCCTTGCTGTTTAACTTGATGGTAAGTGCTTGCTGGCAAAGAAGATGGGAACCTTTGCAGTACCTTATCTGTTGATGTCACAGCAGTGGGATTACCTGTTATTGTGTAGGGTTGATGGATTTTCTCCATGTAGGCCCTTGTGATATTCCCAAACATGACAAACTTTGAGCTTTCAGATCACTGAGATGAACCTTCCAACCAGACAGAGAGGCAAACATGACTGTTAACTCGAGTAGCAAAGGTAAGATGAAAGGCATTCTGATACACCCTTTCTCCACATTTGCCATGGAGAAATAAAACCCCAGGACTTTGTACAAAGAGGGATATTCAAGCTGATGAACTGATGAAGTGCTCAGGAGAGCTGCTACACTGACCAACTCCAAGCTCTGCATCTTCAACATCACCAATCCAAAACCAAAGGTTTAATCCAGAGGTTTAGTTGGCTCAAAGGGAACTTTTCCACACATCTCTTCAGACCCAGATCTCTTTCTACACCAAGAACTAAACTTTACCAGAGCCAAGGGCTTGGCATTTCTTTTTGCTGCCTATGTTGTGAAACTATTTGCACAATTCCTGGTGTGGTTTTGCCCCATGTCAGCCACCACAATCCCAGACAATACTTGGTCTAATTTTAGTGCATAATATGGGCCAGGAATGATTCCAGTGGGCAACTGGGTTGCACACACTCATGTTTAGAGAAAAAAGAGTTTAACCACATGGATGTGAGATGTGTCTTGCCAGCTGGACTCAGGAATAAATAATGTGTGGCGCCCATTTGGTTACTAATAGAGTCAGAATTATTTTTTTCATCAGCTGAAACCCTGTTCAGATTCCTCCTTTGTAAGGCTGATGTTGATGCAGTGTTGCAGTTAATCTTTTGACCCTCTAAGTGTATGATGAGCAATATCACCTTTTAAAAAAGTCTGGATGCTGCAAAGCAGTTGAGCAACAGAGCTCTCTACTCATGGTCATGGTTCTGATCCATGGTAAACAACATAATTCAATCTGACTGAGATCAGAAGGCAGTAAACCAATATCCTAGTGGGGATTTCCAATGGCAAACTTTAACAGCGGTTTTTGAATCAGTGTCCAAGTTCCTCAAATCCTCAGTGGCCTCCCAGCCTCCTTTATTCTTTAATAGTAGCAAAAAGCTGTTAGGAATTCTGCACTTATATATTTTTAGATGGGTTTTGATATTTTAGGGTAAGATGTTCACCTGCAGCTGTGGCAAGTCCTGATTGGAATCTCCTTCCTGCCCTGATAAATCCAAGGCAAAGGACTGCAGGAGAACTGAATTGTGCAGCTCCAGGGTAGGATTCTGAACACTTATGGGTCTGGACTGACACAGCTGACAGCTTTGCACTGAACACGTGCTGATGCAGAAAGGTGGGAATGGAAAAGAAAGAAAAGATTGCTTTGAAACCTGGAACAAGAACTCAAAATGCCTGTTCTGGTGCTAAAGGCCATGGCAAGGTACTCAAGGACAAAGCACAGGGTACTGCCAGTACTGCCAGCTTCTAAAAGGTTCATGCTGTTCTTGAATGGCTCACGGTGACTGAAGCAAAGAGAACATTGTGAGCTTTAAAGGAGTTGAGGATGTGGTGGCACATTGTGTTCTCCCTGGAGATTAACAGGATAACTTCTTGGAAGCGGTGAAACAAATTAGTCCTTTTCAAAGGGTCAGAACTTGGCTCAAGCACTGAAAAAGGACCGCACAAATGAGTTCTGTACTTCACAGTTAAATGAAAATGCACAGGAAAACCTGAGGATAGCAGCCAACGTTCCTTATAGACAGCCCTGCATGTACAAGTCTTGGATTTGATAGAGACAAAGCTTGGGAATGTGGTCTTATCCCAAACAATGGAAGGGGTGGTTGAGTTCACCAGAGCAGAAAAATCACTTCCAGAAGTTACAAACGATCTGTCAGCGAAGCTGTGGTCCTGTGCCACATGAAGAGCCAAAGCCCCAGAGGATCTAGATGAATCTGAATCATACTCTTCATAGCTTTCTGTTCTTTCCAGTTTTCCCAAATTATCCCAGAGCTTGACTAAATTGTCCATGTGCCTATTTGGAAAAAGCAGAGGCTGACCAATCTTCTCAATGTGAAGTTTCCATATTTACCTATATAAAGCACCATGAAATAGAAAAGTTGTTTTACAAAAAAGAGAATTCTGAAATATTTGCAGTAAGCATATATCTGCATATAATTTTATAAACAATAAGTGGATGGTTTTCTTTCAGATAGATGTCTAACTTTTTATAATATACTGATGAATGTACAGGTTTTTTCATACATATGCCATCCTTCATATGCCATTTATAGCTTCACAGTTCTTGCAGTTTTACAGATCATGTGTTTGCCAGTTCTGATGCACAGATTAATGCAAAATCAACCACTTTAAAAAGAGACAAATCAGGCACCAAGCACATAAACTCTGCCAAGGAAGAAGTCAGCCTCGGAGGAAAATGAGTTTGTTTACTTTTCCCCAAGTACTGCGACTCTTGCATTGAATCATGACAGCTTAAGTGCCTTGTTTCTGATTATATGCTTAGACAAGGAGTGCTGCTGCAATTAATGAAGTACTTCTGCCAGGCACTAAATAAATTTAAACTCTGTCAAAGGCATGCGTTGCTGGAAAGCAGCCAGTTCAAATCTCTCCCTGGGACATAAATGACTGCATTTCTCTAAACTTCTCCGTTAAATCTCCAAGCTGATGCTCCCACTCACCCTGAAATCGCGGCAAACCCCTGAGTTCTGCTAAAGGCACAAAGCTCCCTTTGTTGAGCAAGAGAATCGATGAGTCGCGCCAGGTGTTAACTGAGTTGCTTGACACCATTCACAAAGAGACACCTGCACTACGGTGATGATGACAAATAAAATCAAGAGCAGTGTTGATAAAGAGCAGCATTTCCTTCAACAACCGTACTCCGGAAGGAACAATCCCTTCGAGCAGCTGGGGAGGATAATTTATCTAGCAGAGGAGCGCGGAGCATTAGGGCACTGACTCGTGGCTCTCCAGTTACAGGCACTCACACAGCTCAGAAGCGATGATCAGCTGTGCCAGGGGTAATGTTACAGGCACGGCTGAACTGCTCTAACAGCTTGTTGCTGCAAAAAGAAGTGACTTGTTATCACTCTATTCCTGGCAACAGATCCCTCACTTGCCTTGAGCTCTGGAACCTTTCCTCTCATGGGGTGAAATGGTTTGATTCACTAAGCCAGGGAAAATGTATTCCTATTTTTGCTGGTCGTTTTCCTGTTGTTTCAGACAGCTGAATCAGGTGCAGAATTAAAGAGGCAGGTGAGACCCTGCGGCAAGAATTAAGACTGGAGGAGGAGCAGGACTTTCCCATCTCAGTACAGCAAGTTCTTGAGGGGTAGCTGGATTTGTAGCTGGACACCAATGCTCAGAAGTAAAAAAATTGCACATCTAAATAATGACCATTTTACTGTGCTTTTCATCCAGTGCTGCAGGCACAGTCCCGTGCAGGATGGAAGATCTGTGCCATCCACTCTCATACATCCCAGGCCTGTAGAAACCCACCCTGAGCAAACATCCCTAGAATCACTAAAGATGGGAAGAGACTCCAGCTACAAACAATCTGGGTTACAAACTGAGCCTTAGAGCAGTCACATAAACTGCACAGAGGTGTTGCTCTGAAAATCCCAAATCCACAAATATTCCCTTGTATGCCTGACCAGCAGTAGAGTCCCTTGAAGTAGTTATAGCCAGATTACAAAATTTATCTTTTCTTCAACATTCCAAAGAATTTATTTTAAAATTTTAAATTTTTTTTTCTAGTTTTATTAAGGTTACTACTTATCAGCAATTTTAATATTTCCAGGGCTGAAAAGTTACCTAAAAATGATAAAGCATTAAAGTACATTTTATCTCTACCTTACAATAACTCAGATGATATCAGATCTGGAAAAATTTAAATATTGACTTAAATCATGCACACTTAATTTTGTTTTGGTTTGTGCCTGTAATTAATCAGATACAGCAATGCTGTTTATCTCTTGGGAAAAGGGTCAGATTTTTAAAAGAAATAATGGCAAAGTCACAGAGCCAAGAGGAATTCAGATGCTGCTGATGTCTCCATGTTCCAGAAGCAGAAAGCTCTTCCAAACCTGTCGGATCTATTAATTCTCCATGTCACACTACAGACACTTCTGTGAAATCCTGGATTTTACCCAGAAGGGGAAAATTTTGTAGGTGAAATTAAGAAAACAGAGTTTTCGTATTTTCACGAGTTGTTTTTTTAAAACTTGGGATGGAAATCTGAATGAAATCAAAATTTTTAAGCTTATTTAACATTATATACCTATGATTTTTCTACAACATTCTGGTAAAGGTTTTGTCTTGGTTTGAAAGACAGGTGTCTGCCAAGGAAGGCAGGAGCCTCCCTTGAAATGAAAAATGCAACCCCCTTCCTTCTGAATTATTATAATTTTGAAATTAAAGGGGCTTCCAGGCAAAGATATGAGGAATAGGAATAACAGTTCTTTACTATTATATATCTATATGTGTATAACCAGTCAAACAAACAGCAATAACTGTGGCAGTAACAGCAAACAATCACAAACCCAGTCCCAGCCTTCTCGGCTGTCAGGCCCTTTCCCCTCGGGTGCAGTTCCGCTCGCAGCCGGCAGGGGCGCTGGCGGCTCCCGGTGAGCAGGGCAGGTGCGATGGTTCCCCCGCGGCTGCAGGGGGCGCTCCGGAGCGAGCTCGGGGAGCACGCGGCACCGGTGCCCTGGGATCCCGGGAAGGGATGGGACAAAGGAGCTTCACAAACCCCTGGGCAGCCGATCCCAGTGTCCGGCCGGACCCTCGGGAACAGCAGGCTGGAACGGCAAGGACGAGCACAAATCCCAGGTGGCAGACGAGATGTATCGAACTCCAGAGCTGCAGCGGGAACCCCCAGAGGTCTGGGCAGGCAGGGTGAGCGGGGCTACAGAGCAGAGAAGGCTCCAAGCAACACCAGAGGCAGGGCGGCTGCAGCCCAGCTCCCAGCGGGGCAGGGAAAGGTGGGCTTGGGAATCCCAGGGTTTCTCCCTGAGGCACCCCAGCAGATGGTGAAAAGGTGCCTCTTTTAGTGAGGTGGGGTGTTAGGGTCCTGGTGCAACAGCTGCTCCAGTGAGCAGGCTCCACTCACGGTAGAAGGAAGGCAGCCGAAAGCAGACGCCTGCAGTGCTGACGAATTCCCTCCACCATGATGGCAGCCTCTCTCTCCGTCAGAACGCCGAGAACAACACCCCACAGGCCCAGGTGAAAGAGAGCAGCCCGTTGGACCCCTCCATCTATGGCCAGGTCTTTTGTTTCTCCCAAGCACCCAGCAATTTGTCGCCTCAGCAACATATATGGGAAAAATTCCTCGAGAGAAAAGAGAGGGGGACCTCCCAAAACCCCAACAGGTTTATTGCCTGTTCATATTTTTGTCTCCTGAACATGAGATCGCTCCTCATCTAGAAGACAAAAACTTGTGAAAATAAAAGGAGATGCACAAATAAAAAGCCCTACACATGAACTGGCATTAAACAATATTCCAAATTTGCTTACTTTAAATACTATCAGAATAGATAACAAAAGAACTAGTATTACCATCCCCAAAAGCATGTAGAACATTTCCCCTGTTTAGGAAGAGTTCCAAACCTATCATTAGATGTCACACAAGAAAGGATGGATGGATCAGTCACCACTTTGGTGACAATTACCCACAAAACCCAAACATTTCTTCTATTTTCAGGTGTGCGTATTGAATAAGTATTTTTTCTGTCCAACAGAGACAGTATTTAGGGGATTACCGATCTCTCATTTTCATAATTTCATTCCTTTACTCCTTTTCTCTGACTTTCTCTGGAAAAAAATTTAGTGATGCCAACCTAACTCATGGAGCAATTTCCTGCTTACTGCTTTTATGTAAAAACAGTGTGCTGGTGTGTAGACTGGAGAAACAGTTATTGCATCTTGACAATCAATCACCCAAATTAAAATAAGCCAACTTCATTATTGTCTGAGAAAATAACAAGTAATTAAAAATGAAGTATTTAGATAACAATTGTAGTAAGTATCAAGAGCCTCTTATTTTCCTTCTACTGAGTTCTATCATAAAAGAAACAGAGCAGATCAATTTTTTTCCCAAAACAATTTCAATCTAGTTTTATAATTAAATCAAAGATAGATTTCCCCATTAGCGCAACTATTGCAGTATCTGAGTAATTATGAATAATCAGCCAAGGGTATTCTTTACTGATTTTTCCTGTGCATCATTAATTATCTGAAGTGACAGGCCTAACATAATTTCTATCATGAATAAACAAGTAGAGGAAACACGGAGGAAGTCAAGTACAAATAACAAGGAGATGGCCTCTCTTTGAAAATCAGAGCAATCCTGCAAAATGTTAATGGCTGTTCTATTTAAATGAAGCTGCAAGACATTAAAGCTTGTGATATGTTGCATATCATTAATTCTAAGGAAAAGAGTAGATGGAATTCATACTTAATTCAATGCAATTTTCTGCCAGTTAATGGCCCTGAGAATCAAACATTCACAAACGTAAATGAGAGTTTTTCCAAACCAATACTTCATGGGCTTTAAGAAGTGGCTTTTACTGTGAGTAGAAAACTATACCTGAGCAATTTTCCTTTTTGTTGAGTTTGACCTTATTTTTATATTTGTAATATGATGCTCTCTTCTGATGATTTACTGTACTACATAGGAATTTTAAAATATTTTTCAATTTGATGCAGTTTATTTAATGGATAAATAAGTACAAAAATTGCTAACGTGGCTGGATTTCCTTTTTATGTTCATGTTCCTTTTTGGTTTTTATTCCATTTCAATGCCAGAAATACTATTTTAAAATTCCACCATGATAATTCCATGGTTTTGAAAAATTAAGCAATATTTCCTTTTCTATATTTTTGAGGATGTGACACCAAAAGAACAATTTCTCTCACCTTGTATAGGGAGATGCCGACTGAGATTTTAAAAAATACTTTCTTTATGATCTGTTGGAGAGGAGGTTAATGCATCTTTATAGCTTTCAGCAGCTCGTACATGGTCCTGGTGCTGATGGTGCTGGACATTAATCACTGCTGCCAAATTCTGCCGGGAAGAAATTGGTCTTGGCTCCTTCAAAGGATCAGGGTTTTGTGTCCTCTGCTGTGTTTCAGAAACCTGCAGCAATGATGAAGAGTGCAAGAAAATGAAGTAACCATCACAACAATTTCTGAAAGTTTTTCAGAGCAGTTTCATGTGTGTCTGTGTGTCCTTTGGAAGGGAACCTTGTGATCACTTTTTCTGGTCCAAACCAGAGGACTGAAGTCAATGACTGGCTGGAAAGCAGCTCTGCAGAAGAGGATCTGGGAGTCCTGGTGAACAACTAATTGGACATGAGTCAATGAGCCCCCGTAGCAAATAAAGCCAACCATGTGTTGGGCTGGATCAGCTGGAGCATAGCCAGCAGGTCAGGGGAAGAAATTCCCACTCTGTGTTCAGCAGCTGTTGGACAGAATTCCTGCAGAACTGCGCCCAGTTCTGGGCTCCCCAGTGCAAGGAAAAATACTCATCTACTGGAACAAGTCCAGCAAAGCTACAATCATCATAAAGGGGCTGGAGCCTGAAGAGTTAATCAGCTCAGACTCTTTAAAAGTCCCCTGGGAGTGACTCAGCCACTTGAGCACGGTCTCACCACGAAGCCTTTGAAGTGCCTTTCTAGGGAAGAGTGCCTGACACATCCTCACTGGGCTGGCAGGCTGACTCTGCCCTGGAGAGTTGGCTCCAGGCAGCTTGGACCAGGTGACCTCCGAGGTCTCTTCCAACTTCAACCATTCCATGGGAGACCCCTTCACTCCCAAAGCTCTGAGGTGACTTATCCCAAAATCCCAGTTATTCCAGTGTGCTGATGGCTGCATTACTGACTGCTACTAACCCAGCTGAGCTGTTCCTGCATCCAGCAGTGCTGCTTAAATGCTGGAACATTTCCAAGAGCTCTGTTTGCACAGGAAATACCTTTGCCTACCAACCCGAGCAGGTCTGATAGCACTGGAACAGTGGTACAGTAAAAGAGACAAAAGAATGAGCTGTGTAGTTTCTGCAAAGCTTAGTAATAAATAAAATCAGGCTGTTAAAACTCATATTATGCTCCATACAGCTGTACTGAATGTAGCTGCACTCCATAGATTTGGAAGCACCAACTTCCTTTACCATCAATATCTTATTTATAAGAAATAGAAATTCTCTTTTGTGAGTACAAGAGGGAGGCTTGAAACACACTAGTACAACAAAATCAACAAAACTGGATACAGCTGAATCTTTGCCCCTGCCTGGCAACTCTTAAATATAGAATTATCTTTCTTTATGCTTCTCCAAGGTTAAAAGATTCAATGCTTTACAAGTTCTGAAGGGTGATACTGTTAACAATATGATGATCATTTAAATTGTTTATGTATGATGCAAATATGAAAATGTTGTCTAATCACTGTTAGAATTCCCATTCATGAGCATCCTGTGCCTGCCTTCCAAGAGGTATAAATAAATATGACTGAAGATCGTGACAGATTTATTAATATTTGCCAGTGAAGTGGATAATCCTGTCGGATACATAATTGTTCAGGATTAAATTCAATTGTTCACATGATAAAGGTCCTGCACATCATCTGCACAAGTGGAAGATGAAATGAATTTCCTTAAGAAAATGTAATTTAAACTGGTTTGATCTACGAGATGCTCTTCCTTTTGATTTTGAATAACCACTTTCTGTAAACATTATTGTCCTCAGTAATGTTTAGTTCCTACTCCCAATTATTTTGACCAAAACATTGTTTAGGGTCAGCTTCTTTGATAATCTTGAAATTTATTATAGGCCTATTACTACACAAATATTTTGCATTGATAATGACGGAAGAACTAATATTCTGTTAATATTTTTCATCATTCTTAACTAATTAAATTCATTCACAGAATTTCCTCTGCATTGCAAGCTTACTTCTGAAGCTTGCTGATTTTAGACAGTCAATATTTGAAAACATTAATCCTTTGAGATTTTGAATGGTTATACCTTTATTTCTTAATTTCTGGTGAGTTCTACAGTAAAACAGTTCTGAAAGAGGCCAAAGATCTTTATTCATGCTACACAGTCCTTCTGCTATACTGAAAAATTACTTGTACAACAGCCTTGAGAAGTCTTTAAAAACAGCTACAGCCAAGAATTGCCTGAAACTTTCTCCACCGACTGAAAAAAAGAAACCTACAACTAACTCAGCTGCAGCTTTTTATACTGTATCTACATATCTAAATGTAGAGCAGTCAGCACACATCTTACATTTACAGAGGAACGTTTAGAAAAGACTGATATTTGAGAAAATAATGGTACAGTCAAGCTGAAATCCCCCCGACTAAAAAAGAAACCTACAACTAACTCAGCTGCAGCTTTTTATACTGTATCTACATATCTAAATGTAGAGCAGTCAGCACACATCTTACATTTACAGAGGAACGTTTAGAAAAGACTGATATTTGAGAAAATAATGGTACAGTCAAGCTGAAATTGCTAAGCACACAAAGAGCTTTGAAAAATAAGCATTTAAAGTGTTCAGTTCTCTGCAGGATCTGCCAATTCTGGATTACATTGTTTTAGTTCCATTGCCATGAATGATAAATGACATTTCCTTCAAAATTCGGTATCTGCAAAAGCAAAGACCTGATGCAGATATCATTGTGTGGAAATGTCATAACGCTGCAGTATTTGTAGTGGCTTAAAGCCCTGTAACAACCACAATAAATTTCTGATGACCTACCAGTTTTTATGATTTTAACCTTGCATTACCAGTTTGCTGGTTTTTATCATGGACTGACTTTACTATAACAGGAAAATCCTCTGTTGACAAACGGTTTTGGAGAATACCTAAAATATTAATCCTAGCTATTTATTAACACTAATTCAATCCTATTTCCACTGTCTAATACACAATTAACATAATAAAATTTTAAAAAGTAAAATTTCAATAAGAGTTTGCTCAGAAATTTGACAACAGTTTTCATCCACCATTTATGGATTTACCAGTTTTGATGACATGAAGATGCCACCTTTGTTTAGTGCCACATGGGACCAAAAAATCTCCTTTGCCCGTTTTCAGAAACTCTTTTAAATGCAGAAACTTAAACTTTTAAATGCAGACTGTTTCCTGTACAACACGACTAATGAGGAAAGAATAATCACAGAAAAAAAAAAAAAAACCCACAGGGAGAAGAGGCTGGAAAATCTTCCTAAAGTCCTCGTATCTTTTTGCCACTAGGTTGGGATTTGCCTCTTAATGGAACAGTCAGTAAGACCTGTTCAGAAAGCTCTTTGATTCCAGCCTCCTTGCCTCTGGCATATAATTACATCAAAGCAATTCCAAAGTTACAACCAAATCAAAGTAGACACAATAAAACAGTGTTAACCCCAAAGATTATTTTATTTTCCCTCCGTAGAAACAAATAAACGTTCTTCCTCATGTGAAAAAGTTTTTGAATAATATAGAAGTATTCACTAAAAAAAACCAAACAAAACAATGAATTATTCCAGATTTTATAGTAAACAAGAAATGTAATCTAGATAATTATAAACTTAGGTACAGTATGCATTAGTTTTTACATATTCATACTTATTCATATTTGGCTAAAAGTCTAATGATCTCATTTTACTTTTTAAATAGCGAGGCCTTCTGCCTTGCTATGGATGAACTACCATTGATACACTCCCTCTAAGATCCAGGAGATGTTTCCAGCCTTCTGTTGAGTCCTTCATAATTTTTATCCATTAGCTATAAAAACATTCTTGCATAATATAATTAATTATCCATGTATTCTTCTGGTTTCTTTGATTTTCCAGCTCTAAACCAGCATCACAATCCAAAAACTAAAATATTCAGATTCTAAAGACTAAACCAAAAATGTGCTAAATGTGCAAAATTTTGAAAAGTGATGTAACAGCAACAACATTCAAACGAAGTGATACCCTTCCAATGCTTGAAACAGACATGCAGGGCTCCTCGGACTGTGGTGCTGAAACCAAAATTACTCAACATTTGCCAGATTGGAAAGCAGAGCAGTAAGTTTTCTCTTTTAGAAAGTATATTTTTAAAAAATTAAATATTTTTGCAAAATGTCGCATTGACTATATAACATATATATTCATACACACACTATATATATAATTCTCCACTGACAGACCTTTGTTTTCCTAAAATTTATCGCCTCTAATCGAATAAATAACTTTCTTTTTTAGTGTCTGAAACAGTTTTGTGCTGATGCTCCCGAAGCACCCATGCAACCATTTAAAGCAAATCTCTGTGCAGCACAGAATCATCCTCAAGGGAGCTACATGAAAATAAAGCTTGATTTCTCTCTGTGAGAAGACACAATGTGTCACTACAAATCCTGCTACGCAATGCTGCTCTTTAATAATTTATTGGAGTCTCTGGGCTCTGGGTAAGCTGACAAATTTAATATGGGAGTGCTGCTCAAGTGTTGAATAAATATGAGCTAAAGTATTTTTCCAAACAAAACTGCTGCAAAAAAGTGGCCCAGGGCGGACTAGATTTTTTTTCAGTAATTTATTGACAGCAGCACTACTTTTGGTACCGGTTTCTTTAGTAAATTAGATAAAATAGTAATTAAAACATGCCTACATTTACCAAATCTCTCCTAGATTTCTTTTATTCTACAACTCCTAATTTAACCTGCAGAGATGGATGAAACACTGGACTAAGGGATCACCAAGTTTCAGACTGCTGAAACTTGTGACAAGCAAAATGTGAAAGCATAAGTTAAAAAAAAGACCACCTTATCTATATTTTTACACCTTTTGTCCTCTCACTGCATACCTCTCTTTCCAGGCTTTTAGGTTATGAGGCAAACCAACGTTTGGTTTTTTTGATAGCTCTTTGGATGATCTTTCAGTGATCATTCACTCCCATTATCTATTTCTTCTATTTTAGCCACTCATTGAAATAAATATAACTCAAAGCATTGCTGCTTAGTTTCCTTAGAAAAACCTTGACAATGCTTTGATGAGGGAGTTGTGAAATCCAAGTAAGCAGATCACTCTTTTCTGTGTATTTCCACAGGACAGCCCTTTGTCAGAGCCATGTTGGCTCTTCCCAGGGATGTAATACTCAGGTACCCACTAAAACTGTTATTTACTGTAGCTTCTATTACTTTATTGAGGCTTACAGACCTCCCCTTCAGATCTCTGCTAGAATTCCTTTTTAAAAATTGTGTTTGGCACTTCCCAGTCCCCTGCAGCCAAAGTGCTTTGAGCAAACGGTACAAAACATGTGCTTGTGGTGTGCCAGCTCCTTCCCCTGCTCCTCCAGAAAGATGGGGCAAGTACCACCTATTCCTGCAAACTGACTCTTTGTTTTCTCTGTTCATGGGCTCTTTCACCTCCACCTTAACATAAGAGAATGCAAAGAAAGGTTTGGGAATGGAAACCTCTTCACTGCCTTCTGTGATAAACACAAATGCGAAGAATTCCTCTAGATTTTCCTTTTTTTTGTTGTTATGGTCTTGTATTTCCTAATTTAGTACTGGCATCAGACTCTCTTCTCTGGCATCTACTTTTGGTACGTCTGAAGAAAGGTTTCTCATTTCTATTGTTTGTAGAAATACAATTACACGGCCAGCACTGCAGCTCCTCATTGGCTCACCTGTTACAAAAAACATTCTGAAGAAAAGCAGTTTCATAAAAAACACAACTATGAGATGAGGTTCCCAAATATACACAGCAAAAAACCCCACAGATGAATGCTAGGCATAATTTTATTTTTTTTTCTGAATACTTTTACTTCCCATCTGCTCAATGAACGTGATGCACGGATCTGCAGTCACAGCTTAGAGACAACTCCAGGGAAAAGTTACTTAAAAATGCTTCTGAGACTATCCCATGCTTTCTTTGGATAAATATGAACCAATGTCTGTGGATTTTCAAGCATAAATAGCTGCTGAAGTGACAGGGAATGCAAGAATTTCACTTGGAAGCAAAGGCAGAGGATGAAAAAAGCAGCTTTTTTTTTCTCTTCTCTTTTTACACATCGGACTTGAACCAGAGAGATTATGTTGATGGATCCTTTGGAAAAATGAGATCTTGGAGGCCACGGAGTTTTAATGAAACCAATACTTCTATATGGAAATGAAAATGCTCATGCAGAAAATATAACTAGCATTTTAACGATATTAATATAGTAACGTTTCAAATTAATTCTGCTACTTTAAAAACTTTCAGAACTTTTCCCTTCATGAGTTAAGGCAGAATCAGAAAGATCCATCTTAAGTAGAACACAATGGGGCAGACATGAAATACCACATCTTCGTAGTGATCACCTACACCTTGGAAAACAGCAACATTGGACTATTGATTTGCTTCTTCAGCTATTAATGCTAAAAATTGTCTCAGCTGGTAGAAATACTGCTCTTGAGCACAATTCTCTGCCTACAGAGAGGAACAGAAACACAATATTGGTAAAAAAAATAGCAATAATCTCTTTCTGGATTATACTATCAGGGGAATAATTGTTAAAGGCTGTTAAAACAAGAACAGTAGTGGACAGGTTTTGGGTTTTTTTCCATAGTCTTAAGCAGTACCCAGGGAGTTTTAGGTTAGACATAAGGAGGAATTTCTCCACTGAACGGGTGATTAGATATTGTAATGGGCTGCCCAGGGAGGTGGTGGAGCCACCATCCCTGGAGGTGTCTGAGGGAAGACTGGATGTGGCACATGTGGCATTTAAGTAAAACCTTATAAAATGAAGGCCTTGCTGTCTTTGTAAAACTATGGCTCAGGCCTGTTACTTCGGCTAGAGAAGGACTGTAAGAAAAGTCCATGAGAAGAAAAACAATTAGTTTTTAACCGTGAGAATGTAGTACTAACAGAAGCATGACATTTAAACAATAGAAGGAGAAAACAGCAACATATCCGCACCCGTTATTTTTCTGAATGCTTGAACGCTTATGCCACAGGTAGCCAATGGTAATATGCTGTAGTTAATAACAGCCAATGAGTCTATTGTAGTAGTGTAGCAGCCAGCGAATCTGTAACACAAATGATAACATACAAAAGGTGTATAAAAGAGGCTGCTTTGTTTAATAAAGGGCTTTTTGGCCCTTGAAAGAGGCACTGTCCGTGTGTGTCGTGACCGCCCCAACAGCGACAGGCACTCAGTGCCATGGTCTGTCGCCACGGTGGGGCTCGTTGAGAGGTTGGATGCAGTGATCCCAGAGCTCTTTTCCACCCTGAAAAATCCCGTGGTTCAGCG
>NW_008246064.1:3991697-4010310 GCF_000691975.1 Corvus brachyrhynchos
TGCAGCGGGCTCGAGGCCGGGACTTGAGTGCCGAACAGCCCGGGGGAGCCTGTAGGGCTGCTCTCGGGGAACTGGAAGTAGTTTAAGAGTAGAACAGCCCTTCTTCCCTCCCTGCTCCCCTCCTTTTCTCCCTGCTCTCCTCCCGGTGCCCCTTCTCTTTCTGCTCCCCTCCATCTCTCCCTGTTCTCTCTTTCTGCTCTTCTCCTTCTCTCCCTGTTCTTCTCTCTACCTATTCCCTTTCTTCCCTCCCTGCTCCCTTCCTTTCCCTAGTTGATCTTCACAGCATCTTGTTAGGGGGTTAATTCCCGCTCCAGCGGTGTTTTCCTCCGTGGCTGCCTCTCCCAGATGTAGATGCAAGTTTGTTTTAACTGCTCTCTTTAGCAGATTTCCTGCACGTACAGTGGTGTAAATGCGTAGCTGGAAGTTTAAGGATAGGCAGAGCTGTTGCTGATAACAGCTGTTGCATGAGTTATCGTTTCTTTCGTGGCTATTTTCCCTCCCTGGAATAAGAATGGGAGCTTTACTGCCACGTGCTGCTTTCCACTTCATCTGCATTTTGTGTTTCTCAGCATCAGTATAAAGCTGCCTGTTTGTTTTTGATGCAGTTCAGGGTTGTGATAAAAGTTAATACTTCTACTCCAGCTGTGGTTACGGTGCTCAGTCTTGACTGTTTAATAATAAAGCATGATTTTTATTCTTATTTTTGCTTTAGAAGGTTTTGCTGAAGTAGCTATGCTATTAAATATATAACTTTTATAGACAATTCTGCCAGCAAAAGCACCAATACAACTTTATCTATTAAAAAAAAGTAAAATTGCATATCTAGCATTTTGGTAACACCAGACCAAATATAAGATGTATCAATGAACTTCCTTTAGGTGATGCATGGGTTGTAATTTTGTGCTTAAATTCTGAGGTAGCCCTCAGGAGTCAAATATATCCAAGGTTAAGGGCTGCTGAGTTAACAAAAAGTGAAGTTAAGAGCAAACTGTCAGTAGGTTTGCAGTGATTCCCTAATACCATCTTGCTTTGTCGGTTTACCTTGAAGTGGGTGGACTCTCATGTAATCTGTGAACTTTTGGTGGGGGTTTTCCTGGTATGAATGTGTTTTAATGAGTATTGTCTATATTTATGACATCTCTCCTACGACAACTTTGGTTATAATGAAATTGAGATGTCCCAACTCTGATTTCTTAGGAATCTTTTGTAAGTGGTGGCAGTTTTCTTGACCTGAACTTGTGAGCAGGCGTGTGTTTGTAGTGCTCTTGTGTAAGTGTTCCTGTTCCAATGGACTCGAAAGGTGGGAACCCATCTGTCAGTTGTGTTCATGGAAAAATGGCTCTGATGCAAGTGGGGACTCTCACTGTGCTCAGGTTGTTAGAATCAAGGAAGAAAATCCTGAAGCAGCACGTTGAAAACCAAGCCTTTCTCCAAAGCATTCAGTATTTAATAATTCCAGGCTGTGAACTCTGAATCACAACATTTGTGTCTGATATGGAGTTCAAAACCTGCTTTTTACAGCTTGATTTGGACATCTGTTGTTCATAGCTTTATAAAAGTGAGGTCCTAATTATGGACTGCTTCTTGAGGGCAGTCATTTGGTGCCTTATCTCTGGCTCAGCTCAAAAGTAAATATTGAATCAAGTGGAAAGATTAACACTTTCACTTACGTAACTGGAGATCAATGTAGAATAACGATAAAATGTATGTTCTGCAGGTTCAAGAAAACTCCCCAGCCCAACAAGGAGGACTGGAACCTTTCTTTGATTTCATCATTGCCATAGGACACACGAGGCTTGTAAGTCTCAAATGATTTCAGTGTTGTTTTTTTCCACCCTACATGAAATGTGGGCGTGGTAGCGATGAAAGGTAAAACCCAAAACTGTCACAAGTAGAGAAACTTCTCACATTGGACGTTAAAAGTAGAGTAAAACTTGCAGGTGTTCAAAGTCTCTTTGGCTAGATCCAAATTTGAGGAAAAGGTTTTGTTTATGCCTTTACTCACCTTAACTTCTTAACAGGTCAGCACAGTGTTTTTTATTGCTTATTCATAGAGATTTTCTACCACAAGGTGAATACTGAACTGGTGAGTCAATAATCAGAGCTCAACATTTGTTTAAACAAGCTTGTTTCAACATTTGATAAAACATGAAAAAGAATCATACTTTTGAGACCAAGAACACAGTTCCTGTGTGTTGGGTTAGGAGAGGAGAGTTGAGTTTTGGTTTGATGGGGTTTTTTTTTGTTTTGGTTGGGGTTTTGTTTCTTTATTTAAAAGGCTCAAAGCTTTGCCTGGTATGCTCCACCCTAACCACATACCAGCTGAATTCATTAAGTTTGTCTTGGTTTTATGAGTGGAGATACCTTTTTTGGAAGTGGTCATTGTAAGGGCAGATTTGGGGGAAGATCATTTAATCTTCTAACATGACAGAAATAAAGATATTATTTCACAGTCAGTTTGCAGTGACTTTGAAAGGCTGTTGAAGAGGGATGGGGCTCAGAGACATGAAGTGAAACGTTGCTGCTCATGGTTAGACTACACAGTTGGCATCTGATACTGCTGGTATTATTTAATAGTAGTTGTGAAGGACAGGAATGACAGTGATGAAATGGAATAATAGGAAGTATTTATGGAAAGGGACGTGTGTTGACAGAACTAACTGCTTTCTAGTAAAAGAAAATGGAACTGTGTTTGTGAACCACAGAGCCTAAACACTGATGGTTTTGGTTCTTTGTATTCAAATTCTGCCACAGATGTGACATGTTACAGGTGCAATTGGAAATAATGCTAGTCCTATATCTCTGCTCTACAGAACAAGGAAAACAATATGTTGAAAGACCTGCTGAAGGCAAATGCTGAGAAAGCAGTGAAGCTGGAGGTGTATAACATCAAAACAATGAAAATACGAGAGGTGGAGGTGATCCCCAGTAACATGTGGGGAGGACAAGGCCTCCTTGGAGCCAGTGTGAGGTTCTGCAGCTTCCAGGGAGCCAATGAACACGTCTGGCATGTTCTGGTGAGGAGAAGTTCTTGGGTGGCTCGTTATTGTTCATGTAACCTTGTTTTACACTGTGATGTTTAGCAGTAGCTGTTATGTAAAGTACAGTGCTGCAGTCACACACAGGAAGGGAACACAGTCCTGAAGGTTTGTCTGAGCTATTTGAGTAGGAGTGGGTGGTGTTAGTGTTGCCAGTGACAGTGACAAAAATAACTCCATCCCAACTGGACCAAACAGTGTAGGTGGGAAGGATTTTTTTGTTTTATGTTGAAGAATCAATGGCAAAAGCAAAAAGATTCCGGCCTGATTGGTGTCTCTGTATTGGCTGAACTTCATTAAATTAATACTAATGTTACAAAAAGCATCACAAAATAGCTGACAGAGTAGAACTGAATAAGAAAGAATGTTTATGTTTCGGGTTGTTTAAGTAGATGCAATTTCTCAACATCTTCAGAGGATGTTATTTTAAATTGGTAGCATCCTCATCTTTCTTACTCAGCATGTTTTACAGGATATCACACACAGATGTAGACTATTCAAGAACTTTTTTATCCCATTAACAAAATGTTCTTTCCTTCTTTGCTCTGGAAGTTAGCTTTTCTTTTGGATCTTGGTAGTTTATCCTGCTGTGGGTGCAGATGACTCGTGTCATTCTTTCACAGGACGTTGAGCCTTCATCTCCTGCAGCTCTGGCTGGTCTCCAGCCATACACTGACTACGTTGTTGGATCTGATCAGATTCTCCAGGAGGTAGGGTGCATGTTCCTTCCAGTGGGGAGTGATTATCTTTGTGCCTGCCAAGTGTATGTTGTAGGATTTGTTTTTTTATAAATCTAATCAAATGTATGGGGATGGTGTTGGGGGATTTTGGAAGGTTGATTTTATGACAGAAGCTTTATTGTTAAGGTAAACATTATCTTTCTTTTTAGTGTGACAATAAAAAGAAGTTGCCACTAAAGATCAAACTACATTGGTGATTTTTCTGTCTCTGGGTGTTTAATATCTCACATTGAGTAAATAACTATGTAAAATGTTGACTTGCACATTTGGGTTTATTAACTAATACTTTCTTTTATTTTTTTCATAGTCAGAGGATTTCTTTTCCCTGATTGAATCCCATGAGGGGAAGCCGCTGAAGCTGATGGTTTATAACACTGAAGCAGATTCCATCCGAGAGGTAGTTGTGACTCCCAATGGAGCTTGGGGTGGAGAAGGAAGGTACTGATCTCTGTCGATGACAGGTTACACACTTGCTGTAAATAAGCTCCTGTTAAGAGTATTACTGCTATCAATTATTGGTGTTTCTGATTTAAGCCTTGTTTCCTCACACTTGTCACATAAAACTGTTAATCTTTCCGTAAAAAAAATTAGCTTAGAACTAGGAATTGGGCACATTCTGGATCTAATCCTTTTCGAGTTGAATCAAATGGCAAAACCCCTATGTTGAGTTCCCCATTAGCAGATTCATTATCTGCATTCTCATAGTCAAAATATTTAGCTAAAGCAAGAACAAAACCCACATCAGGTCAGGTTAAATATTTTGTAAAGATATAAAATAATTCACTGAAAGCTAAGCTGTGCATGTCTAAAAGTTGATGGCAGAGTGTTCCTTCAGTGCTCTAAGTGGAAATTCTTGCAGGTAGGTATTTCCTGCTATAGATAAAAGACTCAAACTCTTCTTCTTTAAAAGAGTCAAAATTAAAAATATTAGCTTTGTTAAGAGCACCTTTTTTATGTCATTTTACTTCTCTTGTACAGTTTAGGATGTGGTATTGGATATGGCTATTTGCACAGAATTCCAACACAGTCCATAACATCAAAGAAAAAGCCAGAAAGCAAATCACCTTCACCCTCGCCAGAAGCTGGAACTCCTGTGCCATCCACTAATGGTTACACAGAGGTAGGAAAGAAGTAAATTCCTATCTCTGCCATGTTCTCTAGAGTTTCAAAATTTTCTGCTTTTTGGGACATCGGTAAGAGTGTATTTTAATACAGCATTCAATTTTGCTTGAATGAAATGGAGTTGGGTAAAGGGAAAATGAGAGCTGATGCTGCTGAGCAGGTACCAGATCACCAGTGGTGGCTGATGAAAGCTTTTGCCAGATATTCTCTCCCTATTTTCAAGTCTTGCATCCTACAGCTGTGCCAGTCAATGAGGATCATGTTGGAACACCTACCTCTCTAGGAGAAAGATGCACCTCCAAGAACCAAGTTCTGAGAACAGACTGGCTTTAAAGGGCTGAACTGGAACATGTCCTAATTGGTGTTTGACTTTCAGCATCACAGCTTCTCTCTGAACTGGTTTATATGGAGACAGGCAGGATGCTTTCTTGGGAAGGTTGGCTTCAGGTGAAACTTCTGATGTAAAAAGATGTTTTTCCTTCTTACTATCTTATTCCAGACTCCATTATTGGCAGCTACCTCTCAGAATGACAGCTCTGAAACAGTTATGAACTTGGATCATGCCACAGATCAAGAAATAAGTGGTTATTCACCAGAAAGTTCCCTTTCTCCTCCTCCCCCTCTCCAGAGAGTTATGGATCCAGGTATGTTTTCTTAGGTGCTTTTTTCACGAATTCTTTAGAGGACATCTAAAGAAACTAATACGGTCTTAAACGAGCTGGAGATTTAAATTCAGAACTGTGAGCACTTAGTGGTAGTTTTCCTTGAAGTTTTTGACTTCCCTGGATTTCAGAGCTGGAGAATTTGGGTACCACATAAATTAAATTTATTTGCATTTAGTGGGAAGGGGACTTCACTGACTTCAGTCTGGATATTACATGTCCTTTTGAATCTAGAATTTTGGGTTGTATCTAACTGACATTTGCTTTCTCTTCCAGGATTTCTAGATATGTCTGGAATTTCAGTTTCTGAGCTCACAAGCTTAACAGAAGTGTCCAGCCTGTCACCATCTGCCTCCTTCAATGTGCCAGCAGCAGCTGCTTCTGTAGGCCCTGAAACATTAATGTCAAATAGTGAAGCCTCTGCTTATTTTGGTAAGTGCACTCAAGATTTCCTTTAGATCTTATTTCTGGAATGGCACCAACTCATGCTTGCTTAACATCATCCCACTTCTTGGAAATAGGCAAATTTTAATAAAAATCAGAAAGAATGGCAAAAGTGAGATGGAAAAAGTAGCAGAAATCAGGTTTAGAAGTGGAAAAATCTAATGCGCTTTTCCTTAAGTTTATAGAATGTGGGACTCTTTAAATGAAAATGCTGATTGATCCAGGTTAAACTGACCCTAAAAGCAGGTATTTCTAAAATCAGTGTAAATTCACAGTTGTCAAAGGAAAACAAAATTGCAGTCATCTCAATAGTGCCTTTTTATAGTGGGCTGACCCTGGCTGGACACCAGATGCTCTGCAAGTCAATCTGTCACTCCCCTCCTCAGCTGGGCAGGGAAGAGAAAATCCAGCAAAGGCTCATGGGTCAAGATAAGGGCAGGAAGAGATCCCTCACCAGTTATTGTCACAGGCAGAACAAACTCAACTTGGGGAAATTTAATTTCTTACCATTCAAACTAGAGCAGGATAATGAGAAATAGTCTGAAATCTTAAAAACACCTTCTGCCCCACCCCTTCCCTTCTTCCCAGGCTCCGCTTTACTCAAAGTTTTCCATCTCCTCCTGGCAGAGGCGCAGGGGTATTGGGAATGGGGGCTGCAGTCAGCTCATCCCACATCTCTGCTGTTCCCTCCTCCTAAGGACGGGCACTCCTCACACTCTCCCCCTGCTCCAGCACGGGTGCCTTCCACCAGCTCAGTCCTTCAGGAACAGACTGGGTCCCACATGAGGCCACAGGTCCTGCCAGGAGCCTGCTCCAGAACAGGCTTCCCATGAGGTCACAGCCTCCTTTGGGCATCCCCTGCTCCAGCATGGGCTCCCCCCTGGGCTGCAGGGGCACAGCTGCCTCTCCCTGGGCTGTAGGGGAATCTGCTCTGATGCCTGGGGTGCTTCCTGCCCCTCCTTCTGCACTGACTGTGGGCTATGCAGAGTTTTTCCTCTTGCATATTCTCATTCCTCCCTCTGGCTGCTGTTTTGCAGTCCCATTTCCCCCCCTTCTCCCTGCTCCAGCACGGGCTCCCCCCTGGGCTGCAGGGGCACAGCTGCCTCTCCCTGGGCTGTAGGGGAATCTGCTCTGATGCCTGGGGTGCCTCCTGCCCCTCCTTCTGCACTGACTGTGGGCTATGCAGAGTTTTTCCTCTTGCATATTCTCATTCCTCCCTCTGGCTGCTGTTTTGCAGTCCCATTTCCCCCCCTTCTTAACTACATTATCCCAGAGGTGCTGCCACAGACACTGATGGGTTCAGCCATGAAGCTCTCTGGCCTTGGCTCCACGGGAAGCTTCTGGCAGCTCCTCACTGGAGCCACCCCTGGAGCCCCCCACTACCAAAGCCTGGCCCTGCAAACCCAATACACTCTTCTATTTAAAAAAAGTAAAAAATACTTTCACGTGATGTACACATTTCCCTTCTAAAAGGTGGGATGACTGTAAAGTTGCAACACAAAATAACAAAAGGGGCAAGAACACAGCAGAGCAAATGGTTTGTGTTCTTTTAAAACCTCTGTGCAGCATCAGATTTTCTGGATTTGGGGAGAGCTGAGTGAACAGCCCAGGCGTTTGACAGTTGTGAATCTGTTCATGTCCTGTAGGAGGAGTCTCAATCATGCTGATTTTTCTAGATGTAGGGTAACCAGAGGCACTGTCTGTTAGCCTGATAACTTTTTTTTTACAAACTTATCTCCATTTCCCAGAAAATGCATCAACATTGGACATCGAAGGTGTAACCCCATATCCTGAAGGATCAGGGAAGCAGCCCACACTGGATGACCTCCTGCCTTCAATTCCATCTTTACCTTCTCTTGATCTTCCTCATGACATTTCTTCAAAAGCAACACTAGGAACTGATGCTGATAACCAGGAATCCAAGCTGCTTGTGAACAGCACTGAGAGCTCATTAACCACTGCTCCAGAGACACCAGAGGATGAAGCAGCAAGTGAGCAGAAAGCAGAAGCAGCTGCGCAAGATCCCGCGTGAAATGGACCCTGCTGCTGTTTACAGACTGCTGAATGCTGCACTGCTACAGCTTGGAATATTTTTCTGATCTTGAAAGAATTACAGTTAGTCTATTTTGTTAGTGTAGACAATACTAGAAAAGAAATCACATGAAGTACATATCCTGTTGTCTTTTCCAATCACTGTTTAATGGATCTACGTTCAGAATTTTGAATGCTGTCCAAAGTTACCAGCTCAAGGGAAAAATTGATGCAGAAACAAGGTGGACGCTGGCAGAACATCAAGTTCTGGAATTCACATTTGCCTACAAGTGCTCCTGAATGTATTTACGAAGGCACTGTGCCTAAACAGTGACACTTAGTGATGATTTTTATCAGTGTCGTTTGATGGCATTAAAAAAAAATTATAGTTTGGATTTGTTAGAAAGCTTTTCTAATGGTACACCTTGGTTAGACTGTTCTTGTGACTTGCAAGGCATTTCTTAACACTAAGATACTTTTATTCCTATTTACTACTCTGCAGACTGTCTTGGTTTAAGTCCCTTCTGTGTAACAGTTACTCGTGTACCTCCTCCACACCTATTCCAGCAGGGGTTGGAAGTTGCAGCCCCAAATGGGACAAAGCCATGGTGGTGGGTCCTGTCATTCACTGCTCTTGAAGTGGACTGGGGTGGTGGCCTTGCAGTTAAATAAACAATGAGGGGGGAGGGAATGATGATGGTTACTTGAAACAAATTGAAGATGATTTTAACGTAGGGGTGATGAACCTTCTTGGTGAAGATTGAACGTCTTGGCTGTTGTAGTGACTGAGAAATAGCTTTCCTTTGCTTGTGCTTTTCTATTTACTCATGACTATTTTTATACAAATCGCTGTAAGTTTAAGACATGGGACTGTTGTGCAGCATCAGAAATTGGCTGTTGCAGCTTTTTTTGTTTGCACTTGTCTCCAAATCGCTTCTGAATGTAACGGCAAACATGAACAATGGAAGACATGGGTGGTTTTATAACCTTCAGGGCAGTGATTTAGCATGGAACTTCAAAGCTGATGATAGGGAGTAATTCAGCTACTGTGGTGAAAATCTGTAGTAAATTAAGAGATGGGGGTACAAGGCTGGGGGGCGTTTAGCACAATAGTGCCTGATTGCCTTTTCCCTGCTGTGGCTCCTGCTCTGTTTCTGCACTGTGCAGATCAGTGACAGCTGCCTGGCCTGAAATCTGGTACCGATGCAGGGATGGGACTCCAGATCCCCCAGATTTGCCTGTGACAGCTCAGCTTCAGCCAAAGGGTGCAAGCAAAGTTACAGCACACGAGGGCCTCAGATCAGTCCACCCTGACAAAAAAATGTGTCCTTGATCTGTTGTTAGTCTGAAATACTGCAAGTACAGTAGTTCTGAACAGGATTGTCAAAGTACCTGTTGCTTCAGAGAATGTATTAAGCTCTAACTAAAGGCAGTAGAATTGACAGTGGATTCTAGTCTGCTAAAGGGTCTGTTAATTGTGACCCAATTTTATTTCCTGTATTGCTAAAATAAATTTCCTCTTTTGTTCCCCCAGCTGACTGTTAAAGGATGAACAGCCAAACACTAAAATTAAATGTAATTTAAACTAATCCTAGGTTTGTTTGATCTTGGAGCCTGATGCCTGAAGACACCTAGGTGGTTTTTTATTCATGTTGTTTATTTAGGACTGTTTCTAGTCTTACACCTTTCTCAAAAATGGCTATGAGAGGGTAATAGCTCATGTAAGTGACTCTGTACTCCAAACAGCCGTTAGAAATCTAAGAGCAGGGAATGTCAAAACTCATGCTAGATTTCAAATGTCACCATAATAAATGGCTTAAACTTACTTCAGTCTGTGCACAGCCTCTGTGTGTTAACTGGCTCTGGGAAGGGGTTTGGAAAACCAAGGAGTTAAACCTTGAGCAGGAGGATGTTTCGTTCTCCAAACCTGAAACCTGATCATTCAAATGCTAAATGAGGTGAAGAGTTAGACCTCCTGGTCAAATTTCTTTTCTCTTGCCCATTTGGATACTCCCTCACAGCTGCAGCCCAGAAAGCCCACTCTTGTGAGTGATGGGAATTTTAGTTTCAAAACCTAAAAGAAGGAGGAGAAGCACCTGAGGGTGGCTGGATTCAGAGCCAAAACCAAACAGCCACTCAGCCCAGTGCTGTCCCAAACATCTGTTTCCAGGTAAACAGGAGCTGGATGTGACCTTTCTCACTCTCTAAACTTTGAGGGCATCCCTAAACCCGACAGCAGCAGCTCTTCCACAGAGATAAGGAGGAGTATCTGGACACCAGCAGAAGGGTAAAACAAAGGGAGGGGGAGGTCACCTTGGACATTATAGCACCAGGGTGCTTTGTATGGCCAGACACAACAGGATGAGCTTCCAGACCTGAGCTGCTCCCTCAAATTAACAGCTGAGCCTGAGGACACGGGTCTGGCAGACGTTAAATCCACAGAGGCTCCCAGCAGCTCAAGTATTAGAGTGAGGATTAAGCAAAGCCCATCTCTGCTGAGCTGTACTCCTGCCAGTGCCACAGCACCCAGGGCTGATGGGGCTGAGCCAGGAGGGGCCTTTGGAGCCACAGAACCTCCTCCCACCCGGGTAATCAAACCTCTGCTCAACAAGGGCCACAGAAACCTGGCCAAGCCCTGCCCCAAGTGAGGCTAACTTGATCCATGGGAACTTTGCATACAGCATAACCCTGTACTAGGAATGATTGTAAACCCCCAAGATTGTGATGAGGAAATAACCAGCCTAGAGATAAACATGCAAATCTCATTATTAACAGCAATTTGGATGCTGAAATAATTCTGGCTGAACTTAAATGAGTAAAAGGATGTATTTATTGTCTTTAAGTTGAACACCTACTGGTAAGAACTATTAAAACACCAAATTCAGGCAGTGATGACTTAATTTTCCCTCTTAAACTTTCACAGCAGGCTTGACAATCTACTGAACCTCCTGCTGTACTGCTCTACGCTCTGTGCAGAGGCTGCTCATCCATGCTGTCACTCTTGGCTGAACTTCTCTGAGCTGTAACTCAGAAATGCTGCAGGAAAATGGATCTCTGCAATGCTGAGCAGAGATCACACCACTCACATACTGGTGGGCTTGTGTACTTCCACATGCACTCTCCATCTTTCCCCAAAACTGGGCAAGCATTTTCACCTCCAAGCAGCTACACAAGAATAGGCTCTTTAAAGAAAGCAGCTACAGGTTACTCACTGCATTGATTTGACTGTGTAAATATGTTCCATTTCCTGGGCACTGCCACTGCTGCCCACACAACCTCCTTCTTGGCTTTTGCCTTAAGCAAACACTAAGTGGCATTGCTTCTGCTGTAACAGAATTTCAACTGCTTTAAGTTATATTTCTAAGCTGCAGTATGTAACTAAGCATTCAGAATGCCCTGAAAAAGATGGTTAGAATAGTGTGTCATGGCATCTTTGAGCGAGATCAGGCATGTCCCACCCAGTCTCTAATCAGCACCTCTGCTCTGCATGGGGTTTGCACAGCTCTGTACAGGAAAACCTCCACCATAGTACAGGAAGCTATTTCAGTCAACCACTTTCTTGATATTTAAGTGTGCGTGTGCTCCCAACAGCTGGGAGGTGACTCTACCTGGCTCTGTTCAGGAGTCAGCAGCATATCCACAGTGTAAGATCATGTGCTTAAAGATTGATTCTGAATGTCCAGTTAAATACATTTCTAGGGATAAAGTTAAAGTTAGAAACAAACAGGACCTCTGTAAAAGGAAAAATAATACCTTGGTGTAATGTCTCTATACCAGTAAATGCCCTGCCAGTCCCTGGCTGCCCCTCTCCTGGGGAATACTTGGACAATCCAACTAATAAATCCCAAGACCAAGAGGTAGACCTACATTAAGGTCCCTTCCAACCCAAACCATTTATGATTCTACAATAAAGCTCATCCAGTCCCAACCCCCTGCCATGGGCAGGGACACTTTCCACTGGAGCAGGTTGCTCAGAGCCCCATCCAGCCTGGCCTTGAACACTTCCAGGGATGGGGAGTCCACAACCTCTCTGCCTAGGGCTTATTTTGAATATTTTGTCAGTGTTTCTTAAAGTTACTGCTAAATCCTTCAAGCAGTTCTTCTCATCCTAAAATGATACTTGCAGTTCAGCTACAAGTACTGAGCCGAGCTCTCCTGTTCTCAGCCCCACCCCATGCAAAGAGAATAAAAAATCACCTGTCATACACAATTTAAATGCTTTTCTGGGAGACAGGCTGCATTACTAAATACTAGATTCACAACTCCTTCCCATTATGAACTTGGAAATTAAATAACTTCTACAAATCCTCAGCCTTTCCTATGATTCTGGTAAACTGAAACTGTCCCAGGAGCTGTGCCCCTCATTAATTGAATGCCCTCCACCTGCCTTCAGGACTCTTACAGACAGTACAACCCCAGAAAAGGTGACAGAATTTAAAAGGTAGTAGCAAGAAAACCCTTCTCTCACTTTATACTCCATCTAAGTCAGAGCTGGGAATCTCTAGGAGCACATTTGGGCACTAAATTGTGTCCTCAGAGAGCAGCTCAGTTGACAATTCCCACAGAAAAAGCTCTGAGCATTCTGCTCTGGCATTTTCAGCATCAGGAAACCCAGCCTGGTTTCCCATGTACCTCTTACGACCTTTTCACAGCCAGACAGCTCAGCAGCAACTGACACAAGTCACTGGTTAGCACAAAATACCTTCAAATGTACAAAAGCAGCAATGCCTGTGTGATAGTCTCCCCTCAACAGGACTCAGAGCTCACACCTGAAAGTCTGCTCACCTCAGAAATTCTTATATCCAACCCCATTACAAGATTATCTTCACAGGATTCTGCTAAGGCACTGCCATTTCTTCAGCTATTGCATTACTTGAGGCTTCAAAACACTTGAAGCCCTTTGTTACATTCAACAGCAACCATCCAAGCTCCAAAATTGCACAATTGATCTAGTACACAAAACAACTTGAAAACATTTTAACTAAAGCCTTTTATTCTATACAACTGTGAAACATCATTTACCCTTCTGGCATTGCAGACTCTTCCATTAAAAACTTTCCTGTTACTGTGTTTTGGGATGGTTAGAAAGAAAAAGCAGAAGGAAAATTACAACCTTGGCTGATTTCAAACAAAAAATTACTGTGAGCAACTCCAATGTATACAATAGGACAGGAAGACAACCAGGAAACAAAACATAACCCAAACTGTGCCTACTGGAACAGACAAAGACCCTTGCTATTAATAAATACAAGTCAGGACAATTTACCAATAAAAGTTACAGTTCTGTTTAACCATTTAATTCACAAATAGCACTAAAAATGTGCAGTTAAAGCACAAGTGTGTCAAACTAAGCATACACAGAAATGGGGATAAAGAACTGAAACTGACTCTCAAAAGACAGGGGAAAAGACATGCTAGCTTAATTCTGAACCATGGTTTTGTCTAAGCAAGGAGCTTGTTTTGCTGGGTTAAAAGTGCAGAAGGGAATGACTACTTTGACTATTTGACTATATTTTGACTATTTTTTCAAATAAAACATGATGAAAAATATTTTACTTTTTGTCTGACCAATACAATCCCAGTAATATAATTTATTGGGACTTCCCTTAGGCCTCAACCTAAATCTTGATCACAAGATACAGGAAGGGCAAGAGCATGTGTCTCCTGAAGAAACTCCAATAATATACTGCCCCTTGAAGGCACTTGTGCTTCTGCTTCAGACAAGAGTCATTTCTACACCATTTCTCTAAGAGGATTTGTAATTTGCTCTGGCTACAAATGGTTTTCTGGGATATCCCCACATTTTCTCACAAAAAGCTGAAAGGCCCTTACCCTCCCTCCCCCCAATAAGTTAAACTTCTATAAAAGATTACCATGAGCCTATGACAGTCACAGATTTTTAGAAACAGCAGTGAAAACAAGATCTGCCTAAGTCTCTAACAAAAGAACAACTGCATATAAAACCTTGGAAAAGAAGAATCAGTATTTTTATCTCATGAATATGAAATCTGCTGAGAAGTTTCTAAAGTTTAACATTAAACATCTGAAGTTATATTCAGAATGGTTTGAAGTTTTAACAAAATGTCACATACTTTTGGAGCACAGTTACTAAAAATTAGACTAGTGTGTCTTTAGAACACCTAGGACAGTGCAGGCAGTAGTTATATATATTTAGAAAAAAATATCTAAGTTGCTGCAAAGCACGTTCACTCTATTATGATGCACAGCATCACTGGACTCACCCTGCTCTGATATTTTTCTAGTGTTCTTATTTGCATGTCAACAGCTCTCTAAAGCAATTAAAACAACTCTCATGTTAACCCTTGGCTTGCAATTAAATGGGCCCATTCATTCAAGTATGCAATACCTATTTTCTGGTGTTTTCTTTCCCAAATTTCTTTTAGTGGTAGAAATGCTTAAGTAACCCATGAGGAATCATTGCTGGAACTTTATGAATGGAATGTATTAAAAATACCTTGTGTGCAGTTCTTAATTACATTGTGAACAGTGACTAATATGGACAAATCAGTTTGATACCGAGCATGAGCAAGATGAGGGGATTATGTTCTGGAAAAAAACCAAAAACAAAAAGGAAGAAGCAAAAGTCTGCACTGGGTTATCATCCACTCTCTGTACACCTCACACAACACGAACCACTCAGGGACCTCCCATCTCATTGACTGAGACTAGGACAGACTTTAGTTTAAGTCATATAGATTTTTTTTTCCTCTATATTACAGGTCTATTAGTCACTTCAATTAAATGTTTACTTCCCGTCCATACTGAGGCATTAGAAGTCTCATCTACCTTAGGGGTTCAGTGGGTTTCTCTAGAACTACTCTTGGAACCAGCACAGTATGGTCAAGTAAATAATGACCCCTCTGGGTCTGCGCTGCCCTCACGTTGATTTCTGGCGGTAGTGAAGTGTCAGGTCCCCACCACTCTTCCAGATGAAGTGCTTTACAGTTCGAAGGTCCATGTTGGGGTCCAAAACCTGCACAGCAAACAGTCATCTTTTACTCCACAGGTCTGCTACACTTGCAGAAATTCTAAAAACACCCAAACCAAACACTCCAGTTTTCACAGTCCTAGGGGTGAACTGATACCAAGATGAACCATGCAAAGGCTCAGATTCTTCAATTAGCAACTGAACCCGATGCATTACTGAGAGATTTTAGCAGTGTAACATCTAACTTCAGACTACAACCACCTCCTCAGTACTTCATCTTCATGCACTTATTAGGCAATTAGTGGTTTTGGACCAATTTTAAAAACTGCTAAAAATGCAGAATTCAAACCATTCCAGAAACACTAAAAATACAACTCCATGCAATTGTAATAAGTTCATTTGTGAATATGAGTAAGTAATCCTGTAAAAGTCACAAGTCAGACCAAATTAAACAGGTTTACTATGGAAAATCTTTCACCTGCCTATATGCAACTGTCTGAAACTCGTGTCAGCACTAAGTTAACATGATGTCAAAACATTATCTGTTACCTTTAAAACTAAGTAATTCTATAGCATTTTTTAAATTCAGTATTCAAAAATTCACAACCAATTCACTGCCACCCCTTGGTTTTGATCACAGGGAACTCACCTGGTCCTGGCACAGAAGTTCAATCTTCTCCTCTGCTAGCACAGCAATGTCCTCCTCCTTTTCTTGTTCTCCTGCTTTCTCATTGTTGGAGGAGCTCGTTGTCTGAGACTCGTTATCCAAGTTGATGATTTTCTCATACACGTGTTCCATCACTTTTCTCACCTGAAGCATGTCACTGGCTGACAGTCGGTCTCTATAGGAGTTAGAGAAGTTTGTCAGGAAAAAACTTGAGAAACTCTACTTCTTACCTTCATAATACCTTAGTGTAGCAAGCTATGCAACTACACAGATCTTTATATTGTCTAATAGTAATTATCAAGATCATCCAGAATACCATGATCATAACAGCAATTTATCCAGAGTCACACAGCAAAAAACTCAGAAAAGTGGTTAAGATATTCAAAAGACCAGATAAAAATCTGCATTGATTTCTAACCTACACAGCTCCCAGTTCCAGCTCATGTGACTGGTAGTACTAGTTAGCATTCCCTACTGTCAGCTTTTGTCCCTTTTCCTTTCAAAAAGCAGTTATTCATCTGTTAGCAACAGGAAACAAAGCTGTGGTTCTGAACAGAGTAACCATCTATAAATTCATCTGTTTTCTGATTAAATACCACAAAAAACATACTCATTTCAGTAGTTAGTTCTTAAGACATTTCTTAGCATAAACTTGAACAACTGTCTGTTGAACCCGAAACAAATCTACAGTTCTCTCAAATATTCTGATATAACTTAGTGCTTTAGAGCAATGCTGTTAAATGACTAAGAACTTCTAGAAATTCAAGCACAAAACAATTCTCTGGGAAATCAGTGAATTGGTTTGGTGGTTTTTTTCCCTGAGCTTGCAGGTTTTTTTCTACAATTTTGATATTCAATATTGATAGTCATATTTGCATTACTTACTTTTTTAGAGTTTTTGCCCCTGACGATGAATGAGGTTGGAGGTAGAAGGGAATCTTATTGAACTTGGGCATATTTTTCTAGAAGGAAACAAGTTTCAGAAATGTTAATTTAGGATGAACTGTTATCAGCTCCTATTTGCAGCAGCTGCTATGTGAAGTATATTCAGCTCCTAATTATCAAAACCCATGAGAGATTCTTAATCAACATCCCCACCACAGCCAAATTACTCATACTCCTGAGACACTTCAATTTAGATGATGCACAGATCATCTAGCTTTTGAATATAAATTATCATTTATTTCAAAGGCAATTAGTATCAAAAGACAGCAGCAATATGAAGTGTATTCTCTGTTCCTCACTTGAAAAGGATACCAATTACGCACAGGACTTTGAATTCTTTATCTAAGACAGTGTGTCAAAAGAAATGGAGCAAAAATACCTTAACTGGACACATCAAAAAACGGTGCATCTTGAAAGGTCTTGATTACAGACCTTGAAACCACTTATTTTAAATACAAACAGTGCAAAAATTTAAAATGTCATTTCAGATACTGCAAAGTTAATTGTAGTACATCCTAAAAAACTAAAAAAAGGCCAAACTTAGGCACCCAAAACTTACATCCACAGTGATGTCAATTACCCATTGTGGTACCGTTTCATTGAGAAGCATGGATTCGGTTTCACCTCCTGAATCCCGACACAACAACCTGAGACACACAGAAATTACCTTTATTGTAACAACAATTATTGTCATTTGCATTAAAAAGCTTTCAGGAGAGGTCCTGCCCTTTTAATGGGCAGGCAACTCGAACTGTGTTAGCACCATGAACTTACTAGGGAAGAGATCACTTACTTTCTGTAAAGACCAGAAGGAGCTGTAGGAAGACAGATCCCAGAGCAGAAACAGGGAGTAGGATCTTAGGAGACTATAGCTATGACACAGAAGATTTGGGAAAGTACTTTGCTCTGGATTGTGTTATGTTTGTGTGTTGAAGTACAGAACTGTCAGGAGAAGGGGAAAGGCACCTGGCATAAAGCCATTCTCTTCTCCTTGGGAAAAAGAAGCTCTGCATGTAAAGCATCTGCTAAGCTCTCACTAAAAGGAAAGAATAAAACCAATTTTAGGAAATGGGCACACGCCATGATGCAAAAAAGCCACATTTAATTTTACAAATTGCAGTAAGGTATTTTGTCAGAGTCCTGCAATCCACCTTTTAGGTCCCATAAGCATAGCTTGCTCCTTTCAATGGGGTCTTTTCAGTGTTCTCTTGAGCAGCAGCTGTGTAGCAGGTAAGATCCAGAACAGAATGGAGGCAGATACTAAGGCCCAGGTACAATGCAAATACATTGATACTGCAGGTTAAAAAGTCAGTTTTCCAAGCTGAAAATGGTTTCTCTGTTTTACTGACCAGTTTATGGACTGAAAGTTACATCATTCTGGGACCTGTTCAGCCTGGGAAACAAAACCAACAAATCAAACATTCCCCACCCCATAAATCTAAAATCCACTATCTCAGTAAATATCAAACAATTCACAGGGTTTGCAAGCTCAGCACTTGTTCTGCAGCACTATTAAAGTGTCTCTGATGTATCACATACCATAGCTAGGTTTTTCAGTGTAGAATGAAAAGAAGTGTCATCAGTACACACCCATTGCAATGCAGAACCTGAGTCCTAATCTCTGGCAGGAAGGAGCATTCTACTGGATCATCAACTATAATTTTGGGAGCAGAAGCCAACTCTCCAGTGAGTAACAGCTCCTGAGTAACTAATACTCAAAGATCAGCATAATACACTCATAGGAAAAGTTCCATAAGAATCCAAAGCAGTAAAGCTTCATTCTAAAGCACATCCTAGTTTATCAATTTGCAGAAAGAAGGCATCCAAAAATATCACACACAATTAAGGACTATACACACAGCTCCTACTGCTTTAAAACCCCACACCTTGTTGATGTTCATACTCATAGGCTCAGTTGGATAATGCCAAATTATCAACACCTGCTTATTTTGCCTGTTGAGGGCATGTCTCGAATGTACAGAACAGATCCAAATAACATTTTTATAGCATTACTG
>NW_008246064.1:4010329-4031842 GCF_000691975.1 Corvus brachyrhynchos
GATTTATGTTTGTCAGTTTTTATACCTGAACAAAGTGCGTCCTCCAGCCTCACCAAAAATAACTGGTGTATGTGGTGGCACTTGGAAGTATCCATTTCCTTTCTGGACTCTGTTCTCCTGCTCCCCATTAACTGTAGGAAAAAAACCCACATAAAACAGCAGTGAGACTGCACTAGGCCTTAAAATTGGGCACACATTCCACCTAGAGCAAATGTATCCAGTAAATTAAGATCATAAGCTTCATAAAAAACAAGAAAAGCCCTATTTCCAAGACAGAGCCGGCATATAAAAAGAAACACTAGAGAGTAACAAGACCAATAAAGGTTTGTGAAAGGCCTATTTCAAAAGCCTTTGAGGAGAACAGAGCTCAGGAGCCCAAAACCCGATGATGAGGTTTTTTCCATTTCTTTTGTCAAACTGAACAATACTAATATTAGAAATCAACTAAGGAGACTCTGCTGAGACAAGACTGTTCTTCCCTCTACAGTTACAGTACAGAACTCTGAAGGGTGTTTGCACTGCTCTTCTACCTGGATTTGCCAGATGTCAAAACAGTGTACCAGGAATGCTCAGACTCAGTGCCTTGAAGCTCCTGGGTTATAAATTCCATTTATTATAGCTAGCTACAGCAGCATGGTCTTCAAACACTGAAGAACCTGATTCCATATCAGGTTGATAGGACAAGATTAAGAAAAATCAGCATTATTTATGCACCTCTTGAACAGTGCAGCTTCTAATCAGTAGGTAGCTTGAAACAATGCAGAAGAATTTGGATGCCTGACTTGCACTTGGGAAAAATCATCTTCATTACACTGTAGCATCTCATTACTGTATTTGAAGAGATGTTGAATTCAAGCAACATTAAGAAATTTAAATGGCACAGACTCATGAGATGAATGGTTCCTCAGCTTTCTAACCAGAAACACATGCAGTCAAAGAAAGGTCAGAAATTGTAATAAGCAAAGAAACCAAAACCAAAAATCTATATTGGAACGGGTAAACATGATACTGAAGTTACAGCAAGTGAAAAATCCTATTGTTTGAAAGATTTCTTCATAACAGTTCTCTGAACAATTGAGAGGAACAACAGTGCACATATTTCGTGTTTACTTAAATTTGTACCTCTACAAAAACACCAGTGTCCAACACGTACACTTCAGCTTCCTAAGTCACTGCTCAGTGCCAGTTCCCTAAATTTTTTTTCTTTTGGAAGGGCAATTAAAACTGTTTCTGTTGTGAGTACTCCAAACATTCCACTGATCCACAACTCTACACAGGAATAAGCAGTGCAGCATCAATAATCCAACACCACAAAAGCCTGTGGGTGACACTTCTCATACCTTGTCTGGCTCTAAGCTGCAAACTTAGTCTGAGAATCAGCAGCTGAATCCAGAAGAGTCTGCCAAGTGCTCTAACCCTCCATGGGGACCAGTTTTGAAAGAAGCAAGCATCTAATTCTTGGCACAGTCTCATCACAAGTCAGCAAGATATGCTGAACATACAGTTTTCTTAATTGCATCATCTATCTATAGAAAGTAATTTCTTAATCACCAAATATGAGACTTTTCAGTCAACTCTGACCTGGGTTGAATGGATTTCCAGCTCAGGAGTTACAGTCTCTTATTTTGCCAAATTCAGCCACTTTCCTACATTTCACATGGCTGTGGTTTTCATCCAATGCCTGATCAGACTCAGCATTCTTACCTAAAAAGGCATTCTAAGGTGTTTTCTACAGAGCTACTCAATGTATTGTTACATAGAATGTATTTTTTACAATAAAGCTTTTGTTTTATTTTGTTCACAATACCTAGAAGAAAACTGGAATTATGTCAAGAGAATACTTCCTAATGTTAGATAATAGAATTATTGTTCTTTACTGTCATTATCTAGAGTTTCTTTTCCAACTCAAGCTTCAGTTTGCCAGTAACTGTTTTTCATCAAGTTTTTGTAACTTCAGAATCATTTATTCACCCACTTTTTTTACCGACAGACTTAAGATTTTTGCTGATATTTTCAGAAGTACAACACACTTTCGGGTGTAAAGCAAATTTAGAAGTGCTAAAAAATGTTATGTCTATAATGCATAGACAGATAGGTGTAAGACAGCAAATCATGTTATCTATTTAAGAAACAGATATATAAACAAACAATGTGTGGACAAATACTAAAAAAGGAAAATATTGAAGTATTAACCATGGTTTATCTCATTTTCTTCTTCATCCACTGGATTGATGTGTGTTCTAGGCCAATACTCCAGAAGTGCTTGCAGCAGAAGCCCTCCAAGGTTTACTGTCAAGACATAGTGAGGCAGAACTTCAGTTACACAAAAAACATGGGCAACAAAATAATCTCCATTTGATCCACAGCTGAAAATTCCCCAAGAGTCTGAGCAGTTCTGTTCCCAAAGCAAACTATTTATGGGCACAGAAATCTGCTTGTCACAAGCTGAGAGCTGCATGTTACAGTCTTTCAGGAAAAGCTGATTTTAGAATCCCTGCTGTTGGATCACTCACGTGCTTTAACAGTCTTTACAATACGTTATAATTACTTTTTCCCTTTTGCTCCTTGAAGGTTTAAAACAAAATTAAATGTAAAACCTGAACATGAGTGTTTCAGGAAAAAAGGGAATATTGTCTTTGGAGAATTTGCTACAGAATTTAGTATTAAGAAAATAAGCCCCAAAATCCAACCAGATACTGACATACATGGCACTGGAATGCTTCAAAACATATATACTGGAATTTATTCTGCTTTTTTTGTTAAAATAAAACACTGATATTAGTTAAAACTTACATTTTGGATCAGAACCATCTGGACTGCTAAATCCAGCATCCTTTGCTGAAACCCAGGCTGCAAAGCAGTCACTTTCATCCAAAGTAATTGTCAACATCTGTTGGCAAAAGACCACGAGGAATTAATAGTTGTTTTGGATTAAACAAATCTATAAATTTCTAATTTTTTCCATACTTATCTGGGAATACAAACTAAAGAATTTCTAAATGCATGACAGCACATTTTGTTTACCAAACTGTATTAATTCATAATTGGAATTGGTGGACTATACCACAAGCAAAAAATTAATTAAAAAAATCTGTTATTCAGATTATTACGAACAGAGGTAAAATTTGCTGGTTTACTTAAAAACAAATTTAACCCATCAGACAAGCAATGGGTGTTCTTCTAAAGTTAACAAACTAAAACCTTTTTGAACAAACAATATATGAAAAAATATGAAATATGACATTACAACAACAGATTTAGGAGTGGTATCTCACCCCGGTTTTCAAGTCCACTGAGAACCAGTTTGGCACATAGACCATTTTAAATCTCTTCTTAATTTCTTCTTCAAAATCTACTTTCCCAAGGTCTTCAACTTTACATGCCTGTACACCAGAAGAAATGTACAAGTACTGAGTCATATCAACACCTCAAGTCTTTTACTTGATTTTCATATACACTTGGAATGATTGTGACTTATGATCCCTCCCTGAGCACTGCAGTCCAAAACTATACAAGTCAAAGGTTAAATCTTTCTCAAAAAATTGAACTATAGTTTATATGGTAAGCAATTTTTTTTTTTCTTTTTTTATCTCTGAAGTAGTGGCATCAAGCCAGCAGAGAGGTTTGGAAATATTACTTCAGATTACTAGAAAATATTTTCCCTATCACTGAGTAGACTGCTGTCTTCTAATACCCTCTGTCATTCCTCTCCCCATCAGTAGCAATATTTCAGTACCCTCCATCAAACACCAGTATTTGCTGCACATCAAGCAACAAATTCAGCTCAACTACTGCAATGGGAACAGCTGTGAGTGAATTTCTGTGCAGATGCTTAATTTCTGTTTTATTTCGTATAAAAATGTCAGTAAAATTTTTAATAAAATGTTCATATTTTATTTTAAGTGCTCCTAAAGTAATTCTGTTAACATCCAAATTATTATAATCCACTTGCCAAGTCATCCTGAAACACTTGTTTTAAGCAAACACTAAGGATTGCAACCTTGGAATTTATTCCCTCAAAATCCAGGAAAAGTTACAGGAAGCAAAGACTGAAGGGTGCAGCTACAGGTAGGAAAATCTCCCTCTTTTCTTCCAGCATCCTCAATAAAGAGTCTCAGCTTCTGAGTGCAAGGATCCTACATGGAAGGCAACACTCTGAACTGGCCAATAATCCCATCTCTACAGTGATTATGTATTTAAACACATTAAGTGACCTTTCTCACAGCCTTACTTAGAAAAAAAAACCTGAATGAAAGTAAAAATTAACATCAGCATTTGACTTTGGTCCTGAGATCTAACACTGCGCACTTACATACACACTAAAATAAAGAAAAGCTATTAACTTTTCCAAAAAAATAATCTAGATAATTTTTAGTATAAATCTATATCCTCCAACCTAATTTGTTTTCTGCTTCAGTCAACAACTCAGTAAGTTGCCTGAGCATGCTTTACCTCCTTATTGATCTTGGCTGGTGCACTGCATAGTTCGAGATGAAGAAAATATTTAGAATTTAAACAGGCTTTTGCCAGAGACTAAATCCCACTGGTGGGGGTTTTGAGTCCTTCCTTTCTGCAGTCTTTCCCCTCTCCTCTGACCAATCATTAGGTAAAGCACCTTAAAATGTCACACCAAGTCTCCCTAGGCAACACAAGGCAGGAGCCAGGCTTCCTTCTGTTCACCTTCCTGCCATTCCTGCCTTACCAGCTGACACAAGCCCTCTTTGAAACAAACCCCCATCAAAACAGAAACATGTCAATACTGGATCAGATTCAGGTGAATGCAGGTATCAGCCTCATGTCAGGGACAGCTACAAAAAAGCTCAGAAATGCCCCCTCCTTTTTCAAAAGGCAAACTTTCCATGATGTGCTGAGACAGAAAGATGATTGACTTTCTACCAAAGAAATCTCCAACACTAAAAATACATACATTAAAAAAGTGGCACAAAATAATTAATCATCCAACAGTAGAAAATCTGAAATTACATCCTTACCTTCAAGACATCCCAGTATGCCACATTATTATTTGTATCTTTGGTTAATATGTGTCTCTTGTCATTAAGAATGTGGCACTGAATAATACTAGCACCCCCTGGCAAAAAACCAAGAATTAAGGTTAGTACTGTCATTATTTTTTCCTAATATCACATTAGATTAAATTGCATAGCATGACATACGCTGTTCTTTGGTTTCAGTTTTTTTGTGTAAGGCTTGGATGTCACCAAGGTTTAAACACAATGTTAACTGTAACCAACACTGGATAGACAATAAGCACATTGTTCTGCTTGAAATCATAGCATCAAGTTTTTAAAAACCGGAGTCAATCTTAAAGCTCTATCACTTGTCCTAATGATAACAGATTTTACAAGGTCTTCTGAAAAAGAGTTGTTTACCTTTTATAACTTGGTCAGGCTGTGTACACAGGGGTGGTATGGGATTGGTACAATCATTATCATAATCTCCTGATGCTCTAAAATTATGGATTCCTTTCAAAGTCTAAAGAAAGAAGGAAAATAGTAACATTCATAATCAGCTATAAACTCTGCTTTTATCTGTGAGTAACAACTGCCAGTTCATGCTGCTATTCAGATGTTAACAATCCAGTTTCAAGAAAGATAATTTATTCCTAAAAGTACCATAAATAGAGAGCAATGAAAGTAATTCAAAGCTTAATACCTTTTGATCAATTTCAATATTAGTATTTTACGATTTAAAGAAAGCTTACAGATCACAGCACATCCCAGTCAAATTGAAAGCAACAGCCCAAAAGTTCCCAAACCAAGACTGCAAGTTCCATACTCAACTGAACTCACAAACTGAAATATATCACTTACCCATTTATTCACAGAGGATTTAGTTGTTGCAACCCAAAGTGCTGGAGGAGGATCAGCTGATCTATCAAGTTCCATCTAAATAATGAAACAAACTTTTAGTCATGCTTGACTTATTTTCCCTTTGATAATTGTCTTGCAAAGATCTGCTCCCATAATTGAAACTGTCTTAGGAACAGCACTACTTTCAGTTGACTGCAGAAATACAAAGTTTAAAAGATGAAACTTCTGAAAATCTAGAGGAATTATTACAAATATTCAACAAATGAATTGTAGACATGGGTGGTAATAGATGCAATGTGTATTAACACACAGTAGTTAAAGTTGTTTCCAGCATGATGCAATCTTGTCTAATGGACAGTTTGGTAAGTACAGTATTTTCTCAGTTACTTTGTATTCAGACAATTCATATGGTTAAAATGAGAATGTGAGAAGTTCTGTACTAATAGAAAAAATAGCAGAGCTTTATATACTTGGGTCTGCCATTACATTTCTCAGATTAATGAATCACTGTAGCCAAGATTAGAGGCCCCTTCTGACCTCTGTACAGCTGACCAGTGCTTTCATTTTCCATTTTGAACTGAAATTTCTCATATTCTGACTTTTCCATAACTAAATTAACATATACAGGATTTTTTCTTAACACACTAAGCTAGAGTTCACTCACAAGGAAGCCAGGCTGTTTATATCTATTGGTATTGGTTTCAATTGAACACTCCTTATAAACCTGCAGGTTCCAAAGGTCATGTCACTAAAGTTACAGACAGCAAAAAAATTCAAAAAACAGTCTCTTTGAAAGATTCAGACTTGTGCAGGCAAACATCATGTTTAGGCATTCAAAAAACCTACAACCAACTTTACTCCTGGTTCCCATGAGTATGTAACAGATCCTAACACAGTCCTGTGCACATATGCTGCTGCTAAGAAAAACCAATTTTTGTACAAAACCATGGCAATGCCAGCTCAGGCTTCTTAAAACTATACTAAAGCCTGGCAAACCCAACTTCTCATGTCTGAAGCATATTTAATTTCAGTAATATTTGAATTTGCATATTTTAAGTAGCTGCCAAGTATCCATCTTCTGCAGACAATTCAACTTTAGGTGTAATTTAGGAGACGAAGCCAATCTGCTGAAGATGTGGTATAATAAACACTTGTTAGCCAATGTGAATTCTTTAATCAATGTATACCTCAAGCCACTGTTTCATGAGACAACATACAAATACCCTTTTATACTGTGAGGATGACAGAACATTGGCACAGGATGCCCAGCAAGGTTGTGAATTCTCCATTCTTGGAGATACTCAAAAGCCATCTTGATGTGGTTCCAGGCAACTGGCTCTTGAGCAGGGGAGAGGGAGTGGACCAGATGAGCTTCAGACATCACTTCTAACCCCAAACACTCTGCAATTCTCTGAATTAAACTCAATTACCTTAAGAACTGGTGCCTTTTCTTCACAGATCAGCACACGGATATCAGGATTTCGTAGATCTGTACAATAAATCTTCCTGTCTCTTCCTCCTGAATAAACATGAGTGAAGGCTTCATTGACCTGCAGAGCCCAAACACCTTCATCATGGACTCGGTATGTGGCTATGCATCTCTGCTGCCCAAGGGACCACAGGCGAATAGTCCCGTCAGAGCTGCCTGAAAGACACTGAGCAACAACGAGCACACTTCAATTAAGCAGGTATTTAAGTCTTTGAAAATATTTTTTCCCCATAAAAAGCTTTTATAATTCATATGGTTATATTTTTCCATTAAGATGGTGCTAAACAGGTAACAACTCTAGTCACAATTTCCAGTATTTTATGTAAACAACCCACTCCATACCTAGATGAATCTGTAATAAAAACAACTTTCACCCATCCAGCCTCACTGCCTTAACCACTAAATATCTGTAATACTTGTTAAGCTACCTTCTGTAACCTATGACATTAAATTACATTGATATGGACTAATGATGTTTCTGCTCTCTGTAAAATGCCTTAGTCTCAGGTTAAAGCACATACCTGGGTGCCATCTCTGTTCAACAACAAAGCTTTGACATTGTCCGTGTGCCCTTTGAGTTTCATTAGTTTTGCACAAGTCCTTGGATCCCACACTCTTAGAACCTATGGAAATAGACATTGGATAACTGGCATTAACACCATTCTTCCCACCAATGTGTTACCCCTGCAGTAATTAAGCCTTTCCAAATGAATCAACCCTTATTTTGAACACATGGACATCCATCACAGAAAATATATGTCAGAACAAGACAGACACAACTATATCTTATGCAGCTCTAATAATCAGATTCTCTTGATTTTAATTTAATTTGTTCTGGTTTCTTCTGTCTAAAAGAAATTAAAGAATGGAAGTGACTGGAAACAGGACAGTGTTTCCAGATGCAGGCAAAAAAAAGCAATTCTGAGAATCCTCTAATATGCTTCACTGGTGTATCCTACTTTCATTTTTATATTGTCTTGGAAATAAAATTCTCTCAAGGTTAGATTAGGTAAAAGAAAACAACACAGAGACTTAAGCCTGTTTCACCTTCCTTTACAACAAGGAGCAAGGGCTGTCTTTTGGGAACACTTGAGCTTCATTAGCTCACTTCATTTCCCACTTCCTGCAGGGATCTCACAAATTGCTGGCACCTTCTCTCCTACCTGCAGCAACTGCTTCAGTCTTGATAATCATCTGAGTCATGTGCCCTCAAAAATCAGAGCTCTTGTGGGGAAATGTAACAATCTCTGACAAAGAGGGTTACACAAGATGATCTGATTGTCTCCCCTATGCATTAAAGCTCTATGGATACATCACATCTTCAGCCTGAGGCAGGATTTGTATCCTACACTTGGCACTCCCACTTAAGAGAAGCGTCTGCTCTCAGTACTGAAAACACAAAAGCTGCTACAGACATGACATTGAAAATGAATCAAATTGTCTCTTTGTACTGAAATCAAACTGAAGTGAAATGAACCTTACCGAATTTTGCTTACCTTTTCGGTGGACCCTGATACAATAACTGTTCCCATTTGATTCATTGCAAGGCTGTAGATTGAGTCTTTGTTCCCACTCAGGGAAGAAGCTATTTCAAAATAAAATTCACATTTTCAATTTTAACGCTGTCATTTGAAAAACATACTTATTCACTCAAAATGGGTATTTTAATACCCTTTGACCCATGAAAATAGTGCTTCTCTGCCCTGTATCTAGAGCTGCTTTAAGAAAGACAATGTCAGACTAATGCTAGAAAAACCCCATTCCAATTCTTCATCTACTACTGCATAAAAACAAAATAACCCCTCAGATTTATGGTCATTACTATCTTGGCACCCTTTTGGCACCACAGTTCTGTGCCAGGGCCATCAAGCTACTCTTGGTCAACTATTTTATTGGAGTATGACACTTTGTGAGCTTGTAATACACAGCATTTGGATTTAAAGGCAGAGATTTTTTTCCAAGCCAAGTATCAGTAAAATTCTACATTTTGTATTAAAGGCTCCTCTCCTAGTTCAGCAGAGATGCAGAGAAGTTACACTGCAGCACTGAAATGTGGTGAGTATGGATGCTACCTCTGCATTTATGAAAACCATATGGCATCTCCTTAGCATCACACCTACCATCAGAGCTGAGGAATTCTACACCATCCAGCCTAACCCACTTTTGGAGATTAAAGTACCAGTCCCTCAACTGGGAAAAGCACAGACACAGCAAATGAAAATCATCTATTTAGAGAGCACAATCAGGCATTTCATCAAGCCTCAAATCCACACCATCAGTATGCCAAGAAGGCTAAGAATAGCAACAAACTGCATGGCCAGCAAAAACGTGAAACTTCACACAATGATTTATTTATATGATGGAGCTGAGTTTCCAACACAGGCTTTGTAACCTAATATCATAATGTAGTATCACATTTTGTCACAGCAGAAGAACCTGTGTCAGGGGAGGTTTAGGCTGGATATTATGAAGAATTTTTTTCCCCAGAAGGTGGTTGGGTACTGAAAAGGCTCCCCAGGGAACAGTCACTGCCCCAAGGCTGCCAGTGCCCCAGGAGCGTTTGGACAACGCTCACAGGCATAGGGTGGGATTTCTGGGATTGTCCCATGCAGGGTCAGGAATTGAACTCAGAGATCCTTGAGGGTCCCTTACAATTCAGGATAATCTATGACTATGAAGAACGATGCAGCTTTACTTCAGGGTCCTCTTAGCCACTGGTTATAGCATCCAAATGCAAACTGTCAAATGAAATCTATTATTTGGAGCTAAAATAAAGTGAGTCTTCCACTGTCCCCAGAGAACAGCTAAAAGCAAAACACAGAACTGAAAACTCTTGAAGGTTAGCACACTGTTCAACAATCATAATAAATTAGGAAAGGACAATATACAGAGTTATCAAAAGCTGGATAGCAGGAATAGGAAAATCTCAAAGGTACAGAAGCAAAATTTATGCCAGAACAAAAGCAAAGCTCAACTCCATCCTCTTCTGGAAGGGACTACCTCTCAAAAGCTAAATCTCTCCACTTAATTTGAATTATAGCTCTGCTGACTGAGACACTCTTTAAAAATGGGCTTCCCTCTTAATGCTGGCTTGTGTACACTGCTTCCAGGTAATCAGATAGGAAACTAATGCACAAGAACAATTTTCATTTGTAATCTGAAAAAATCCATACTGCTTGAAAGGACTCAGGAAAACAGGTTCTGTGAGGACATACACCGTGTTCTTTCCAACAGAAACACTATTACTGGGGAGCACTAAAATGAAAGAAAAAACACCTCTGCTTCCTCTTCCTGCCCCTTATGAAATATTTGTGTTCCTACCCTAGAAATGCAAATTTCTCCCCATCACCTTAGAGGTAACATCTCCACTCCCATTTGATCTTGGGTTCAAAACAAGCATCAGCTCCTCAGTACTCCCCATCTCCCATTTCTGATTCACTTGAATAATTTAGGCTCTGTATCACTGTTACAGCGTACAATAAATGTTTTTATGTTTTTTTATTATCCCACTACTGAGTTTTCCTGTGAGCTCACAAATAAGTTCTTCCTTCAAAAACTCTTTGTTCAAGTAGAAGACAGCAAAGCTGACAGTTATCAGCAAAGTTTGGCTATAAAATAATTCTACTTTCAGTGAAAATAAGAAAGAAATAGAAGGATTTTATACTTCTGGGAAAGATAAGGTAAATCACTTTAGTCATGTGCCATCCCAATACCATTCTGCAGTGCAACACAGCTCACTAAAGCCATCTCTCTTCCAACAGCTACTCAGACATGTCAGCACAAGGCTATACTTGAATTAAAAAGTTCTTCAGACAACAAATGCAAAACTGACAGTTCTGCCCAGCAGATGCACCTTTGGTTTTAGAAGCTACCAAATCTTTAATCACACCTTTCAAAATCAGCCCAACACAGTAAATAAAAAAAGCCACACCAACACAACTACATGCCTGCCTCTTATTTATAGAATCACATATTCTTGAAATGTCTTAGGAATATGTTGTGCCAATTCCAAATTTTAGTTTTGCAGATTTTCCTTGAGTCATTCCTAACCTATGACTGATGAAGCAACTAGTCTTATTTAAAAAATTAAGATGTGGTAGTGTGCAAGATAGTTCTGCTCTTTCCCAATGCATATGAGAATCTGCTATTGTTTAAACACCTACCAAAGTGTAAAATGAAAGAGGTCTGTCACTGTAAACACAATTTTTCCAACCTACCTGACCAAGCAGCAAAGTACACTGTGGTCACACTAGACCCTCTTTTTCAAAAAAAAAAAATACTGTAAAATAGCAAATACAAACCAGGATGCCATGACCCAGATCTATGCTATTCACTCAAATCCAACTGAACCTCACAGCTAGCAACACTTCCCAGAAGAGAAACTTAACCAGCTCTACCCTGACCATTCTGAAAAAGGCAGTGTTGGAATTGCTGTATAAAGAAAGATCTCACAATTTATGTAATGCCGTTCTGGGAGAGAGAAGGAGGAGAGGTGACTTTCTAAAAGATGATGGTGACATTGAGAATTAACCCTGATGAGGAGAATCTACAGTTTGCCCTTGCCTTTTAATCTCCAGTGAGTTAAATCTCACCAGTATGTCATCCTTGTATCTAGTCAGTGCTTTGTGTTACTCTGTATGGTTTTTAGTCCAGTTTATATAGAAACTATTCTTCTGACAGATTGGATAAATGTATCAAGGAGCTGTACTGCCTGTTTTTTCAGCATCTACACAAGCAAAAAGAAATCCCAAATTATAATACATAGAAAAATATAGGAGCAAATAAGCTAAGGAACATTCATATAAAAGGTTGGTTGAGAAGCTAAAGGCTTCTCAAGTTAAAGCTCTATCAAGTTGCAGAGAAACCAGCATGTCACAGTTCAGGATAAACAGTTCAAAGAGACTTGTCCTCCATTCTAAATGCCATGACTGTTGGCTGCTCTAGATTTCCAGCTATTACATAACACAACAAATGGACTGATTGCATACAAAACCCACCTTCAAATTTCTTGCCCATTTTTTATGTACAGATAGAAACAGCACCCACAGTTTTAAATTCATCTCACAGATCGCCCTACTCAATAAAATGCATTGCATTTGCCTCCCCTGCCCAGGTACCTACTTGTGACAGTGTTATTTGAGGCAGTCAGTGCTGTGAGAGTATTTACATCCCAGAGGAATATCTGTCTGTCCAGCCCAGCAGATGCTACCAGCTCCTTATCTTTTGCATATGCTAAGGCTTTCACATAGTCCTACGATAAAATGAAAGTAACAATATGAATCAACAATGTTATCCTTTTGAAGTCTACATCTCAATAATTGTAAGAATGGCAGTGATCACACACAGTATTTACAGATAATATTTTTCACCTTATGCGTCCTTAGTGTTGACATGCAAAATCCCTTATGTGCATTCCACACTTTAACAGTAGTATCTGAAGAAGCAGATATCACTAAATTGGAAAGAATAAAGACTAAATTTTAATGGCTTATATATTACTTTAGGGCATATTCGTAACTACTCTAATTTGTTTTTCAAAAAGATTAAAACAATCATTTATATACACATTTCAATTTTCATTAAAACAGCTGCTCACATAATTTTAAAAAATTTACAATATACATCACAAATTAATTTTACATGCTAAGAAAAGATGGAAAATAATTAAAGCAGCAGATAATTTACTTGTATACAGTTTCTGAATACTGTAGTTCTGAAACTTTTAAGTACTTACATGTTTTGCCATTGCAGCAGAGCACAATGTCATTTACCCAATCTGTGTGATGTTCCATAGATGCTATATAAGGGTCTTGCTGGAAATTAAGAAAAAAATAAGCTCATCACCAATGGAGAAGATTGTGACTATCAGACCCTGTCATGATATTATCTTCAACCTGCATATGGATCCAAAGTTCCCTAATTGTTTGAAATCACTATTTCAGAACCTTTTTGTGCTAGAACTATACAGTTATGTAAGATACCACAGTATGAGCAATTATCAAAAGGATTGTGTGATCACAGTAATTGGCAGCTGTTAAAAACCATCACATACAGCCCTGGAGGCAGCTTACCAGCAGGATAATTTGGAAAAAGTAGGTTTAGACACAGGAACCCCCTCCTGACTGACCTTGTGCTGATTGACACTCCATATCCTTATGATGGAGTCCCGGCCTGCCGTGAAGAGTCTGTTTAATGCTGGGTCCAGCTGAAGCGCATTTACCCCGTTGCGGTTGTACTTCTCCACTTCATCTCTAATCACATAGGAGACCTAAAACACATTTGCACAAATCCAATTATGGTATTAAGATACTGACCTGGTCATAAAACCTGAACATCTAATTTCATCTTTGTGAGGTTCTTGAGTAAAAAAATATGAAGAGTTTTACAAGCATTGTCTGTCAGTTTGAGAGTTACCAGCACCACCAAAGTCATTTGGCCCCAAAAATGGGGAAGAGTCACAGAGAAGACTCAGCAATGATAGAACTGGAGCCCAAAAGAGTGTTTTAATCGTTACAACTTAAGCTAAGTTAGACCCAGAGAATCCTCAGCTCAGTTCCCTGCTGTGTGTGTATATTCTGGGTGATCTCAGACAACACACTGAGTCTGTGTCTCACTTCCCAAGTGGGTTCCACAGTTTCTTTACCTGGGATGCCAGTATTTCCCAGCCTCACAAAGGAGAGGATATGGTCACCATGGCTTACAAAGCACTGAAAGACTGCAGATACAAATTCAAGCTATTTCAGGTGTCACTGTTATTTTTAAACCAATTTTTAAAGAACTACCTACCTACCAAAATAATAAGAAACTCAAACCCTTACTGCTCTTTCAGGTAAATTATTCCATTAGTTTCTTCCCTCCATGTTTGACAGTACTGTGCGTAAAGGTTATTTCATGGATTTGTTCAGAAAAACTAAAAGGAAATTTCAAGAGATCCTGAAAGGCCACAGCAGTCTCCATTATTAGTATTCAGTAAATACAATTCTAAGACACTACAGTTTCTCCAGAGCTACTGCACTCATTTTCCTGATCCCTGCATTTACACAGGGCTTACACACTACTCTGAGGAAAGCCCTCACACTGAAGGAAAAGGAGGGGAAGATGCCAGTTATGCATCTTCCCAGATTCTGTAAAATATAATCAGAACAAGGTAAAATTTCATGCTTGGTATAATCAAATCTGCTCAAAGCAGGAATAATTTGGATACACAAGTGCCAGTGTTTTGAGAATGCTTATAAGGAGTATTCCTGGGCTAGAGATCTGAAAGCAGTTTGTCACTTCAGTAACTGTGTTAAAGTAGTATAAAGAAAACGTTTTCCAGATCAGATCTCAGTGACACAAAATAAAACCAACAAAGGAAGATGTTCAGTGGTCCTTATCACTGAAGAAATATTTTACAGCAGCTCGGATTCCATACCATGAGAACTGACAGGTCCATTTGGTGAATGTGGGCAACACCTCCACTGAATTATCCCATCCCCTGGCAGCACAGCCAGAGAACTAATGCTTCCAGAAAACACGTGTCCAGTGCTATTCTTTGTTTGAGAAAGAGCTGGAGCAGCTCTACAGACCAACACTGGATGATGAAAATTAAGAGCTTCCTGAATCCTTCTGCCTCAACACTCTCCATTTACCATTCCAAAAGTCCTTCACTACATTAATGTTATGTCCCAATGCTCTTAAAGACCCTCTCAGCCACTCTCAGCCCTTTTAGTATCACAGCTCATCCTCACAGTTTTAGATCATGCCCTCATTGCTGATACTTTCAGCTTCTCTCACCCATTCCAGACTCATCCATAACGTTCTTGCTATCCATGCTCAAGTTTCCACCTACACACAGCTCCAGAGACACTGCTGAAAGAAGGCACCATCAACCACGCAGAAATGTTATGTTAAAACACTTCAAGTACTTGAGGTATTATTTTTTTGTGAGATGTAGGGAGCAAGATGTTATGTACCACTCCTTACCTGGGCTTAATCATATCATGTCTATATTGCTGAAAGACCCGCACAGAATATATGCATGAAATAATGTTAGAGTCAAAGTCACAGTTTAACATGATACAAACACAAGGCAAAGGGATGGCCATCAAATTCATGCTGCTGTCAAACTCTTTGAATAAAGCCAATGAAAACACTCAGTTAAAAAAACTAAATGTGAGCAGCTAAGACAAACACAGAGGTCAGTAGATCAAATGATGTTACTTATTATAGAGAACAATATTCTCCTGACACAGTATCAGGCTCAAGATCAGCACGGCCCTTCACCTCTTGTTTTCCCAACTGCTAGCAGGATATTCTTTGAGAAATCTGAAATTTTTGGATTTGTTCCTCCTCTGCCAGTCACCTCCCATATTTGTTATATTTTCAGGTATAATTTAAGAGCTCTTCATTCCACTCCTAAGTTAGATTGTCAAACTATGTTAGTCACCTAAGCACGGTAACACTTATGCTTTTTGCACACAACAATGTTACTCTTTCTAATTTAACAGAGCTAAAGAAAAACACAGCCATAAATATTTAAAAATGGAAAAAAACCCCAAATGATGGCTTACTTTAGTAAATAAGGTACTTTTCATATATGATTAAAACTTTCACAGGACTTTGGAAACTGAGTCATATTTCTACATTAATCTTGATGGAATTAAAGTCAACTCAACCAAATGCTGTTTTTCCCTCACACAAAGACATAAGAGAGACTGACAACCAGTTCTCACTACCACCAGTATTGAAATATTCAAAGTTAATTTGCCCTTTATTCTCTTTAATGACTTCCACATATTAATTTAGTCAAACATCTCTTGGCAAGTATTGTTTTTATTTTAAAAGAACTGGGACAAAGAGAGGTTATATTGTTTCAGGGTTATTGTTCCATGGTAGATCTGAGCTGGATCTCAGCAGCAGTTGAGCAGGAAACCCAACATCATTCTTCTTTCTCCCTGTGAGAAACTTGAGAAAATAACTTTGCTGTAACAACTGAATTAAACAAGATTAAAATCTTGGGAGTAAATACAAGAGATATTTGATGGAAAAAAAAATATGGCAAAACAACAAAAAGAGCTTGACACAAAATTCCCCAGTAGTGACTGCTACTGGTCACAGAATTCAACCAGTTACTTTAGTCTCTCCTCAGACTTATAATTTTACAAAGTATTATTTACTGTCCACAGAAGGAATAGTATACTCGTACGGACAAACTGTCTTAAAAACTGAAGGAGTATTGGTAAGAAGAAAAATAAATATCTATTTTATTAGGTAATGATAACTTCTTCCATGGCAAGAAACAATGACAGATATTTTTCAATCATAAAAGTAATTCTAATCCAAATTAAGTATGGTCTCTAATTTTTTAAATTTCTAATACTATAAGGACAAAGAGAAAATTAAAATGAGAGAAAATTATTCTGTGGTCAGCAAGTTGATGGGACACCACACCAACATTTCAAATGAACACTGCAATTTGAGCAGTTGGCTAAGGACAAGGCAAACCATTTGTCCTGAAAACAGTATGAGCTGAAAAGGATTACAACAAAAAATGTGCTCTCCAGCTCATTTTGGAAACCTATGGATATCCAAGTAACTGCCAGTTGCTTACCCTTAAAACACTTAATAAATGTATTTTCTCATCCAAAATAAAGTGTTAAATGGTCCACTCCTGCTAACCAGTCATTGAGGCTGAAATAAATGTCTTGTATATTAACAAAACAAGAACAAAACACACAGCACACATGGCTGAACTAAAAATAACCCCATGAGACATTTGATGCACACCACATGGAACCCTTTGGAATGGGAGGTATAACATGAGAAGCATCCGGGCTTGAACTTAAGTGCATTAATTCAATATTAGCATAGAGGGGAAAATTAAGGGCTCCACAAAATCTGTTGAAAGGCTGTTGAAATGCATGGGGTACTTAAAATACATCAATAAGAGCAACTTGACTAAAAGAGCTGACACTTGTATAACAATGGGGGACACGCAGCCAAGCCCACAAAATCAAAACATTCACTAATAAGAACAAAAGATTGCTGATAATCCATATGTGGTTCTCCATTATGTTCTTATTTGGGGGGAAAAATGGTGAGAAGGTGCTTTTTTGGTTGGTTGGGTTTTTGAGTGTCACTTAGCATAGAATTAAGAAATATTAGTAGATTTAGTATGTATATGAAACAAATACAAAAACAAAGCACATATTCAAGCATGTGTGTACACAAACTTATCTAAATAATACAAATGCAGTAAAGTTTTGGTTGAGGAGAAGCTGCTGTGATAAAATTCACCTCTGCTCTTGAAGCACACAGATTTTCTCACTGCAGATAAAGTACCAGATTCTGTCTGGAAAGGGTGATCCCCCGGGAAGTGAGAGCTCTGAGTTCTCAGTGGCATTTGCTCCACACAGGACAGGCTGGAGCACATCCCTGCTGTGCCCTTTCCATCAGGGCACACAGAGCCAGGGGCAAACCACAGACATGATAATGGCTGGGATATAGATCACCATGGCTTTATTGCCACCATGGTCTGGGAGGGGCAGGGTTTGTGGGATATGTAAGATTTTACTACCAACCAAAGGCTTTCACATCGACACTGCTGCAGCTTTTAGAAACCCCCATATAATGAGTAAGAATCTTCCACAGCATCCGTGCACAAACATCCCAAACATCCACTCATTATAAAGAGTTTATGGGATTCAGTACACTAAGTGGATCAGGATTAACCATTTTAATGACTACCTAAGAGCTCCAGAGATAAAGCTACTGCCAACAAATACATTTTGGTACAGAAAGCCAAGTGAATTTCTTGCAGGACTTACAGTGTGTTTCCTGCATGGATGAGTGTATCAGATGATGTGGGATCATGTTACCCTTGCTACATTACATGCCTTATAACAGATTTTATCTTCATAGTGGGTAAAATCTGCTTTTAAAACATTCCACCAAACCATGTGGAGGAAATAGGAACCAGCTGAGCTCCAAGGACACTTATTCCTTGTTTCTAAGTGAGCAATTAAAAAAAAAAGGTATTTCTCAAAATCATGGAAGGGTTCCATGAGATCTGAATTGCATCAAGAATGAGATAAGCAGAGGTAAAGCACCTAGTAAAACAAAACAAATTGCTTTACTATCTTGGTGGAGCATATGCATCCCTAAAAATATGGCTTTTAATTAAGGTGACTATTTGAATTTTTATCCAGGTCTCCAGGCTCTAGAATAAAAGTAATGGAAGGCATTAAGAAGCTCATTTTTATCCTTTTATGATGGAATCAACATACTGGCTATTTGTTTGCTTAAGCATTATATATTAAATAAATATATTTGTAACTATAATTTTTACATTTATTAAGTAAAAAATATAAAAATAACAGATAAAATCTAGTAAGCTGCAGTATTAGTGCACAAATATGAAAAATTCAGTTCAAAAAGATCATAATGGATTGGGTTGGAAAGGACCTTAAAGACCATGTCATTTCAACCCCTGCCACAGGCAGGGACACCTTCCACTAGACCAGGTTGCTCAAGCCTCCATCCAGCCTGTCCTTGAACACTTCCAGGGATGGAGAATAAGATTTTCTTATTCTGTACAAGACTTAAAGACAAAAAGTCCTTAAAATTCATGCAATCATAAGGGTGCTGATCCTTATATGGCAAAATTCACATGTGTTGTCAACAGGTTTGGAGTGCAGGGGTAAATTTATTCTGGTCGAAGCAAGTTTGGGAGAGCAGTTACAATGCTACCCCTCCAGGGCAACTACTTCAAGGCACCTGCTGAAAAGTGGCTTCCCCTTGACTTAATTCCCAGGACAACATCTGAAAGCTACAGCACACAGACAACAGCAGTGTCTGACACATCTCTGCATCCTCCTTCCCTTCCCAAATCACACAGCCTTGCTCCTGCATCCTTCAGAAAGGCAGGGCTAAGCTTAACAAATGCCTGACTCCCATTTAAAGAGTTAAACTTCTTTCCTTTTTCTATGCATGGAATTTACTTTGAGGCCTAAAACATCCACTCTGATTAAACCCTTAGAAACTACAATTATATGCAGAAGCACCCTAAACTGACTATTTTGGATGGCTTTGCTTACCAGTAAAACAGGTGCATCCAAGCTAATAATAGTTCTGATTTCCATAAACGTCAACCAGCTCTCCTACCACGTAAGGAACCAAGTTCCTCCATGCTTGAGAGGCGTCTTTTGTAAAAGCCTCTTCTTCCAGCCTCATAGGTTGGGAACAAATTTCTCCAACTCTATCTCAAAAACTTTATGTAGAAGCACCCTAATGCTCAGCCATTGGGGAGTAAAATAAATCATGAGTGGTTTTATCATTCCATTAGCAGCTGATGGATAAAACAGCCACTTAAAATTCATTTCCTGACACTAGCCAAGCAGGTGAAATAGTAAGAATCAAGAAAAGAATCCAGCTTCTAGCCAAGCTTTATAAATGTTCATCATGGAATTGTTTGGGTTGGAAGGCGCCTTACAGATCATCTCATTCCACCCCCTGCCATGGGCAGGGACACCTTCCACTATCCCAGGTTGCTCCTAGCCCTGTCCAAATTGGTCTTGACCACTTCCAGGGATGGGAAGCTTCTCTGAGAAACACAACCAATCTAGATCTAAACTTACAATGCACTGCTGAGACACAGATCAGTGTCATGTACATCCAGTGTCATTAGTACGTGAAGTGAAAAAATACCACACAGAACAATAAGAGCAGACAAAACATCGTAAACCAGCACAAAACCACCTGTAAAAACAAGCTTTTGAGCTAAGCAATGCCTGGAGAACAAATGTAGTAGTAAGAAAAGATAACAATGAGCTCTTTGATGCATGCTGTTGTCAGGGAAATACTACTTCATAAATAGGAGTACATCAAACAAATATCAAGATATAATAAAATCCCCCTCCTTAGGGGTGTAAGCTGCAAAAACTCATCTATAGCACAAGCAATTAAGTCAACAAAGGGATATTATACTCTAGATTCTTTGTATTTTAAAGCATATCCAGTTTTTTTTCTGGCAAGGTAAGGGAATTCTTTATATAGAATTGAGAGTGCTTCCCTTAACCACAGAGAACACTAAATGCTCTGAAGAGATGTACATTTCCTCTGTGTGATAAATGATGTGTCCAAAAGCCAAACCCACCTCTGTTTTGAAAGCTCCTAATGCTATTTCAAGCCTAATCAATATGTCATTTGATCACACTAGATATGTACAGCTCAAACTTGCACTTGCCACTAGGCAGCTTTGCACATTGATAAAGCATTAAGTCTCTTCCATCGTGAAAGCTGTAAAAACATTTAAAGGGCTGGCAGTATCACAAACAAGAACAAAAGTGTTGGGGACCATAAAATAAAACCATTTTCATGACTTTTACTGTTAAAGAGTCTTGACTTTTTATACACACTTCAATAATTCCAGTGTCCGCCATGGCTACAACAATCTGAACCACAGGATTTAATTCTTCCTCAAGTGTGCGGCTACAACAATCTACTTGTAGCTATACGTGAGCCTGAACCACAGGATTTAATTCTTCCTCAAGTGTGCTGAGAATGTCTACACCCTGTAGACATTCTGACTGCCTGTGCAATGGGTTTCCTTCAACAAATGCTGCCTGGAGCAGGGAAGGAATACTTCAGAAATTTGAGAAGATAAAACCCTGGTCCTTGCTCGTGTGTGCAAAGGGCCAGAGTGTTTTACACAGACTAAGCAGAAATAGGATGTGAAGCAGATCACAAAGTCATGGAATGGTTTGGGTTGGAAGGGACCTTGAAGGTCACCCAGTTCCAACTCCCTGCCACGGGCAGGGACCCCTTCCACTGGACCAGGTTGCTCAGAGCCGCGTCCAACCCGGCCTAGAAAAATTCCACGGAAGGGGCACCCACAGCTTCACTGGACAAACTACTCCAGCGTCTCACCACGCTCGCAGTAAAGAATTTCTTCCTAAAATCTAATCTAAACCTACTCTGGCACCGGACACAGCCCAGACAGCGGCGGCAGGACCCTGCAGCTCTGCCGCTGCTGGGAATTCACGTTACACCAAAGCAGATCCGGGGGGACCGCTCTTTCGGTCTCAATTTACCTCCCCCCGTGCTCTGCCGCTTTTGATCTGAGCTGCTTCATCTCTGCCTTCTGCGGGCTGCAGAACTCGACCCCGTTCGGCAGCGAGCAGCAGCTCATCCCCCCCCGCGCCTCAGGCAGCC
>NW_008246064.1:4031943-4037410 GCF_000691975.1 Corvus brachyrhynchos
CCATCTTGCATGTTGACACTGTGGCGTCATGTCCGACCGGAAGTACCAGCCCCCTCACCCGGCCCGCGCGAGGCTTTTATACGCGAGCCAGGAGGGGGCGTGGCCGAGGGGGCGTGGCCAAGGGGGGCGTGCCCCGCGTTCCCGCCCTGACGCGGCGCCCGCCATGTTGCCGCCTCATGAGGCCTCGCCTGAGCCGTGCCTCAGGGCGGGTCGGGTCTGTCCCTTCCCAGGCCCTGCTGCTCCTGCGTTGTCCCCGTCCAGCTCCCGATGCTCCTGCAGTGTGTTCGTCCCGCTTAGCTTCGTTCCGAGTGGCAGCAAAAAGCTTACGTTGAAATAGAAAGGGCCCACTCGAATAAACAAAGTCAGCGGTTTCAGCTGTCAGTAATAATCAGACGGTCTTTTATCAGTAGTTTTGTACTTCATTAATAGTAGCCAGAAGTTCCTCTGTGTGGGACGGACAGTGTGGCTCTCCCGTCAAATAAGAAGTAGGGATGTTGGTTAGAGTGTCGTGCTGGTTACTCTAAGGTTGTGGGTTTGATCCCCGTATGGGGCATTTTCTTAAAAGTTGGACTTAATCATCCTTGAGGATCCCTTCTAATTCAGGATTTTTTGTATCTCCTGTATCTTCTGGGTGAAGAGCTGTATGAAGTTGTGTGCAGAACTCTTGTTGTTAGCACACGTTTTTGTTACACTGGTTACTTCCTTGTGGCAGAACAGTAAAGGTGCTAGTAGTTAATTAGTGAAAAAAGAATACTGTGAGAGGTAACATGTAAAGGGTTAAGGATGAAACAATGCATTCAGGTATTCCTATTGTTCAATGCTGGCTGCAAGGCTAAGTAGAAGATAAGGATATTTATTAATTCTGCTGATTTAAACTTTGCTTCTTTTGATACAGATCACTTTTTCTAGCAGTGCAGAATGCAGAGTGCCCTCATTGCAATTGCAAATGGAGGGTATGGTTGTGAAATGAGACCTGCCTTGGCCAAAGTCCTTCCTCAACTGCAGTGTTTCAAAGAATCATCGAATGGTTTGGGTTGGAAAAGACCTTGAAGCTCATTCAGTTTCAGTCTCCTGCCATGGGCAGGGACACCTTCCACTGTCCCAGGTTGCTCCAAGCCCTGTCCAACCTGGCCTTGGCACCTCTAAGGATGGGGCAGCCACAGCTTCTCTGGGCAACTGCCAGTGCCTCACCACCCTCACAGTGAAGAATTTCTTACTAATATCTGAACTGTCATCCAGGATTTACTGGTTAGATTAAGCAAATTTAAGACAAAATTAATGCTGCAATAATAATTTCTCTCCTTTAACCCAGAAGCAAGAGTTGCAGTTACAGACACACACCACTTCCACAGAACCGCTGCAAGGACTGGGCTCATTGTACATTGTTTTATGAATGTATTTTTGTGGCTTTTACAGCAGATTTTGGACATGATGGAGTCTAAAACACTGGGTTGTATTACGTGAATACCTTGCTTATGCAGACGTAGAATATGATATCTCAGGAGATTTTAGTCACACAAAACATTTAAATTGGCTTTTAGATCACCAAGTTTCACATCCCATAAAGCACAGCCTAAATACAGTAATTTCAAACAGTTGCATCTGAGTCATGCCCATAAATTATATACAGCCTACAATGCTTTTGTTTTCAAGCTATGTAGAATCTACCATGTCCTTTGGGAATTTTTTCAGTGATTATGTGATCTTAAAATGCATGTCTATTTCTTGAATTTATGTAGCTCTTATCCCAAGTAGAGAACCTATTACTGCTTTTCCTGGAGGATTAGAGAGGCCTTTCTTTATGCAAAACATTTTCTTCTTGTAGTTGTATAATTATGTCTTTTAAAAATGGGGTTGGAAGTGATGTCCTAAAACCAATTAGTTAATTTATCCCAAAACAGCATGAACTCTACTGATGTAATTCCTGGAGATATCTGTTTTGTCCCTAGCTGCAACAGATGGTGATTCCAAAACCTTCATCTCCAACATATTCTACTGCTTCACTGTTCTCACTGCCAAAAAAGGTTTCTCTTGTGCTTCATCTGAATTTTCTGAGCTGCAGTCTCAGCCTGTTACTTCTTGTTTCACTCCCCGTGGACATGAAGATGAGTTTGTTCCACATTTCTTCTTAACTATTTGTTGTGCTGTTGTGTTTCCTTCCATCTTCTCTCCACTGGATAAAATCATATTTCTCAGGCTCCAAATCATTCTTACAGTGTATTTCTAATAGCTTTTAACATTTTATTTTAATTCTGCGACTGCTAAGCCTCACGAGAGAGAATGCAGCAGCACACAGAGGAAGCTGGGAAACCCCTCAGCAATCTAGAAGTTACTATTATTAAGAAAATATAATCTTTATGGTCTTACTTATTATGATGTTCATTCGCTCAGTGCTTACATTCTGGGCATTTCCATTCTTCCTTCTCTCCTTATCTCAACATCCTGGCTTCACTCCTGAGACTTGTTTGGTTCTCCACCACTTCCTTTTTGGCTCAGCAGCAGTTTGCTCACTGCAGTGTTCTCAGAAATTCACAGTCTAGCCTAAGAAGATCAGATCTTCGTGGAAATTGAAAAATAATCCCTAGACTCATATAAACATCATATTCTTTCTCTTCCAAAACCTAAAGCAAACAGCTAATATTATAGACTAGCTCATCTTACCACTTTCCTACTAGGAAATGACACAAACATGATGAAAGGCTGGAACGTTTCCTGCATAACAAAGAAAACCTTACCTACCATGTTTCTTTTCTCTAATACTGCCTTTAGTTCAGGCTTGATAAACATACACACAGAAACCAGAAAATGATCCCTGTTATGATACTCATGTTTTCAGCAGCCCTCAGTAAATGTGATCTTTGTTGGACCAGGCAATCTCCAGAGATCTCTTCTGACCACAATGGTTCTGTGATACAAAGGGATCACTGTACTTTTTTTTCACCTTAAATTAATGACCTATTGATCTGACAGGTTGAACAAACACTGCATTATATACATTAATAGCAGCCACAATCCACTAAAAGTTCTTTGATGCATAACGTAAAAAAAAAAGAGGAAACCACGTTTTTAAATGGCATAGAAATGTAAAAAGCAAAGGTTCTCTGTTTATAAGCAAAGTCACTTTCAAATCAAATGTGCAAAAGATGCTGACTGCTCTTAAAGACAATATTGTCTTTATTAAATGAATAATCCATTGCTGATTATGGATAATGATATGATGGCTGGGGTTTGAGAATGAAATTATTTCATTTTATCAAAGACTAACACAAAACTAATACCAGAATTTCAATACCTCTAAGACAAGACAATAAATCACTTAAGTGTATGCATGAAAATGACTGTGTTAGGAGAAGTCATCAACTTCTTAATGGACTAATGCATACTGAAATGTAGTCAGGCACTTTGCTCAGTATTTACAGAGAGAACTTCTCACTGCCTTATTCTTCTCCAACACAGAATCCAATAAAACTCCATACTTTGTGCATGACAGCATCTGAAACACTTCAACAATTACCATTAGCCTGAAGCCAGCACATGACTAAACTGAACAAAACAAGCTTTCATCTTATATTTGAAAAAAAACCAAAACAATAAACAACATTTCACATTTGTCTTAAATCACACACTTCCCACTGCTGTAACGAATGCTTCCCAGTGTAAGTAACAATCAGATTCACAACACCTGAATGTACATAAGTCTATGGGACCTGATGAGATGCACCCCAAAGCCCTGAGGGATTTGTCTGATGTAGTTGCCAGGCCTCTCTCCATGGTATTTGAAATGTCCTAGCAGGCAGGTGAAGTCCCAGCTAACTGGGAAAAAGGAAACATTTTGTGCCCATCTTTAAAGAGGGTACAAAGGAGGCCCCTGGAAGCTCCCACCCTGTCAGCCGTCCCGCTGTGCCTGGGAAGATCACAGAACAGATCCTCCGAGAAGCTGTGCTGAGGCACACGGACAGCAGGGAGGTGATGCAGGAAAGTCAGCACGGCTTCACCAAGGACAAGTCCTGCCTGACCATCCCAGTGGCTTTCTGTGATGGAGTGACCACATTAGTGGACAAGGGAAGGGCTCTGGATGTCATTTCTGTAAAGCCCTTAACGTGGTCTCCCACAGCATCCTTCTCTCTGAACAGGAGAGTGATGGATTCAGTGAGTGGATTGTTTGGTAAATGAGTAATTGTTGTGATTTCACCCCAGCCAACAGCCAAGCCCCTCAGAGCCACTCGTTCACTCCCCCACCAGCGGGGAGCCTACAAGGAAGATGGAGAGAGTAATTACAAGTACAGAAATTCCTGTCACATGTAGTGACAGGAAAAGGGATGACAAGGGGGAATGGCTTCAGACTGAAAGAGAGAAAATTTAGATTAGGTACTAGGAATAAATTCTTCCTTGTGAAGGTGGTGAAACACTCACACACGTTGCTCAGAGGAGCTGTGGAAGCCTCATCCCTGGAAGTGTTCAAGGCCAGGTTAGATGGGGCCCTGGATGACCTGCCCATAGGAGGGCACTGAAACTAGATGATTTCTAAGGTGCCTTCCAACCCAAACTGTTCTATAATTCTATGATCTCTTTGTTTTTAATTTGTTAAGCTGTTTGCTTTTACATAGTTTTTTATGAGTCGCATTCTTGACATGTTGAAGTTTAGACTTTAATCTTTCAGGGAGGTAAAGTAAGAAATAGGTGTGAAACCAAATACATCAACCTTTGCTAGGGCTCTTGCATTTTCATTTCATGGTTGTGTTTGGGGCCATGCAATAAGAGGTGAGACTTCATAAACTGTGTTAACGAGACTGCATCAGAAGTGCTGGAAATCTTTCAGAGATTGTAACAGCAGTATTTTGCTCTTAGCATCTTACTCTGGAGAATGTAAAATGCTTCAAAAAATACTAATACTGTTTTTCAGAACACTGAGAAGAAACAGATGGAATAACTTGAACTTAAGGCACTGAGATAATTTTCAGACTTCTTCAGTGTGCATTAGGTCATTAGGCAGAAAGCTACTTTGTGTAACAATGTGTTTAATGTGAACTTACCATAAAAGCTATTTCCTGTCGTTCTGTAAAGTCAATTAGCTATTTACCAAATACCAAATTTCATGTCTGTCGATTTCTTACTTCATTGTGCAGCATGAAAAAAGGGAAATGGCAATCATGCACATTATTGTCTTGATAAATACAGCATGTACTTTACACTGTTAGATTATCTTCTAAGAGAGATTGAGTTGCTCCTTTTGTTTATCTCACAGATAATTTTCCAAAGCCCCTCATTTTTTCATTTTTTCTGGAATCATGCCTTTGGAGATTTTTTATATTACTTTCTTTGTGTGCTGCTTCTGGTTTTACTGTATATGTAATATTTAGTTAATCTGTGTTCCAAGTGTAACAAAGCAGATGTATTTCTGTATTTTCTTACCTTTTTTTTTTTTTTTTTTTTTTGCGTTTGTCCCTTTTTTTTTTTTTTTTTATTC
>NW_008246064.1:4037422-4046740 GCF_000691975.1 Corvus brachyrhynchos
GCATTCCTGGAATCTCATCTAGGAGTTGATATTAGTCACCCTCAAAATTAAGGGGAATCTTGAAGCTTCTGGCCAGCAGCTGAATTAGTTCAGCCCACGAAGGGTGCATTTGAGTTTGCACTGTAATAAATGTGTGTGCATTACTTAGAGATCACTCTTAATGTGATATTCCAGAGGTTATAGTGCTTCCCAAATTGTGGGCACTGCACTCCCTGTATGCCAGTTTAGGTTACAGACAGGAAGGACAATTGCAAATTCTCTGAAGTTGCAGCCTCAGTAAACAGAAATCTCTGCAAATAGTTTTCATTTCAAGTGTCTCCAATACAAATCCTTGAATTACCAAGGAGTATGAAATTTTATTGCTGAGCAGTGAAGTACCTTTTTAACATAAATTTGTAAGAAACATCGTTTATGAGCTGTTAGCATCAGAGTTAGCAACTGCTGCACAGCTCCAGATCTGTTATAATAAATCATTGCCCTCTGAAAATCTGCTCTGAATTCCTTGTGCACATCTGTACATAAAGCAAGGTGGGGATGCAAAATCAAAGGTCAACTGTGATCAGACAGCAATTATTTTGAGTATTTGAGAAGGCCACAGGTGTTTGCAAGTTTTTTCGGTACAAAATTATCCATCCTGTTAAATACTTGTGCCATTTTATTGGTCTACATTTGGCTAGTTTTAACTTCAGCTTGAAGAACCATCCAGTATTAAAGATCTCATTCATCTGCAAGTCTTTATGATTTTCTGTTGAGAAATTCTGTCTGTCATGCAATCACTTGTGCAGGTTTACAACATCTAAACAGCTCCTCCTCATTAATGGAACTTTCTGATTTTAAAGTTGCTTGGAAAACTTTTTTCATTGCATGTTGTAAGGAAGCAAAAATAACAGCTGATTTCTGTTCATAACAGCTTTTTGCTATGATTATGATTTGTTTTTATTTTTATTATGCCCAAAAGAGATGACCTCTGTTTCTGTGGTGCAGCTATCTTTAACAAAACTCAAAATCTCTCTGTGCTCCCTCTGACATGATTTCCATTCCTTGCTCTCCAGGGTCTGAGACTTTGCTTTTAGGAGAGTATTTTGGTGTCTATGTTCATACCTCTTTGCTGTTATGTGCACAGCTGAATTTTCTGTGTTTTGTGGGATTTTCAGTGTGAACTGTGGTTTGCATTTGCTGGTTCTAATGGAGGATCATTGGCCTCGCCATGTTTGTCTCAGACTCACTTGTGGTTGGTGCTGGCTAATGGATGGTGAACGATAACCATAAACTCTGTAATTAACAGTTGTGATTTGTCTCTGTGAGAATCTTGACCTAAATTAAAACACTCAAAAAGATACTTTATATCAAATGCAACAGCATTCTTTGTCAGTGGATGACACGATCTAGTTATGGATTGTATGATCTTGTTTTGTAGGATCCATTTCTTGAAAATATGAAATATCTTTCTCAGGCTCAACTAATTTTCTTTCCAACTGTTATGGTCAAAGTTACTGGATGTTTGTAGCCTCTGAGTAAAGTGATGTTGATTTTTTCCCATTAAATTTCTGATAAATGTATTTATTTTGTCTCTGTAAAACACTTCTTTACTCAAAACTTTCTGTGCTTGTATGAATCATACATGAAGAGACTATTGAAGAGGTCAGTGTGCAAATTGCAGGATTAGATTAACAGATACATCAACTGATGACAATGACTTATTTGTTTGAAATTCTTGTTCCATTCCCTCTTGTGTCCATCTGGGATCTTGTGTCCTGCTTGTAATTTTAGCCAGTTTGAGACATAGTATCTTAATAATACAGATGCATCTTGAAGGGGAATGTAGTGAGAAGGGGATTTTTGATGATCTTAATTTCAGATGTCTCACAGCAGGGGTTCCGTGGTCAACGAATTATTGAGGGGAAGTCTCAGACAGGAAAAGGAGGTAAATCATGCTGAATTTGTTATATATATGTGAAATAGCTGTCTCATTCCTATAAATGGAAAAATAGGAAGAGAGACCTTGCATGAACCCTCCTCCCTCTGAGACAGAGGCATGGGTGGTGTGTCCATTATCCCACTGAACAGGAGATTTCTGGGATTGTACCACAGAGCATTTCTCAGTAGGTGGAAGCTAGTGGAAGAGGCGGCTGGATAGAATCTGAGGATAAGAGGGTCATGCAGTATGCATGAATTGTCAGGTGCCTTGATATCTTTATATCTTTATGCTGCATTTCTGATCTGTAATTTAAAGCAGTAACTAATGTTTAGAGTTATGGCACAGTTACAAGGTACATTTAATTATGCAAAAATCTGGTTTTTTCAGCTCTTGACATCTGTACCCTCTTAGTCATTAAACTAATGGTGGTGTGCTAATGCTACCAACAAGAAATGTTTGTCTTGTGCTCTGGCAATAAAAAGGAAAAATAAAAGTGCTGTACTTTTCAGTTAGTGGAGGAAACAGAGCCATGTCAAGAGCATGGTGAATAAATAAACAGTAATTTCTATAATGAATTTAATTCTAGTAATTTATATAATGAACATTATCTTTTTGTTGTTAAACTTCAGCTTTTTTATTTCCTCCATTTTCCTCCTCCTATTTCCACAGGAATAATGAATGAAAATGGGAGGAAAACTGTGTCATTACTCTGAGGCTGGTTTTCTGCCCTCTCCCCACTGTAAGAAACTGCCTTCCTAATGGGAGAAAGGAAATTTTCCACTGTAGCACGAGAAAAATAACTTGTCTAAGTGTTTTGTGGTTAGCTGCAAGTCCTAAGCTGCTGGAGATAAAAAATCTTGTTCTCTGAGCTCTTGCTTTTTGGATATTAAATATTACAGTGTACGGAAGGAGTGCAATTCTTTTCGCTGTGTTGCAGTCTGTGTTTATCCCCTGTGCCCCATTTTTCACAGGGACAAATGGATGGAGAAGATACAGCAGAATAAATACATGCAGGTAGGGGTCTTTATTGCATTTAGTGGTATTAGCTGGTACAGGATTGTAAATGTAGCAGTGCCTTTACAGAGTGATGGTTGAGTGATCTTTAAAATTCTGCTCTCTTAATTGAACTTGTCTTGAGAACATAATCTTGCTTTCTAGCAAAATAACTTACACTGAACTTAAAATGACTTGTTGCTGCTTGCACCACAGAACACTTAGAGTTTTATTTCTATTAAAAACATCTTCAGATGTACCTATCCAGAAAAATGTTTAATCACTGTTTGTTTCTTTGTGTGCATTAGTGCTGCCTGGCTTTTAAGGACAGCATAGTTGCTTCGGTAGAATTCTGCCAGCAAAACCCAGAGTAACTCTCTTATCATCAGGAAAGATGATAGGAAAGATTTGTGTTCTACTTAATAAAGAAAAAAATTATTTTAGACAGTAATGGGTTCTGTTGATGTAATTAAGAGGAAGAACTGTACTTAGCATTAGGGCTTACCATGATTGTGTGTGTGTTACTGTCCAATATCTGTTACTAGCAGGCTGTATGCATCACTTTTTAAAAAAATAAATATAAGTAATTTCAGATATGAGGATGAATGCTGTGATTTTCATTTTGCTCAAACAAGGTTTGTATGTGTTAATGGAAGTTACGGCATAGTGTGCTACTGAATGTATTTTGGGCTCTGATCTTGTCTATAATAGATAGTATATTTGAATTTCAGATTTTGTCTGTATGAGATATAATGAACATACATCAGAGCCTGGGAATATTAAATGTAGAAATTAGGAATGAAAAATAGTAATATATACTCAAATTTCTAACCAAAAGCTTTTAATGAAAGGCAAATTTTGTGCCAATGTTTAATGCATGCCTGCATGGTTTAGAGCTTGGAATGAAATGTGAAACAGGAGACCTTTTGCTTTCTTACCATGTCACACATATATTTCCAAATGAACAAAAATCCATCTTTGCTTTTAATAAATGTAGCTATGATTTCAGCAGAAAGAAAATAATTGATTGATTTTTAGGTGATTATTCTTCAAAAGTATTGCCCAAGCACTTTTCCCTTTCTTACAGTGTTGTTAATGAGAGCATAAAATTTCATTTACTGTTTTCAGAAAAGCAACCAAGCTCCTCCCTCCATCCCTCCCCCAGGCATCCCAATACAAGAGAAAACTTTCTGCATGGGAGCTGGCTAGGGAGAAATGATGTTGGTGGGAATGGAAAGGTGAAGGTGAGAAAATCAAGACTTTCTGTCCCCTTGGAGATAAAAGCCGGCCAACATCACCTTCAGAAATCTGTGTGAAGGCTTTTTTATTTTGAAGGGGATATTGTAAGTATTTTGGTTTTGCTAAATATTTGTACACTATGAGAAAATTCAATTGCTGATTATTTTCATTTAATTCTATGTCTATTTGATCAAAATATTTGGGAATGTATATATGTGTATGTCTATATATGTAAAATATGTGCCCACATGTATTTAAGTATTAGATGTGGGTTTATTTTAGGTACAGGGAGCATCTACTTAAGAAAATCTGTCATTAATGTAGAACCACTATATTGCTGTAAACATGTAGCTCTTCCTATGATTTACATGTGTCAGTAAAACATTTTACTGCAGATTGATATATTTGTCATATTATTTACTATTAATTATTGTCATACTAATTATTATCATATTAATTACTGACTGCTCTGTTTTGTTATATCACCTTATGCATAGTATTCATCAAATTGGCTGTAGTACTGCCTAATCTTAGTTACACTGAACTTGGCATACTGAAATTTCTTTAGCAACACGAATCTGGAATGTTTTTCTCACAACAAAGCTGGTGAGGGATTTTTTTTTCCAGGATGCTTCAGTAATGCACAGTCTAGCCCATTGCATATATTTTTGCTTTTGGAAGTAATGAGCATATGATATGATATGATATTGATGTTGTGAATAACTTTGTCTATTGCATGTGTTAAAAAATCAAATCAAACAGCACCAAAAAAACTCCCCAAAAAACCACCAAAACAGAAAAACCAAAAAAACCCCAACCTGAAAAACTGCACTGCTAGATATTTATCCAACCCATCCAAACACAAAACTTTTCCTTGGAATGGGGTGATGAGTGAGAAATGGAGAGTGGGGGACAAAGTGCTGGCCTTGTATTTAAGAAACAGCAGTAGTCCTCTAAAATGTCCAAGTTGGATTTTACTAAGGACTTAAATCTGTTAGATCTGTTCACCATCACTGGCAGTTAAATAGAAGAAAATGGTGATCAGAAACAGAAATTTTTTTTCTGCTTATTGAAACTGAATAGGTGATAGCAGAAGCTTTTGGCAAGGTACAGAACAGAAAAGAGAGAATTCCTGTCCTGTTTCATAATGTGTTGCTGTGAGCTGCTTTCTCTTTTTTTTTTCTTATTTCAGGTGAAGAGGTGAACACATCTTTATTCTTTATTCCCATGTGAAAGAATATACTAAATGCACACTAAAACAAAACTAACAGTTAGTTTACCCTTTATTTTTTCCAGATCCAGGTGGTCACAGGAAATATCAGTGGGTGGCCCTTGACAAGGGTGTTGATAGAAGTAATTTGGGACTCAGAATTGGTTATAATCCATGCTAAAACTAGATTGAAACACAAATAAGGACATTTTTATATTTATGTTCCTACTAGTCTTCCTATTTTGAGAAACTTCTCATAACTGCCCCTTACTGACTTTGATAGTATTTTACCGAGCAGTTTTATCAGTTTCAATTCTACTTTTGTGGATTGTTGGATAAGTTACGGTCAATAGTTTGATGGCTATTACGTCGCTGCATTTAAAAGGACCTCTGTGCTTTTAGGGTTCTGAAAAGAGTTCTGAAATTCACACAAACGGAGACAAATCAATGAGTTGTGTATAAGGCTTGAATTGGTATTTTGTTTTTCAATCTAAAAGTCTAAATTTGTTAGTTATCCTCTCTAGTAATTAGTCACTACCCCAGCAAGCATTTTGTAATCCATGTCTCTGAAACATTGCATTAATACACTCATTTTTGGCAGTTCTAGAAAATTGTCTGAAAACCCTTTGTCTTAAGAAATTTTAGTAGCAAATTGTACTTTAGCAGTTCCCAGTGCCTATTTTACTTAAAGAATCGTCGTTCATCCCTTTCTAGTACTTTACACATCATTTGTTCAGTAAATTTCATCAGTATATCTGGAATTCCTTGGGTTTTGACATAAAAATATTTTGTGCCATTTTCGCAGTACCCTTAAGCCAGCAAGACTAACTTCAAACAATGCCTAGCTTTGTACACTGAATGCAGTTCTCTCAAGATGAGAAAACGAAGTCATTCCCACTTTAATTTAAAATAAAAAGTTGAATTTTAAGATGTGTTTATGTATCCTTGATCCTGTAGAAAGCGGTACTTTAGTAACTGAAGGTACCAGGGCATTTGTATCTGGTATTGATGGACTGGTCTCTACTACAGGACCAGAGATATGAAAACCTGTTCAACTCTTAATTGAGTTTAAATGCAAATTTCTTTCATGTGCTGCACTGGAAATTAACAGATCTGAACTGTAGCCTTGCATCTGTTTCAGCAGCATATTGACATAGTACGTATTGACATACAATTTCTTTGCACTAACTTGTAGTTACACACCCAAGTTTGTTCTGTCAGGTTCTAGAAAAAGTCTCGTGCTTAGGCTACTTCTAAGAAAACTTGTTCTGTATCTTCCCTCCCAAATTGGTTACTGGGGAAACTTCTGTGTCCCATCAAAAATTGAAATTATTTCTAAGGGTAACACTTTACCTCAGTGTCTTGCCTTGAACATTCAGCTAATTCAGCAGTATATGATGTGGTGGTTGAGTTTAGCTGAGCTTCAGGAATTCCAAGTAGTCACTCTGTCTTTTTAATATAATTTTAGTCCTTTGTATCAGAAGAATTTTTCAGTCAAATCTTCTTAGCTTCCTTTTTCCTAACCTGAGTCACAATCTATAAATACTTGGCAGTTTATCAAAGGGGAAGAAGTCTGGTGTTCTATGTGAGCACAGGTATGTTTCTGGTAGGGGTCTGCTGAAGAAATCTTCTCATGAATGTCCATGAATATTTGTCTTATTATGACTTCTGGTCACAGTTGCTGAAGGGAATGTGTTGCATCTTTTTGCTCTTGATCACTGCTTTTGTCAGATTCTTTTTTTTTTTAATTCAGCTCTGAAACCCTTAGTACTAAAATGGTGTTTGTATTTGCTAAAACCATTTCCTCTGCTTCATTTCAGTCGTCGTAGTTCCCTAAATGCTGAGTTTCTCTGTTGTCCTTGAAACTGCTTTGAAGATAAAATTGACCTTATTAGAATTATTAAAAATTGAAAAAAAAATAACATCTTGATTTTCAATTTATCTTTTGAGCTTTCAATTGGAAATGGGTCTGTGTGGTTTGGCTAAGTAACAGTTCTTTGGTTATATACTTCCATTTTGTTACCATGGTAAATTCTGATCTCTGAGTTGCGGTTCCTGATCTGATCTGAACATGCTTGGGAAGTCCCAGAGGAGGAAAAAGAAACCCTCCCGAGTTCGATAAACCCCAACAAAATCATTGCATAATCATTCTTGCTTGCATATTCTTTTTAAATAAATATATCTGCATCTAAAGAAGAGAGCTGTAATTACAAGAGAGTATTGATTCTCTAACATAGTCCACATGTGAGCTCAGAAAAAGAAGTAGCACAGCCTGGACCTCAGCAATCAAAAATGCAGACTGTCTTAAAGACTTGGCTGTGACCAAAAGTGTTTATTAAATGGGAGTAATCAGTTTTGAAATGAGGCGCAAAGGACAAATCCTCCTGTAATGCGTCAAAGTTTTCTTCATCTTCTGTGGATGAGAACTGATGTCCTGTAAATTGCTGTCATCTACAGTAGTGTGGTAAATTCAGGCATTAGTAACTGAATGCTTACAGGGATTTGCCTTCAGTCACCTCAGTGCATCTCATTGCCACCCTTCCCCTTTGTCAGGGTTTTAAGCCTCAAGTAGAATAAATGAAAATGCAACTGGACACAGCCTTGAGCTGAATTCAGTGTTGGCCTTGCACAGTGGAAGGGATGGAGCTGATGAGCCTTAGAGATGGGACATGCGGAATTAAATTCTGTTTTCAGGAAGTACAGAGGAACAGTAACTGAGGTGCAAGGCTGCTGATACTTTAATCTTCAGTGAGAAACAATTAGATGATTGTCAGGGTTCTGACAGAGATGTGATTTTGACGCTTCCAAGCTGGAAAGGCAAAGGAAAAAAGTATCTTTTCTGTAACCTGAATTGCAGAGGGTAGATCCAGATTCAGTAGTTGATCTTTATTGTGTTTGTTTTCCATTACTCTTTTTCTAAATCAATGTGCTTCTAGATGGTTTTACTTTATATCCTGGGTGCCTCAAACATAGCAGGACCAGCTGGTCAGAAGAGATGATTGTCCTGCTGTGTTCAGTGTTGGTGTGGCCTCACCTGGAGCACTGTGGGCAGTTCTGGGCCCTGCAATTTAGGAAGGATGAGAAGGTCCTTGAGTGTATCCAGAGGAGGGCAACAAAGCTGGTGAAAGGGCTGCAAGGAATGCCCTGAGAGGAGCTGTTGAGGGCTTTGGGCTTGTCTGTTTTGGGGAAAAGGAGGCTGAGGGGCGACCTCATTGCTCTCTACAGCTTCCTGAGGAGACTAAGGTGCTGAGCTCTTCTCCCTGGAATCCAGTGGCAGGACATGTGGGAATGGTCCAAAGCCACACTGCAGGGGGTGTACATGGAACGTGAGGAAGCGTTTCTTTGCCAAAAGGGTGCTCAAACACTGGAACAGGCTTCCTAGAGGGATGGTTGATGCCCCAGGCTTGTCAGTGTTTAAGAGGCATTTGGGCAGTGCCCAAGGCCTTAAAATGGTCAACCCTGGTCAGGCAGCTGGGCTGGATGGTCACTGTAGATTCTTTTCAATTGAAATAGTCTATTCTTATTCTACTCTATTTTAGTCTATTTTGATACGGAGTTTCGGAGAAGTAAAAAATCGTTAATAGATATTAAAGCTGGGTGTTATTTCTGGTATTTTCTAATTGTCAAGAGCTTTCTTTCTTAAGTTACCTCTAGCACTGGAAACAAACAGAAGGAAAAATGGATCCCTTGTTTTGGCCATCAGAAACTAACAGCTTCCGACGTTTCACCCCCGAGTCCTTGGCAGCAATTGAGGAAAGGATTGCCAACAAAAAAAAAGAGCAAGTCAAAGTTAAAGGAAAGGATAAGGACCAAGGAGTTGAAGAAGATAAACTTACTCCTCAACTTGATCTGAAAATCTGCAAAAAGCTGCCTTCTCTGTATGGGGACATTCCTGCAGATCTTGTTGGGGAACCCCTGGAGGATTTTGATCCATACTACAGTGATCACAAGGTTAAAG
>NW_008246064.1:4046783-4075895 GCF_000691975.1 Corvus brachyrhynchos
AAAGCTCTATTTAGGAGATGCTGGCATTTAATGATTCTGTAGATAGACCTTTGAACTTTACTGACAGCTTTTGGGGGGAGTGCTAAGGTATGCTCTGTATTATAGAATGAAGACGTATTTTAAGTTCCAGTCAAGAATCAAAATTAGTTATGAAAACATGATATGTGATTGGTGCACTTTAATAGTAAATATATTCTGGGATAAGTGATGCTTTGTTTTCCAGAGCAGTTTCTCTGATGCCTGTGGGGCTGAACTCCCTGTTGTATAAACAGTGCCTGTTCAACAGTAGATCATGCTGGAATGGCAGATGCTTTCACTGAATTACAAATATTATACAAATTAAGGGAGGCACATTTGAGATATTTCCAGTACTCTGTGTAGCAAATCCATGTATTTTCATTGTCTTAAATTAATTTTCTGTAACTTTATGTCTCACTGGCTTTTTTTATTGTGCCATATTTATATTGCACATACTCCATGCTATTCCAAAGTGGTTGGTGATGCTGACTATAGCAGTGTATAAAGTAAGTAAATACTTAAATTAAATGATTGCTACTGTCAAGGAGGACTTGCTCTGAAGAGCAGAAGGTTCCATCCAGTCCCAGTTCCTGTTTTAATGTATACCACAAGGTGTTGGAGTATAGTAATTTTATCAGAAAACATGCTTTAGACTTTGATCTTCCAGATATTCTTTTCTTAAAGTAATCAAAGTGATACTTTGAAGATGTAGAGAAACTAAGGTTGATTGAGTTGAAGAAATTTATATTGAAGTTAGGAATAGTGTTTAGTGTTAGGAATAGTGAATTAGTGATTTTCCTTCAAGAGATTTCATTTTTCCTGTATGGAAAAAGTGCTGAGCTGCATGGACCTTAAGGTAGCTTAGAGGCAATATACAGTGTTACTTGACAATGTAGAGATATTTCAAAATTAAAATTTTTGCTTTAACTGTCCAGGATTTTGGCAGGGCTACACAATGTGTATTTTCTAAATAATCTCTTGTAGCCTGTAAAACTGTCCAAGAGTAAGGTATTAAGACCATTTTTACAGTGCCAGAGTAGTAATTTAATTAATTTGACTAAGTGAATATGATTACTTGCTCTTCATATTCATTCCCATTATGGCTTCTTCCTCTCAGGCAATAAAGAACTTCTACAGAGCTGCTGTCTTTCCTTCAAAATGTGTATAATCACAGCTCCAAGTAAGAATAAAGGAAAGCTGTACTCCTAACTGTAGTTAGATATAGCTCTAGATGCAGACTTGAAAAACTGAACATTAACTTTTTGCAGAAATTTGTAATTCATTTAAATGTTTCATATACTCAGAATCCTTTTTTTTATAGACTTTTATGGTGATAAATGAAAGGAGGACAATTTTCCGGTTTACTGCCACACCTGCCTTGTTTATATTTGATCCTTTTAATCCAGTCAGAAAAGCAGCAATTAAAATTCTGGTCCATTCATATCCTTTCACTGGTTTCCCTGATTTGAATCTTAAAATATTCTGTGCCATTTTCTGTCATTCTGTTCCTCTGTTTCTGCTTTTTCTGATTTTATTTGGAATTATTAATTAGTGGAAATAGGTCTTTTTAGGTGAACATGTCTGAACATGTTAAACATATTATGTCCCACTAGTGTCCTAACTTCCAAAACTGTCTCCACATGCAGATAATTCATTTTTATATTTAAAATATGAATTTTACCCAGCTAGGAAGGTTTGATCTTGCTGGGATTCTTAGGATGGTCCTGTGCAGGGATGGGAATTGGATTTCAGTGATCCTTCTTGGTCCCTTCCAACTCAGGATATTTTGTAATTCTGCTATAAGTTTCTTTGGAAAACACATGAAAAGTTCAGAGCATATTCAAATGAAAAGTAATTATTTGAATGCTTGTGTGGTTTTTGTGTGTGGAAATCAGCAACTTTTATGAACTTCATTTTTTATAATGTAGCAGATTTTCCTTAACTTACTATTCACATTTTTTGTTGGCATTATTACATGTACTGTGTTACTCAATTGTATGGCTATGACTGTCCCTAAGCTTCTTGAACAAGCCTACTGGACTGAGTGAGTACCTCAGGGGCCATTTGTTCACTATTTTTCCAACGATACTAACATGCAGGCCTGAAAACTTTAAATAATGTGGTGATCTGATTCTGGGGCTTGAAAATTCTCAGATAGACCTCCGAGGAAGACTGAGGATTGTTATTATATCACAGAGTCTTTTGTGGAGCTTCAGTGCCTTTTCTTAGAGGCTCTCACCATATGCCCTTTTTTCTGTGTTGCCTAATTTTGCCATCTGGTGTAACATAGGAGGTTGGCCCATTTTTCCTTTTGAGGATTAAATCTCTTAGAGAGACTGTGCAGCAGGCTTTTAACTTAATATCTCTCATTCTACAGCAATAACCTGAATTTCTATTATAGCTGCTTCATGCAAAAGCTATAAAGGAATTAATATTCATTCTGTTCTTTCCTCCTGTTTCCTGGTAACTCTCCTAAGTCAGTTGTTCCCACGAGGAAACCATTTATTTGTAACGTCTTGCTTCCTTTTGTACTTGTGCGCTGTATCCAGTGTAACTGGAGTTAATGTTCCAGAATTAAATCTGGAAAATGTGCCTGGAGCCTCAGAAGTTCTGTAATTTAAATTCCTTTTATTTTGGGGTAAGCATGGTGATAACTTAATTTTCTGTAGGATTTCTTTCAGTTGCACTGTATTTGTCAGAATAAGTATATAAAATGTGCAAACTTTACAGGCTGAAATAAATCTTTGCTATTATCTTTCTGCCAGAATGATGAGGCTTTGAAATTTTCCAGCCTGCTTTAGAACATAAACACAGTCTTAAAAATGTTTCCTAAGGAAATGTGAGCTATCCTTCGTCCAGAAATAGCATCATATGCTCATGTGAATGTTTGTGTTTGTAGATTTACGTGGAAAATTTACTAAACTTCAGGAAGACATCTTGTCCCCATGATGCTTCTGAAAGTAATGCAACCTGTCCTATTTTGCATCACATTTTCTACCTTTATCTCCATGCAGGGACTAAATCAGAAAAAAGATAGAAATGTGCCTGAATGTGTATCAGTCTCAATAATATTTTTATTTCTGTAACTTTAATATACACTTTCCTCCTCAGATATGTTTTCAATGCCATATATACTACTGAAATATTGATAAAAATAGTAGCGAGAGGATTTGTTTGGAATGAATTTACCTTTCTTCGAGACCCATGGAACTGCTTGGATTTTTCTATTACTATTGTAATGTAAGTAAAACTCAGTTGTTCTTTTACACTCAGGGGACAAAACCACAGAGGAAATACTGTTTGGTGTTGCTGAAATTCCTTGCAGTTGTCGGCATCCTCCCTGCTAAACTGTGCTTGAATCACAATTGCATGTCTGCAATGAGAAAAACAGACTTTAAAGTAAGGCCTAAATGAAAAGCTCATGTTAGAACTGTGTGATTGTTCTCAGTTTAGTCCATATTTAAATTTTGTCAAGAGGCAATTGCATAGACAGCCCAAACCAAGCCTGCCTCTTTATGTTGTCTTAGTTGTACTCTGGGTCAGATGAAACTCATTCAAGAAGGACCCAAAATGGGTCAAAAGGTGTTGAATGACTTGGTGATAAATAACAGATGAAATCCCAGTGTCAAGTGTTGCTCAAGGAAGAACAGACCTTTCTTTACATGCAAATTCATGGGCTCTGGAATAGCTTTCACTTGTTGGGAAGATGATGTTGGAGTTTAAAAAGTTTTGTAAAAGTACCACTCCAGCATGCAGTCATGGTCAGAGAAGGAGGTAGAAAATAGACATCGTGGGTAAGAAGTAAAGAAGAAGAACGCACATTATTTCACTGTGTGGCCTGTATTTTAATTCAGGATTTTGTGTAGTTTTGCTCCTCACATGTCAAAACATGTCAGAATTAAAAAAGATGCAGTGAAGATGTATATCTGTAATTCCACATAACAAAAAACTAAATAGAGTAAAACTTGCATGAAAGAACAATTGCAGAGCAGGAACACAGCTGAAGTGTATGGCACAAAGCCAAAAAGAGAATAAATAATATATTTTTCCTACAATGAGAGCTAAAGGCACCAAATGAAGTTGTCAGGTGGCAGAATAAAAAAAGGGAGTAGTTTGTAACACTACATGTAGGTTTTTCCTCATTTGTAAATAATAGGTTATGTACACAGGTGTCAGCACACACATCTATGTGTAGATGAACAATTATTCTTATGGGTAATGCTGAACTGCTTAGGAGCTTGAATATTGTTGATCATCAGCAACTATCACTACATAGTTACTGATAGTTACAACTATCACAAGACAATTCAACAAGTGCATGAAAAATTTCATTTGGGGTCCTTCTTCCCTAGCTGCACCTCTAATTAATTTGTGTTCAATTTAACGATATAGTACCTCCACCTGTTTGTTTCCATGTCTTACAGTACAACAAAGAAAACTATTTGGAAATGAGCTCGACTGCTAACTCAAGTGTAATTATTTAGTTATTACTGAGTTGTAACTGAGGTGCTTGAGAATTATTCAATCTTACAAACCAGGCAAAGCCAATGTGCTCTGATCTGCTGCTGACAAAGTCATGCTCTGAGGGGGAGGTTGCCTTTCCAACCATTGTCTTGAATTTTGTTATTGAGACTATTTATTTTATGGAATTCTGTTACCAGTTACAACCTTGTCATGAGATGGGGCACAATTCATGTCCTTTCTGACATGAAAGAAATCTTAGAAAATATGGGGTAACCTGTTAAAGTGCAATGCTTTAAAATACTGATTTTCTGAAATTTTCTAATTGTTGAAATGCTAAAAGTGAAACCAGGTGCAATACTCAAGTTGTCACTGATTGTTAAATGTTAGAAAGACCTATGTGGTACAGAATAGACGTGTTATAAATCTGCTGTTGCTCAGCTTCCTTCTCCTGAAGTGTGTGTTTAGTTTTGAGATAGCTGCAACATATACTTTCATGAGAGAAGCCTCAGTGTGAGAGTGTGGTTATGACATTAAGGTTTTATATTTATTTGACATTTTGATGGATAAACTCTTCCAAAGTTAAAGCATCCAAATCCACACTAAGTAGGAGCTTACTGTATTTCTTTTCAGAGGCACTGCTCCAAAGCCCCATTACTTTATATCCATACCTAGAAATGGACTTAGAGTCCTAATTTTAGGTATATATCTTAGAAAATATTTGACCTATTTATTTTCTCCAGTGTATTCATTACTGCCTGCTCCATAAGGAAGTGCTTTGAAAAGCTCCATCTTTGTCATTCATTTCAGTGTGGGTTAATTTTCCAGGTACATTACTGCATTTCACAGAGTTGGCAACGTTTCAGTTCTTCGAACTTTCAGAGTACTGAGGACTTTGAAAGCTATTTCAGTAATACCAGGTAAGGAACAACACGTCTGTAGAGGGTTGGTACATAGCTGATGGATAGGCCAGCTTAAACCACGACAACACCTTACTGATATTTGCTCTGCTTAACCAGGATGCAAATTCTAATTCCACTTCTGTTCTTTTCTTCCAGTTCTCTGGTCACTTTTTGTGACCCCAAGGAATCCCAAGGTGTGACTGTTTTGCACCCTCAGCAACATCCTAACAATTTTTTAAATCATCTTTCCTTCAAATGGTTTTGACAAAGGCAAATTTATTTTCTGCATTTTTTTATACTATCACTGGTGTTCATTTTTATTTAGCCCAGTGCCTTTATCTCTATAATTTGTCTCCCTGGAGCAGCCCACCGTATGCTGATATTTGAACCACCATATTTCTGGTTTCGTGTTCTACCTCATTAGCTTAACCTTCTCTGGTTTGTTTCCCAGAAAGCTGATTTCACAATTTGAGAGATTTTCATTCATTTCCTTACTGACCACAGCCACTGTCTGGATTGTGTGTAATACTTTCAACAGTATGTTGCATACGCCATCCAGATATTCAATATTTTTGTAAGTCGTGTCCTTAATTAGGATACCAAAGTATGATTTCAGAGTCCAGCTGCAAAAATTCACTTGAAAAATCTATAAATTACTATGTATCTCATGGTTGTTATAGATATTAACTTTACCATTTCCATGCAATTGCAAATAGATTTTTGATTTTGCTCTGGAATTATAGCAGGAATTAAACATTGAAGTTGTTTAATTTTAGTATCGAAGCCGCACATCAATACTTTGTCATTAACAAACTTGGAACTGTCGTGTCTTGTCATACAGGAACACATTGCATTCCTTTTCTCACTTTCCATGTTATTGGATCTTATTTTCCTAGGTCTGAAAGTCATCGTAAATTCACTTGTTGAGTCTGTTAAGAAACTTGGGGATGTTTTGATCCTGACTGTATTTTGCTTGAGTATATTTGCACTAATAGGCCTCCAGCTTTTTATGGGAAATTTAAAATCCAAATGTGTCCTCAATAAAACTCTGTACAATGATTCATTATGTAAGGATCCCAAGATATATGTACCAAATGATGAAGGTAAATGTTTTTCTTTTCTCCCTTTACATAATCTGTGTATCTTCCTATGTATGTCTTGATTTTTCACAGAGATGTTAAAATATAGTTTGCATGTATTCCTGCCAAGAAGGTTTGTCCTTCCATTTGCACAAATAGTAGTATGAAGTCTCTGGGACAACTGAATTTGAGATTAGTGAATCTTGAATTTGGAGAAAGATCAGCAGTCTGTGGGGTAGAAGAGACTGAGTTTTCTATAAGCATTTTCTTTTTTATCTGTGCATTGGACAGGGATCCTAATTTTAGGGGTACTGCAGAGAGAATTATTTTTTCCATCACTTATTCTGTATTTCATGGATTTTGCCCACTTCTCATAGAGATTCTTTTTTTTGGCCAAAGATAAATAAAATCTTACATTGTTAGTTGTGCAGCAAATTGTTACTATATATTTTAAATTGTCAGACGGATCAGCTGAGAATCAGTCCCATATGCACTTCATTGGGAATGGATCTTTCACAGAGTTTTGATCCATCAGAGTGTTTATAATGTGAAGTAATGTTTGGTTTACTGTCAGAAAGTAGAAACTGACAACTTCTGATTTTATGATTCCTTGATTTTATTTTTTTTTATTAGACCTCTGCTACAGACAGAATGACTCTCCTGAAATACTGCTCTGTGGGTACAGTGTAAATCCCAAGTAAGTGAACAAAGCAGTTTTAGTACTTTCTTAATTTTTTCCTCCAGGTGTACTCTGGTTTTATTTTTGGTGTAAAGGAATGGTGATGATTTTTCAGGAGGAAGAAATGGGTTGGTGGGTGTGTTATTAAATTAAAAGCCAGATATTTCATACCAGAGAAAGAATGAAGTGCAAGGATGCAGCCAATTTTATATGTACTCTGTTGCTAACCACTGGGAGTATAATGGTAAGGCAGAATGATATAAATGAGAAGGGGCACAGATCAGTAAAGACTTTTTAGATATTTATAAACTCTCCTCTCCTCATCTTGGTGAATTATCTAAAAGTAAAGGTATTTCCATTGTTCCCCTCTCTGTGTATTTGTTTGGACATATCCTACATCAGTGAGAGTTTTTGTCTAGTCCCAAACAAATGTTTCTGTCTAGTTTTTTTACTAGACAAATGGATTTCTGAGATGGTCAGATATCAATCAGCCCTCCTGGCAGGAATATTTTGGGGAATATGAAGCATAACTTCAGACAAACTGAGCAAATCTTTATTTGTTGCTGTGTATTGGATGCTTTCAGGTACAGTTGAATCTCCACATAAGTGTTGTTTAACATTTCTTTTGTGGTTAGTCATGAGTGTCCAGAAAACTACACCTGTGAGAAGATTGGGAATAATCCTGACTTTGGTTATACAAGTTTTGACCATTTTGGCTGGGCCTTCCTCTCTGTGTTCCGTCTGATGACCCAGGACAGCTGGGAGCGTCTCTACAGACAAGTGGGTACTTTGTTTACCTGCTGGAATGACTTCAGACGGGCAGTTCAGAGCTTTATGTCCACTAGAAAAATCTGTACTGGTTTTAACATTACTGACACCAATTTTATTTTAAAATCAAAGTAAGTATTAAGGAAGTAGAGTCAAGTGACTGACAAGTAATGCCTTCTGCAAGTGATGTTGGATAGGAGCAGTCCTGCCATGAATGCTCATAGTTTTGTTGGAGAACACGCTCGGGTTAGTGGTTAAAAGCTAAATAAGAGTTAAATACTTGTATGCACCCACCCAAGGATTGGGATATGGAGCAGATCCAGCCAAGGGGCTCCCTGCTACTGCAGGGAATATGAGGATTTGTCACGTCATCTGTTTGTCTTCCTTTTAAGTGCTGACTCCTCACCAAACCTTTTGGCTCAACATACTTTCATTTTTGGCAACATGGTACTAAAAAAATTGGAGCCTTTATGTTTTGATTCAGAGAGTTGAATGTAACTTTTCAATTTGGTGGTTTTTTTAAAAAAATGAGGTAAAAATGCCTGTAGAGAACTCTCTGGATCCCTTATGTCTATACAGTGCTTTTGCTAGATGGGAACAATACTCTCTGCCTTGCTCTGTACCTTTCATATTGGTCCATTTTAACTCTTTTTTCCATCAGCCTTTATTAACTGTGACTTTTTAAATGGATGCAACTTCTTTTGCCATTTGAAGGTCATGTGATTTTTAGTTTTTAATGTCTCAAAACCTAATTTTTAACCATCTCCTCTGCTACCATTTAAAAAAAGTATAAGATAATCAGTCTAAATATTGCCTCTGATTCTGTAATTAAAACATCTTTCATGTTTGTATAGATAATCCTAGCTTTCACCTTGATTACCGAGTTTCATTAATTTCTTCCACAGTCACCTTTCTATATCTTAACAGATGAAGTTATCTTCTCATAGCTTAAACTTGGAGGATCATTTGCCTGATTTGCTGGAAGATATTCATGTTAATTTTAAGGATGGATTTTGTTAATTCTTCTCTGCAGCACGTGACATTGTTATGTATAACTTAGACCAGAAGCAGATCCTACTGTTGTTCATTGAAAACACTGCAGTACATTAACTTTTTGCATTGTGTAGGAAAATAAATTGTTTAAAGTTATTTTGAAATCACTTTGTAAATGTTAGTTTGTTAAGAATTTATTACCACCTTTGCCTTTTCCTCACAGACCATCCGTACATCTGGAGTGTCCTGCATCTTTTTTTTCATGGTGGTCATCTTCTTCTGCTCATTTTATCTCTTCAATCTGATCTTGGCTGTGGTAACTATGGCATATGAAGAGGAAAATAGAGCTACTCGTGCTGAAACAGAGGCAAAAGAAAAACTACTTCAGGATGCCAGAAAAATTATAGAGAAAGAACAGGTTTGTAAATTATCGTATATAATCTGTAGTTCCTTTTGTTTTCTTCTGTTTGTGAATTAGGGAAAAAATGTTTTGAATTAAACATGGGCTTCTTACAATACTTTCTGAGAAATGAGAAAGTATTAAATTTCTCTTTATATCTTTACAAATGTATGTATGCATGTATATATATGTTTAAATACATAAACATTCCCGTGATACAAAAAACATCATGAATCCAAGTTAAAACATACTAAGTTTTAGGATTTGCAGACCTGACATTGTATAAGAATGCTTTTTGGCAAGTAAGTAACTTGTATGGTATTGCATGGGTGCTGCACTCCATGTTCTTGTACAGCACCATTATTGCTGTGCCCAAAAATTCCTTTCTCTGGGTATCCCTACTTGATATTACTGCATGAAGGAAGTATGAGTGGATAAATTTTATCTTCTACCTTTAATAAAAGATAGCCCTGATTTATTGCCAGCTGTAAGAAAAGTCAGACTTGTAGAAGATCAAACAAAGATTCCCTAGCAACTATCAAATTTTATCATTAAAGTGTGAGGCACCACCAACCAATTTACCGAGTTCCTCCTCAACAGTTGTTGACAGGTTTGTAATGTTTCTCTGCCTGACATTCCAGCTTGCCAGGCTTTGCTCAGGCTTTTCTTCCTTCTGTTTTTCTTTTTTCTTCCTTCTATTTTTCTTTCAACAGGATTAGTATTTAGGAAAATTTAACATCTTAGGATTTAGCTTGAGCCTTTAGTCTTCTGCTCTCTTGGATTCAGTGTCCTTTTCAAAGCAAGAAAAGGAAAGTAAAAGGATAAACCGTAATATTTTGTAAATCAGATGCAAAATACAATATTTAAAGTGACGAGGGCAGACTTTAATTACAATAGCTCAGAGATAACTCTGCTTTGTCTTTCAGAATTGTGAATAGCATTTGGTACTCCTATCTTTTTATGGCAGTTTAACATTTGAAACCTAGGAATTGTCAGTGCAAATCTTTCAGACAACATAATAATTACATGTATATGATCCTAGTCCATTTGCCTTGAATTAACAGACAGACCTTTTGCTTTTCCTGTTGCAGATGCTGGCTGCAGAAGAAAGCAGTAAGGCCTTGCATGCTGGATCTGAAATGTCAGTTGCTGACTTGAAAAATTCAGAAGGAAAAGAAAATAATAAAGAAACACCTACTTCAAGGCAAAAACTAATTTTAGATGACCAAGAAAATGAGGAGCAAATATTTCGTTCACAGCCTGGTCGCTGCCACAAGAAGCTTGTAAGTATTTGAAATAGACAACACATTCATTAGATTTGCATGTGATATGACAATTCAAGGATAAGATTTTGGGACCACAGGGAGCCAACATTACCTGCACCTGAAAGGGAAGTTGGAAGTGTCTGTCAGTAGTACACTTATGGCAAATCATAGACCTGTGCTCTGAGAGCTGTGGTAAGATCTGTCAGCATCTTGGTTGTGCTGCAGAAATAAATGTAGAGAATTCTTAAGTTTTAGTGTTTCCCTAAAGACCTAACTATTTTTTTTTAATTTTATTTTTTAATTATTATTCTTTTCTACAGACAGCTAATTCTCTGTTCTAAATATTTAGGATAGGGTTTAGTTCAGTATGAAGACTTCTGATGTTAGGGGCATGATTCACTTCCAGACTTTAAGCATCTAGCACCAGTTTAGATGCTCTTGCATATGTTGGATGTTCTAGATATCTTTGATATCTTTGGCATATCTTCCAGCACTTTGTGGGTATCTCATAAACATTACAGCATCTCAAATGTTGCTAAATTCCTAGATTTAGGCAACTGGATTGTGTCCAGGGTTTGAATTTTTTGAGGTTTCGTAGGTTTCTACAAGTATCTTAGGTTCTAAACTCCCAGAGTCAAGAGGAGATTTAAATTTTTAGGTCACAAATTGATACCTAGGGACATTAGAGCTTTTCTAGTGTCTTACTTGGCTTTCACTTCCTCTATGGAAGGGCACAGATGTTATGTGCCATGTCTGAGACTGTGGATGTCTCAGCTACCAAATGTCTCAATAGACTATCTCAAATGGCTTCAGAAACATTTATTTATGTGAATCAAACTTATCAGAGACATACGTGTCCCATATAATGGGATTTTTAAATGCATTGCACACATGGATAAATTAAACATGGATATCTAAATGTTAGGCTGAATCTCTCACATGTTGTTTCACATCTTGTTTACAGCAGTGATTTCTGGCTCTTCTGCTGATCACTCATTTTTAAATCCATTTAGAAACTTCTGTTAAGACTTGTATTCTTCCTTTGCATAATTTTGGAGATTTTTTCCACAGTACCTTTGCCACTGACAAAATACTGTATCTTCTAGAAGACTGTCCCAACTTTAATCTTTCTCTATCTTCATTTAGATACCTTTATTTAGATACTTTAATCTTGAGCTGAATCTTTCAAAATAATTCTCAGGCAATTATCCATATTACTTAATTGTTTTCAACAATATCTAAAAAGAAAGCTTCTAATTCCCTTATACTGGTTTCATCACGTGACAGATTCTCTTTTACTTCTGAGAGAACAACAGAATTGTTTCACCCATCTCACTGAAAATGGAATTTTTCCCATAGCAGAGCTAAAAGAAATAATGTTCCAATTTACATATGTTTGAAAAGTATCCTTGCAGGGGAGTCTTTCTCAGACACATAATCCTAGCTAAAATTGATTAAATTCTCATTCTGGCAGTCAGCACAGGCAGAATTTCTTCTAAATTCCATAATCCTAGCTATAATAAGTTAAATATTTGAGCTGAAGGAGTCCAAATCACCCACTTGGCAACAACTGCCACCTGTCATCTCCTTTAGTAAAGTATTTGTTTATTGTAGTGTCATTAATGTTTCCCCTGCTGTGTTAAGAATATACTTCAATTTTGTGAACTAGTTTGGTTCTTCTGCACGTAAAGGGAATGCTGTGTCACAGTCCATGGTAGTGTCTTATTGTACCTATTCAGAAAACAAAAAGGTCTTTTCATAACAGGTGTCATATCTTCTGCAAGTATAAAAGTAATTTCTTATGGCTGATTACCCCTGCTTAACTTTATTCTTCTAAGTCTGTCACTGTTGCAGGAGATGTCTGAGACACGAGATAAAATTGGATCGTGTGCTAGACCTTACTTCTTCAAGGCTACAAAGTCTGCAAAGATGGATGCCAAATGTAATCTGGATTTTTATATCTCAGAAATAACATCTTCAGACCTTTCCAAGGTCCCCTCCCCTCTCTGTGTCCAGGGAATGACAAAGTTCTGATACCTCTAGGAAAACCTAGAGCATGATCCAATCAGTGTGAGCTGCTCCAATGTAGACTTTTACCTTTAGCTAAATAAGTATAATCTGCAACAAACATGGCTGTTTATTTCATGTTATAGCAACTACTGGTAGTACAAGCTCTGCTGCAACTGAGGACTCCTCAAACGATGTCCTCTCTACTTTCATCATAAAAAGAGGTTAAAGGTGCTAAGTCAAAGAAAAAAAGCACATTGGATAGAAGCTTTTTGCAGGACAGAATGAGTTTATAAACACTCGACTATTTCTTTAGGGCACATCCCTGTTTTAAATCAGAGGACTTCTCATCCCCAGTTATTTCCTTCAGCTAAAGATCAATGAGCAGCAGTAACCAGTTCAGTGCTGGTGAATGTCCTTGTCCTTTCCAAAAACACAACTCTGAATTTCAACAAGAAGACTGAGAACTTTAGTCAGGCTGGCACACAAATTTTTCTAGGTTTCTGTTTTCTGAGACACCAAATCTTAGAGAAAAGAGTGAAAGGGTGATTTGCACTGGCCATGATTAGAATAGTCTAGTTGAGCCTTTTAGACTCAGAAAAAAAACAGAGGGGAAAATGAGCATTTTAGCACTGTATTATAAATTCATTTTATAGGTCTGTTCTCTGACAGTTCTGTCAGCTAAGTTTTGCTTAGATTTTCATTAAAATATCAGGGTGACAAAGAGAAATAATTATTATTAAACCTCTAAAGCCAAGGATATCAGTGTCATTCCCTGAATAACAGTTTTACAGAATATGTTCATAAAAATCATAATATCATAAGCGTTTGAAGTAACATTATGATATATTTTTATTCATTTATCCTTCCCAAAAAAGAAAATTATGAAAATCCAGTTGTGCTGAGAGGGAATACTGAAGTACAGTGCATTGTGATGTGGTCAGTCTGTCCACTCCCAGTCTGTCAGGTTCCCTGTCATCTGGTAGTTCTAATGAAAACAAAAGTAGTCCCATTCCTAGTTATAGGGATTTCAATATTAGTTAGATCTTGATAGGCTTAATAGGACTAAAAAACCCAATAATTTGTATTAACTGTGTGGCTATTTTTCACATTAATACATGATTATTTATTAATAATCAATAATTCATAGTTAAATAGCCAATAGTTTATTCAAACTGATGGTCAGTGTTCTTTTTGTCTGTTGTTTTTATCCTTCACTGGAAAGATAGAATGAGTCTTTCCCCTTGCCCCCTGTTAATGTTTCTATCCTTCTTATATAATGGCATTATAACTGCTAATTAAATATCTTCAGAAGGAAACAACTTCTTGGAAAATTGCACTGGTTTTGATGAAATGTCCTTTGCCTTCAAACACCTGATAGTGTTAATTTTTTTCTGTTTTATGTTCTTTCAGCAAGTTAAAGCTTCACTGTAATGTGTGTTTGAAAAGGCATATTTATCTCATGCTGGATATAATTTTTGTATTGTGATTTGTATTCTAATTATTGTACCTTCATGTTCTCGTGTTGTATTATCTTCTGCTGTCTTTCTAACCAAAGAGGCAGATCCTGCTGTCCTATGAGGTGTCAATGGATGCTCTCAATGATCCTGTCCGCAGACAGAGGTTAATGAGTGCAGCCACAATTCTTACTGATAATTCAAGTAAGTCATTCTTTCCTCTTTTTCCAGTGGTGATTGTGTAACTTGACCTAAGAGATCAAACTGTCACAAACAGCATTATTTTAAAAGCCACTAGGCGAAATTATGCTGCAAAATGTAAATTTCAGTAAAATAAATATTCTCGTATCTCATGTAACTCGCAATTACCAAGGGCAAGTTTTGCCTGACCTTTATTAGTCTGTGATTAGTTTGTGCAGAATGAGCTAAACAATTTTTTTCAATTATGCCATTCTGCTCATGTGAGATTGACTTTTCTTTTCCATCTTTTCAATGACTGATTGTCTTTTTCTTTGGTTGGTTATATTCTACAAAGGATTATTCATATGTCACTTTCCTTTGTCTGCCAGAGTCAAAACTGAACTGTCCTACATTTTGGAAAAATTTCCCTCAGAAGTATCTAATTTGGAATTGTTGTCCATTCTGGAGAGCAGTCAAAGAGAAGATGAAATTAATAATTTTGAATCCATTTGTTGATCTCTTAATCATGGTCTGCATTATCTTGAATACCTTATTCCTGGCTATGGAGTACCCTGGCATGGAACCAGATTACCAACAGCTGATTTCTCTAAGTGACCAGGTAAGTTAGGTCTATGTTAGAGTGAAAATGGAGTTATAACCCTGTATTTATACTGGGACACTCCCGTAAGGACGCAGACTTTTTCAGTGACTTTTTTTCTGAATCTCATTTTTGTCCTTCCAGGTCTTCACCCTGATTTTTACTGTAGAAATGATCTTGAAAATCATTGCTCTAGATCCTTACTACTATTTCCAGCACAAGTGGAATGTTTTTGATAGCGTGGTTGTTTTGATTGGCCTAGCGAGCTTTGGAACAAATCTGTCACCTTTCAGGCTGGTAATTATTTATAATTTCTTAAAAGTACATGTGTTGTATAGTGAAATGCCCTCATATTATGTTACTGATGAGTATGTTAAATCTGTTTTCTTTGTTGGTAAATAGTAAGACAACATGAGCTTTTAACTGGAGTGATTTTAATGGCATCAAAACAATCAAAAGGTCTTCTTCAGGGAAAAAATGATGATATTACTGCAGTAAAGACATGGTAAATGCAGGGTCTGATTTTCATGTGTGCTCTGCTACCTAGGCTCTTTTTAACTTTTTTTTTTTCCTTGTCTTTTATTTACAGCTCAGGATCTTCAAATTGGCAAAGTCCTGGCCAGCCTTAAGTACTCTTATGAAAATAATTCTTAACTCATTTGGTGCGCTGAGTAACCTCACTCTGGTTTTGGCAATCACTGTATTTATTTTTGCTATAGTAGGAATGCAGATTTTGGGTACTGATTATGACACAAAATACTATAAAATAAACACCAGTAAAAATTTACGCTGGCATATGAAGGATTTTAGTCATTCAATCCTGATTGTATTCCGAATATTATGTGGAGAATGGATTGAAACTATGTGGGAATGCATGGAAGTGGCTGGAGAAAGGAAATGTCTCATCATCTTCTTGCTTGTCCTGGTGCTAGGAAACCTGGTGGTGAGTTTCAAGTCAATTTTCAGTCCCTACTGAATGCATACAGTTACTTTGGTTTTTTTGGAGGCAAACTTTACTGTTTGAAAAGTATTCACTTGTTTCTCTTTTCTGGGTGTCACTTGACATCTGGTTTTGTTCTGTCTCCTTTTTTCCCTTTTCCCCTGTCTTTTTCTTTCTCACACCAGACACAGAAGCAAAATAAAATTATTCCTTCTAGCCAGGGTATAGAAGTGCAGAGCTTATGATAATTTGGTGTCAGATGTCTTCTTCTTTTTTATTGATGGGACCAAATAACCAAACTGTTCAGTGCTTTTAATGCTTAACAAGTTGCCCTCATGTTATCAAAATTTTACAATACCCAGATTTTTGGGTTTACACTAGATCATTCGAATGTAAATATACAGGGAGACAAAATCTTTTTCATCTGCTTGCTTTGTTGGTTTATACCAGATCCTTTTTGTTGGTGATGTAGTTAAAATTCATCTTTGCCTGCTGTTTTTCTACATGTCTGCCTCCTCATACACTATGGACATCAGAGCATGTGAAAATAGATTTGATATACCCAAACTTTCCCTTCCTTCCTTTTTTTTCTCCTGCCATTCCTTCCAGGAGGAGCCATCTCAAGCTGTAACAATAGTCCAGCATGATAGTAAATAATTTCATTGTAGTGGTTAATGAAAGCAAGTCTGAGGGTCTCTGAAGTGTCTTTTCTGTTAGCAATAGCGTCTCCAACTTACTTTAACTATTTTAAGGTGCTCAACCTGTTCATTGCCTTGCTGCTGAGTTCGTTCAACACTGATGACCAAGAGGGACAAGAGGGGCCTGGAGAAGGGACTAAATATCAGATTGCCATTGCACAAATTTGCAAGAGCCTGAAGGCTGTGAAAGACAGAATTTGGGATTACTGCTGCAAAAGAATGAGAGGAAGCCTCAGAAGAAGAGACAAAAAAAAGGCTTTGGCAGAAGTTTCTGGGAAAGGCATAGAGGTTACTAATTATGCCATGACAGATGTCAGAAAATATATAGACAACAGCTGCTTTGACATAGAGTGTTACCATGTGGAAGACAGTTCCTCAGTAGCAAGGAAATATGAAGAAATTTTGACTAGCCACAGTACCTGTGTTCCCATTACAGCAGCAGAGACTTACACCAACGAAGGTGATAATGGGCACATTTTACACACAGCTGTAGAATACAGAAAACAGGTAAGGAATATTGATATTTGAAAAATTATTATGACTTGCATCTGTAAATACAATCTCAAGGGCTTAACAGTAAATATTACACTTTCTGTCATTTCTGCAGTTTTACATTCTTTGTTCTTCTAGTATAAGGGATACAAAACAGTCTTGGTTATTCAATGTTACGTTGAATATTCACTTTTTCATCATTCTCCTCAATGATATCCATAATTCTGCTTTTGACTGTTTTGTTTCCATTTACTAGTGTCAATTGAGAAATGAAGTTTGATCAAGACAGACATTCTTTCTTTTTGTCTCTTTGCCTTACACCTGGATTTTTTGGAAGGCAGGCCTCTTGTGTTGATTATATGTTGCTTCTCAGTTGCACGGAATCCAAAGGGAATGTAAACAGAAGCTACAACTTAAAAAAATAAATTCTTAGGATTGTTTGTTTTTTTTAATCACCTGTTCACCTGCATGGTACTTTTGACTCCCCTTTATATCTCTTGATTTTGTTGTGTTGGTCAGGATAAAGCTCAAGTCTTTCTGCGTGTGAGCGAGGTGTTTTTACTGCCATGACAGCTGTACAGAGGCATTTAGGGATACTGGAGATATTTCAGGTGTCTGTCACACCCACACGAGATGGTCAAATAAGGCCCAGGAGCTATAGTAACTCTTTTCACAGAATCACAGAATTGTTAGGATTGGAGGGATCTCTTTTTGGACGGATTAGCACAGGGTCAGTGTCTAGGTGGACTGCTAGGATCCATTTTGTATAGTTTTGGTTCTATCAGGAAGCATCATCAGTGGAATATCTTCGGACAAGTTCTCAAAGAGGCAAAAAATTGCTGATGACCTTAGAATCATCTGTGGCTATTTCAAATATCTTGCCTGTAAGCATTTGATGACAGAAATTCATTCCCTGCTGCAGTGGAATCTGGTATTTCTTGGGATTTGTAGTGGCAAAAGGACTGAGAACTGATTCTGATCACTTAGAACTTCTGCCTATAACTGGAAGCATCATTCTTTTACAAGGATTTTAGGAAAACCGTTCAATTTTTTACAAAAATAAAAACTTGCTAGTGAAAGATTCTCTGCCCATGGCAAAGGGGTTGAAGTTACATGATCTTTAAGGTCCCTTCCAACCCAAACACCCAAGTCATTCTGTGATTATATGGGTCTAAACTTCAAGGATGTCTTACATTCTATTAAATCATTTTGCCTTTTAAGAATGACTATTAGGAAAAAAAAGAAGTGGAAAATCAACTGATTTACGTTATTTCGTGCAGGGAGACAGATTAAGACACAGAGAACAGTGGCAGAATTCAAAAAGCTTCAATCAGAGTTCTGGGACTTCTGAAAATGTAAATGTTTTCACAGTAACACCCCCAAAGAAAGAGCAACAAAAGGTAATTACAACTTTTATCATTTTATGGAATATGCTGGGCCTTCCCATTTTCAAGACTTTTGAGACATGGTTTGTATCTCTAAAAATAGATTGGCCTGATGAAATCAAGAGTTTTCTCTAAAATTGTAGCATAATATAACCTTTTCTAAACATTTCCCTTCCTGCAAATCCAGCATAGATGACTAAAAGGAACCAAGAAACTTGTTAAGTTAAATCAATGGAAGCAAGGGTAGGGATTGGCTTTTTCTGTCCTATTCTTTGTAACTTATTTTGGTAGTTCAGCAACATTAAGATAATTTATACACAGCAAATTTCTTTTGGTGGGGGAGAGGAGATGATAATTTTCATTTCTTTTAGGTTTGGTAACCTTATTAATGAAAAGCAAATAAATTCTTTTCTTTCTCCTTCTCCTGTCCAGAAATATCATGGTGTCCGTAGCTTTTCTGAAGCCAGCACTGTGGATCCAGTTGTTCTTCTGGAAATGTTTTCCCAAACTAAAAACTCACAGCTGCCTAAGGACTGCTTTGCAGAAAGTAGGAATCTTTTTTTTTTGATGTTGCACTAACGCCAAATGAACCAGTGTTCACAGATATCCATTTGGAACGTGTCCAGATTAGCAGGAACTGTTTGCCTGCTCATCCCAGTGTGGATATCTGCCTTTGATTATCTGAACATCTCCTTATACTCTGTTGACTCTCATGGTTCAATCCTACTGCCTTTACAGATTAATGAAGAGTATTTCTGGTGCAGAGCAGTGAACAGAGAGTCCAGTTGTAATGTCTCTGCAATGCAATAAAGTGAATCAGTAAAAATAATAATTTACCTAGCTACTAATTAGGTAGTATCTATCTCTTTTCAAAAGAAAAGAAAAGAAAAAAATGCAGAAATAAACACATTTTTAAAGAAGAAAAGGCTTCTTTTGTGCCCACAAGCCTCACTGCAGCAGGGCACAAGAAGTTGTCTGTTATTCCATGTATGTGCTTTATTAAAAGAGATTATTTTGGCATAAAAATTTTGTCTTTTCTTTGGCTTCAGATCATTTCAACAACAGCATCACCTCATAGATAAAAGAGCACATTCTTCCTATAATCTGTAGAAGCCCTTTTTTAGATGTTTTGTACTTTCTAGATCCATATCTCAACATTTTCCATTGAACCAATATGCTGTTCTCTCTCTTTTCAGGTTGTGTTGAGAGTTTCCCATGTTGTGTAGTGGATGTCACAAAGTTTCCAGGCAGAACTTGGTGGAACTTTAGAAAAACCTGCTACAGAATCGTTAACCATAGTGGTTTTGAATATTTTATGGTTTTTATGATAGTATTGAGCAGTGCAGCACTGGTAAATTTCATTTAATTTCTCAACTTTTGAATTAATTTTTGTCAGTAAAGGAACAGTATTGGATTGATTTCTTCTGCTATGACATTCCTTTCCCCGGGGAGAGACAAGAGTGTAATAAATGTAACCCTTAGAAGTCATAATACTTTCCTCCACTTGGATTAAACACATGGATTTAAATATATGGAATCATAGTTCTTCATTGAACATAGTTCTTTACATTTTGTGTTAATTACAAGGCTAAACCAGAGTCTGAAATTACTTAGGAAAGCTTGAAAAAAATAAGAGCACTTCTAAATTTGTAAAGCAAGCTGGCTGCTCAGTAAAAATGTAAATTGAAAATCATCCAAACATTATGATCAGAAGCTAAAAGTGAAGGTGGCTGTGAACTGGTAGTGAGGTAATGTTTCATTACTACTCTCATCATATCCATTTCTCCTGAAGAATAAGGGAAGATTTATTTGATTTGAAAGTATATTCACTGTCTACTGAAAGTAACTTGTTAAATAAAACATTTTATAGTGCAGAAGGAACATAACCAAATAGTCTGAAGGTGGTCTGTGTGGTAGATGTCAGAATTTCCAGATAAAGTCAGGTCTGTGAACATTACATTCAGATTGTTCTCTGAACCATAGATTTGAACTGTCTGCTTGAAAATTCCCCTGACAAAACCTCCAGGGGAACTCCCTGGGATTCCAGTGAGGGCTCCTCTGTGTTCATAGGGAACCAAACTGAAGTAAGGAAGGAAACTGAGTTATTTTTAATGTATTGTATGATCCAACTAAGTTGAACAAAAAGTTAATTGGGTATGCAGGTGCAAAATAACAAAACAGTAACAATTTCTTGACAGCAAAGATGTCTTGCAGTGTTGAGAACTTTCCCATTTCTAAGATACACTTGTCCTCTTGCAAAAAGGGACTTGTCCATTTTGTGCTTGTTTATCAATTTTAATGATATGAAATTTTCTGAACCAGCTAAAATGAAGGGGCACCAGACCATCACTCATGTCCATGGCTTGTAGTGAAATTAAATGAGATGGTGATCACAGAAAGAATGCTCAGAAAAGCAGGGGAGAAGTGGATGAAAGATAAAATACAGACATTTGGAAAGGGTTGGTGAGGAAATAATGAGAGGTGTTAAAAGGAATTTGGAATAGATTGGCAGGATAAAAACTTTAAAATAAATTAGCAAGGCAGCAAATACTTTAAACATAAGCAAGCACCGATGTGAACAACAGCAATCAGTGAAACATTTTCCTAAAACCTTAAGGTCAAGGTTTAGGTGAAAAAACATGCAACTTCAGGATTGAGCAGTTGCAGATGAGGTGTTTGTCAAATTTTTCCATACCTGTATTACAACTCTGCAGGCTGGCTCAAGATGACTCATTTGGAAGGTCAGAGTCTGACAGACACTGGTCAATGGATTCAAGTCAATATTTTTTTGTGAATAATTTTAGATCAGCCCCTTCAAAATTATCAACTATCTTGAGAAGCCAAAATTTTTTAGCCACAATTGACCCTCGTCAGACATTTTTTGAAGTGTTGAACATAAAAACCTGAAAGTATGGGATTTTTCCAATGTGAAAATGAGATTGTACTTATTTTAAAAAATTAGTTTTCTGCTTTTAAGTATAAAACTAAGTGATGGTTGTCCATAATTTAATATGAAATGGTTATAATAAGCCATACTGTGTATTCTTGTACAATTAAAAAATAATCTTCTGTAAAATTACTGACTTGTTTTAAAACTGAACTCTGAAATTCCAGGCATTTGAAGATATTTACTTGCAGAAGAGGAAAAAAGTGAAAATTATCCTAGATTATGCTGATAAGATATTTACCTACACCTTTTTTATGGAGATGCTTCTGAAATGGGTAGCTTTTGGTTTGCACAGTTATTTCACAAATTCCTGGTGTTTGCTTGACTTCGTCATTGTGTGTGTAAGTATTATACTCAGCTTGACGTACATTTTGATTTTTGATATTTTCTATCTAGAGAACTACATGTAATTTCTGATTATGAATAATACAAGTGTAAAAGACAGTTTCCAAAAGCTGAAAAACCTTCAACTCAAAGAGGCTTTAGGACAAATTTAAGTGGAAATTCTCAGCAATATTCAAGAAGTTGCTGAAGAAACTTTTATTAGGTATCACTATCACTGAGAATCTTGATGGCTCTAAAAACCTTTTCAATTGTAGAGAGAGAGTTCAATTAGTGATCAGAAATAAAATTAGAATAAATTGATTAAGACAATAGAGAATGCAAAGCTACTGACTGTTCTGGCCTAGATGATCTGAAAGGCCCCTTCCAACCCAAACCATTACATGATTCTGTGATTTTGGTATTTAGAAACAGAAAAAAGAAAGAGTTGCTTCCTTGAAGGAGAAGAAATTTAGATGATAAAGACAGTTGAAAAGTATGGTTGGAAAAATCATTTACCAGTGAGTTAAAGATAGGGAAATACTTTGTATAGCCCTAAAGAGAAATGCTGGAATCACCAAGAGATAAGTGCAGTGTTCAATACATATACATTTACTCTGAATGTAGAAAATGTTAAATATTATAATCTTGCTGTATAAAAATGAAACATTTTTGCTGGTCAACATCACACTGGGACAGTTCTGAAGTTCAATATTTTTAAATAAGGAAATCTAAACAGGTGACTTGTAGGATCAGAGTGGCTTTTGATAGCCTCAGGGTAGTCAGAATTGAAAGTTGTATTGAAAGAATTGAAAGTATTAGGAAATTTCAACACAGACATCTAATATTATGACTATTTGTAAAGAACATACAGCATGACTTCAGCAGTTACAGTTTTCTAATATAAATAACAGTCCAAAACAGAGGATAAGCATGGAAATATCCAATGGCTGAACAATGAGATGACAAATTTAAATAGGGGACGAGACAAATCATGAACAGTGAAAAAAAAATCTTTATTATTGAAACAACTTCTTAATGTTTTCGTTTAATTTTCTCTCTTAAAAAAACTTAAAATGAACCAGAAGTCTTTTTACAAATATTTTTTTGTTTCCACATCACCATCCTAAGTTATGATAACAAATTACTGTATGCACTGTTGAGAATAACTATGTAGAAAATGGGAATATTTTATTTGGAAAAACTGTTCTGGTCTGGTAATGTATGAAAGTATCACAGTTACCAATTTGATTGTAATACTAGTATTAAAAAAATTTATATGAACTGTTTAAAAAAAATCAGAATTAATTCCATTTTTTTAATATATATTAGAAAAGAATGAAGTAAAATTATATTGTGATAATTTTGAATGTGTATTTTCCTAATTTGACTTAGTGGTGAAAGATACTCTAATCTTAGGATTGTCTACTAATATAAATAAAACAAAATTTTGTATGCCATTTAATGATCCCAGTTCCAATTCAATGAACACAGCTGTCCTTTGTTTCCTGGGGACGAAATTCTGTTTCTGAAGACTCATCATCTTGTTCCTCTGGGACCACCCTGAAATCTCTCAGGACTTTTAGAGCACTGAGGCCTCTCCGAGCTCTGTCAAGATTTGAAGGGATAAAGGTAAAGATGTTGGGAGTCTGGGTGAATATTTTATAATAGCTGCTTTTGAAATTTCTGTGAAAATTAAAACTTGAGTGTCTGTTTTGGGACTTGATGGCATTAAGATGCTTCAGAATTACCGACTTACATCTTATGGTTGTTATTTTGAAATAACACCTAAGAATTTCACAGAAATTTATCAATACAAATAAATTAAAGAAATAAAATGATTATGTTCTACCAGAACATTATTACATATAATGATGTGAATAATGGAACATTTTTCCATATTCCTGATTTCAGTGTAAAGGGCAGAACAAACCAAACAAGAATTCCATTAGACTTGTAGCTTTCTGAAACCTGTTCTTGTTTTATTTTAGACATGGAAAAATTTCATCCAGTGTATTTGGAAAATTCTTCTGAATAAATAAATAAATGTGCTTGAAATAATAGGAACTATTTTTAATTACTTGTGAATAGATAAGAATCTATATACAGATTATTACAGAAAACAAACTGTAATATGGGAGAGAAAGCTATACTGTGAAAGTTGTAGCTTATCAGTCTTCATGACAAATGTAATGACCACGTTGTCCTTAATTTTTTTTCATTTTCTGAGGCAAGAAATTGGAAACTGGGAAAATGGATTAATTAAATCATGGCTTCAGTGGAAATTATTCACTTATGAAACATCTTCTTGTAATTCCCGTTATTCAGACTGCTATGCTTATGTCAACTCACCTGACACATTGCTAGACAGGCTCATGTGCCACATTTGGGGTTCTCCAAGGTGGATCTGAAAGATAATAAACCTTTAAAACTACTAATAGCAGAGGAGCTTCTTTTAACTCCATTTTAAAAACTGCTCTGAGTGAACTGTCTATAATCTTTAAAGTCAGTGGGGAGAATTAAAAAATAGTATAATGCAAATCATCTCATCTGTGTTACATCACAGAATGTGAGGAGACACCGACTTCTGGCACTGGGAGGGACATAGAGAAAAACCTCCTGAAAGCCGGACTCAGTTAGAAAGAAGGACTCAGTTAGAAACAGCCAGAGTGAAGTTAGGAAGAGCACTTTTTACCTTTCAAACCTGATTATTTTTTATTATGAAATGGATGAGGGAGGGAAGAGCCATCTGTGGTCTCAGATACTGGTTATTCCTGGTTTGGATAGGTGAACTAGGAGCTAGGGAGGAATTTGCTGAAGTGCCAGGTCCAGTGTGCAGAGACCATCAGGATGAAGTTCAACTGGCAGCTGCCTATTGGTGGCTCAGAGGTAATTTCTGGGACAAATGTTACTTAATGGCTTAATTAACAACCGGGAGAATGTGGTAGAAATTGGCCCCAGCAAGTTCCCAGATGATGTGAAGTTGGGGCTGAGCAGATAATTAATAGACTGGGAGCAAGGCTGCTCAGCAATGAAAGCTGGACAGACTGGAGATATGGTCTGCAGAAACCTCAGGAAGTTCAGCAAAAGCAAAATCTTCCACCTGAGCTAGAATGACCACAGGTGACTGTGGGACTCTCAGTGAGCACCTTTGCAGAGAAGACCCGGGGGTGGACGGCAGGTTAAACATTTGTCACCAGAACAACAAAGATCTGCCACATCTTGGGCACGTTAAGGCAATTCTCTTGCTGATGTTTTTGCCACCTGTGAGACTGAATGTAGAGTGTTGTATTTATTTTGGGGGTCTCCAGGGTAAGGCAGATATTAACAAAGTGGAGAGTGTCCGGCAAAGGGCCACCAAGATGACCAGGGGACTGAAGAGGAGAAACTGAGAGAGCTTGTTGTCTGGAGAAGAGAAGGGTAAAGAAAGGATTGTTGTCCTCATACAAAACCCATCCAAAATAAAGGAGTGGGTTATTTATGACATTGTTGTAAATGCAGATCATGCAACCCATTCTGCTGTATCTGATTCTTAGGTCCCTTAGCTACTACAGACTCATAATCTTATGTATTTCTTTCACTCAAGGAGAATTCTGGTTGCCCTCTGTTTTACTTCCTCAAAAAAGGCAAGGCAAATACAAAAAAATTACCTGTTAAGACAAGCATGAGTTTGGGCCAAGGGCTGGTTGTACCTTTGTCATCTATTAGTCATTATATGGATGAAAATTCTCAATAGATACAGAAGCAGAAAAAATCAGTGGCTTTCTGGGGAAAGTGATCTACTGAATGCAAATAATTAATTACCTTCATTCATTTCATTCAGGTTGTTGTGAATGCCCTCTTCGGAGCCATCCCCTCAATCTTCAACGTTCTGCTCGTCTGTGTTGTCTTTTGGCTCCTCTTTAACGTTCTAGGAGTAAAATGGCTCGGAAACAGATTTTGGAAATGCATACTCAAAAAAGGAAATATTACTCTCATTAATAACAAAACTGATTGTATTTCCTACAATGGGACATGGACAAATAATGTTGTAAATTTTGACAATGTTGGCATGGGATACTTGGCTCTTCTCCAAGTGGTAAGTTCTACAAAAACATGCTCGGTTTTGTTTTCTCCAAGGAATGGGTTGAGCAGCCCAACCAAGGGACACTGCTATGCTTCTGTTTATCTCACTGAAACTTGGGATTTTTTAGCTTTCATGAATATTTTCCTTATCTACGAGCTGCTCAGTTCCTCCTAAAGAACTCTGGGACATATGCAGCCTTGTGTTAAAATCGAGAACTCTGCTTCATAGCTTTTCAATTTTGTTTTAAATTACAATTTTGTTTTAATTTTGATTAAGAAACTAAGCCTGAAATAGTCTGCGTGTTACTGTATTTGGAGTTGTTCTTGTTCTCTCTGGTTCAGAGTAGATAAGAAAGAAAACTCATGGACCAATTTATTTAGAATTCTATGTTTTCTTTTGTTGTAAGCGTCCTGAAGTGTTGGGATGCTAATTCACTAAGCTTCCTAATACCACAACAAAGGAGAGAAAGGCATTTTTTAAAAGTCTCTGTTATCCCTGTATCTTTTCTAGATGAAGGTCTTTGCTCTGGATCCTCCAAAGTGTTCGTTCTATGTTGAATAAAAATTTCAGAATGGAACCATCTGCTGTTCTCTTAGAAATTGTTTTTATGGTTTTAGGTTATATTTGCTAATTAAGCTGAAACTTTTTAGTGTTCCTTGGTTTTTTTTACAAAAATTTCAATTTAACAAGAGTAAGCTTTAAGACACATTTGACATGAATCACCTTTTTTTGTTTTCTTTTCAGAATTTTTTTTTTTCTCTTTATTAAACGCCAGTGAATCATACTTCCAAGAATATGTTTAGAATTGATGCATATTTTTTATAGCACATTGCTCATTTTTTCCACAACTATTAACACATTTATATCAGCAACAGCTATTTTTTTTTCTTAGTGATTATAAACTGCATTTTTTTTCCAGGCAACTTTTAAAGGTTGGATGGATATTATGTATGCAGCAGTAGATTCACGTGAGGTATGTCACAAAAATGAAATTTTAGTTATTTTCCCTTTCCTTCTTCCCTTTTCTATCTGTACAATTAATTTTTCAGCTTTGTTTGCAACATCAGGTCAAAAATACAAGTGGATGAGTGCATCAAACTACACGGTGAAACAATAATCCTTGGAGTACCAAGTATCTGAAACTTAGATAAAAGAAACTGATCACAGTAGAGTGACACCAAACAAAAAGAGGGCAAGATAATATAAAATTTTGCATAGGTCTGATGTGGAAACAGAATATGACTGTGCCTATGAAGCAAATTTTCTTCCTTTTAAAACATATGCAGTAGAATTGAAACAGCTTGCAGCTTTAGCAGTTATTTCAGAAGGTTTTCTTGCCTACATTTGACATCCTCACCATTTCTTCCCCATTTGCACGTGCTGTTTCTCACTCTCATACTAGTACAATGTGTTTTAACTCTTCTATGTTTAGTTGACTTCGCATTTTTTCTCACTCATTCCATCGCTGTACTCTTGACTGTAGTTAAATAGCTGCTAACTAACAATATTGTTCCTTGTATGGCTGGTTTAAACTGCTTCTTGCCTGGGATAGCATTCCAAAGGATGGAAGTTCACCATTAGGTACAGTCTGAGCTGTTTTTCTAATCATGGAATTCACAGGGTCCCTTCTGATTGGAACTGTTTATTTATTACTAAAAAATTTGCTAGAGCAGGATTTGTCTTTGTTTATATATTATCTTTACAAACCGTAACAAGATAGAACAATACAGTTCTACTTGTACATCTAGATAAAGATTAAATGTGTGGAAGTAATTTATCTCTCATTACAATAAAAAGACCTATAATAAATTGGAAATTATAAAGCTGTGATTATCTCATTTTTACCAACATTATTTTTCTGGTCTGATTTGTTTTTTAACAGATTGATCAACAGCCATTGTTTGAAGAACGCTTATCCATGTATGTGTTCTTTGTGGTTTTCATTATTTTTGGATCTTTCTTCATGCTGAACCTTTTCATTGGAGTGGTTATCAGCAATTTTAACCATCAAAGGAAAAAGATAAGTACTACATGAGCTAACTCAGAGTCTCTTGTAATGCCACTTTGATTAAGCGAATGCTGGTTTAACATCTAGATGTCTAACATTTTGAAATAACTATTTAGCTAGATAAATTTAAAATAATAACATTTCAAACCAAGTTTTGAAAACAGGAATCCCCTTTTCCTCAAGGCTTTTACCTGTAAATTCTGTTTTCGTGCTAAGTCCTTAATTTGTTCTAAGTAGAGAATGAGGAGGAAGGAGAGAGTAGCTTTAGAAATGAGAAGTCAAAAAAGTTACCTAGACTTTGCTACAGGAGAGTGGAATTCTTTTCTTCAGCTTTGAAGATTTGCTTTGGGAAACAGAATAACCCTTTTGCTGAGACTAAACACCTCACAAATGTGAGCGGGGTAATCAAGAGACACTCATGGAAGGACTAACCTCTGCTTTCCTGGTAAAGAACCTTGAAAAGGTCTTGTCAATCAGAACTTCTTCTAAAACTAGCTACATTTTTAAAAGTTCTTAATCTATAAAATAAACCTCTACAGATCAATTTACTGGGGTTTTGAAAAAATTCTGCATTGGGATCCAAGCCATGACCTCAGGAGGAGGTTGTGTAGAAATTTAAAGGCTGCTTAAAGCCCAAGAAGCACTGACTGCTTCCACTTTTCTCCTCATAGTTGTTATATTCCCTGTTCTTGTTATTCAGTAAGAAATGGAAAGCAAAATCTTGGAATGGAAAATGCAGCAAAGAAAAGCAATAATCATGCCTCCCTGGAATACTTCACCTTCCTTGTACCAAGCTTATTTATCAATTGAGTTCTGTCCTGGCTCATTTAAGGGCTTAAAGTATCCAGAGTATCAAGGGAAATTGTGTCTATTAATCCACTTGGAAGTCTTACAACAAATAAGCATCTTGCTCCTTGAAAAAATACCAAAAAAGCAGACCCCAACAGGAGGTTTACAATTTCAATGTTCCCCTTTGGAAGACAGAATCTCTACAGGAGCCATTTAGTATTTCCATAGGCTGACTTATACACCAAGTGTCAAAGCATTACTGCCTTTGGCAGAGAAAGATAGAAATAAAACCCACAAGAAATTCTTCTGTTCTCTGCATTTGGACAGAGAAAGGATGTGTAGGGATTGAGGAAAAGCAGTCCAACTTCACTGTAAGAATTTCCTTTTATAACAAAGTCCCAGTTACAATAATCCCAACAGATAAAAGGTTAAGTAGTTTATAAGCTTGAACATTTGCTAGAAGTTTATGTGGATGTAACACTTTTTTCTTTTCTTAGTACATGCTGTAACTGACTTTTTTTTTTTTTAATTTTTCTCTTTCATTTCTTTTCTTCTTTGGGATTTCCACTGATATTCCATATATTGAAGTTAAGTGGAATTTTTAAAGGTCTTGATGAAATGACGCACATGGTGGATGCCCTGCTGAACGTTGTAGACAT
>NW_008246064.1:4075914-4150914 GCF_000691975.1 Corvus brachyrhynchos
CTGAACGTTGTAGCAATTTTGTTGTACAAAATGCTGATCACTTAATGCTTTTATGATTAATGCCTTCTGAATACTGGGTTCCAACTGATTGCTCAGTAATACAGGTGGTGTGGATGGTAAAAAGAAATTCATTGCCAGGAACCCCCTGTAGAACATGGTCCCAAAGTGCTTATTCATCCTCCTCCATTTACTTGCTAGTCCAGCAATGGACTTCTGCTTCTACCTTTCCCAAAATTATAAAATATTTTACTTCTTGATGAATCATATATAATTTTGAAAATAGGAAATAGATTTGCAAAACTTCAGAAAGGCTCTCACACTTGTCAGAACTGAATTGGGATCACTGCCTGGATTTGACTTTCATGATCAAATCCAGATCAGATCAAAGATCAAGGGCAAAAGGAGAAATGGTGAAGACACATTTGGTCTCTGTGCTCTCTTAGGTCCTGCTTGTGACAGCTGTAAATTACTCTTTTTTACGTAAATTTGCTCGTATTTATTTAGTTGATTTCAGCTGAACAACATTATTCTTTCTCTTTACTTAGGTGGAAAAGATTTATTTTTGACTGAGGAACAGAAAAAGTACTATAATGCCCTAAAAAAACTTGGATCTAAGAAACCCCAAAAACCCATCCCAAGACCATCGGTGAGACCGCCTTAAGTAGAACATGACAGAGGATATAAAGATGATGATATTTCAACTCAGCAGGCAGGCATTGGGAAATAAATTTTGCATTAGAGCCCCTCATCTTCCTCATTCAATATAGTATTTAGATTTTACTCTCTTTTGTTTAAAAATTCCATCTAACACAGTCATCTTTGAGGGTATTAATTAAGGAAATTTACAACCTATTTATCAGCTACTCAAATGTACAAACTTTTCAAACCAGGTCATATTAAGTATTTGATATTCATAACATGATCTGGGTTATTTAAGTTGCATGATGTTGCTTGTGCAACTAGATGGATTATTGCAGGTGAGAATGAATACAGAGTAGTACATGCCCCACGGCTGCTATTTGCTTTTAAATAATCTTATGCTTTATTTCTTAGGTTTTCTTAAATTTAATTCCAGGCTTGGCTTCGCATAGTAACTACAAAGAGTTTTTCCTGCTTATGACATTTTAATTAGAATTGCTTATCTTAAAATATCTACATCCATAAGTATTTCTATTAAAAGAGCAATCACAATGTACTCTGAATGTTTTCCTGCTGTATATTTTTTTCTAAGCCAATGTGCTTGCACAATGCCTGAAAATACTGAAAGTACTGTGACCTTTCTTTGAGGGTGTAAAGAAAACCCCTAAAAATGCTTCTAGTAGTTTATTGTTAAATTTATGTTATCTTGAATTCCTTTTCTAAGCACAAATTACTGATTATTATTTGAATTCAGGCTGGGTCTCAGAAGTGGCATTAAGCAGTTCTCATTCTCCCCACAGAATGCATTCCTAGGATTGTTGTTTGACATTGTATCTCACAAAGCTTTTGACATCACCATTGTGATTTTCATCTGTCTAAATATGATCGTTATGATGGCAGAAAACAACCAGAAGGGCACCAAGGATGTTCTTAATAAAATCAACTATTTTTTTGTGGCTGTATTCACTGCAGAATGTGTCATAAAAATACTGGCCTTAAGGCAGTACTACTTTGGAAGCGGCTGGAATGTGTTTGATTTCAGTGTTGTGGTCCTTTCAATAGTGAGTAAGTATCAATCATTAGGTCAGGTAATGTGTTGTACCAATATGTTGGGAAATGGTTAGAGGATCAGGGACATGGATCATTGATAGAATTATGGGATCAATAAAAGAACTGTACAAGCAGCAGGCCTGCAAGCAAAGGTTAGTGTGAGAAACTGTCTCCATGAGAAAATCCCTGTGTGAGAAACAGGCCTGGGAACAAGAAGGGAATTTGAAGATTTGCAGCTGTGCAGATAAAACCCAGAGAGGGGAGGGTGAACTCTGAATTCTTTTAATCATAACATAACTGTAGAAGCTTGCCAATGTAGTCTAATTATGTAGAAGCAGAAATGTGCTTGGGTAGTTTTAAGCCACTTAAGAGTTAACAAGCTGGGATACTATCTAAGTGTCTCTAGATTGCTAATAAAGGGAGCTTGCTTTTATCAACCATATTGGCTGGACTGCAATTTCTTCCTCCCCGAGCCGGAGTCCACGGACCTTTTTCCAACACCAATATTAACTCAAATTCCAGTATGAAGTTACCACCTACATATGTTTGATAAACAAATTCTAGATCCATTTTACTTCTTCAAACTATCTGCTGAGTGATTCCTTCTAAAAGGCTGTATTTTTGCTTTCCCTTATATTTTTGCAGAGTACTAAAAGGTAAACGGAGTTTTCCAATTTTTTAAAGTATGATTTTTATTGAGGAATTAACAGAATATTAATTTAATTCAGTAACATCTTTTCTAAGTTATTGTACTTAAACTGTTGTCTAACTTTTTATGCTTTCAATTTACGTGTTGTCACGTTAGCTGTTGTTTTCACAGTAAAAGAAAATGTAGGTTACAAATACGTTTGCATCAAAAATGGGGATTAATTTAATTTTTCCCGGACTTCCTCTTAAGAAGGCAGAGCCCAATTGCAGATTTAGAAAGCTCAGGAAAACTTGGTTGCTCAATGCCAATCTATTCGTGTCACTATTTGTGACTGAAAAAAATTATTAAAACTGGCTTGTCTTTTCTTGGCTCTTTAAATAAGACTAGATGCTTATAATTTACTCTGAAAAGAGTCATACATAGCTCTAGTTTCTCATCCAGTTTATTTTGTCTGTTCTTCCTACTCAGGCTCAGGTCATATCATATAATAAAGGATGGGAAAGAAAAACTGCTCTGAGTTCTCTGCTTCTTGCCTAAGCATGGTAGCCTTTTGCCATCCTGTACAACCCAGAAAAATGATGACTTCTTAACTCATCTGTTTGTAATCATTTTCATTGCTACTGTGTCATTACTCTGTAGGGTCATACAATGAGCTGTTATGGGGAATAAACACTGAGAGACCATTTTCCTTTATATTCTTCTTGCTCTTCTCTGATCTCATTTGAGTACTAAGCATTAGTCAAAGTCTCACATTTAGGCTTAGGCCTGCAGAAGAAGCAGCACTCAGACAGCGGCTCAGAGACAGCCCCAGAGCTGCCAGCACAGGACCTGAATGGATTTTAAAGGATTTTTTAGGTACTTGAGCAATGAATGCATAAATTCACCTCCCAAATTAGAGAAACTTGGGAGAATGCAGCTTCCAAACTATGCAAAAATCTTGATAACTCTTTAATATTGAAAGATATTACAATTTTTTTTCTTTACCTAAGCTTTTTTCCTAAGCAGTTTCAGAATTGATGATGTTTGTATTGAGAGCAGTGTAATATGATCAGCGTTACTTCCAACACCTAAAGCACAGAATATAACAAAACAGACATTAATTTGACTAACTTGACCTGACAACATTTTGTTTTCTTTTTCCTTTCAAAGGTCTTGGAGTTTCTGAAGTCTTCCGAACTTTCTTCTCCCCTACGGTTTTGAGAACTCTTCGTTTGGCACGAATTGGCCGAATCCTGAGAATAGTTCGCCAAGCCAAAGGAATTCGAACTCTTCTTTTTGCACTGCTGATGTCTCTTCCTGCACTGGTCAACATTGGCCTTTTGCTCTTCCTGATTATGTTCATATATGCCATCGTGGGCATGGCAAACTTTGCCTGTCTCCGCTTGGAGGATGGGATTGATAACATTTTCAACTTCCAAACCTTTTGTGGTAGCATTCTCTGCCTCTTCCAAATTACAACATCAGCTGGCTGGGATAGTCTTCTGGCCCCTGTGCTAAAACAATCTGATGCGTGTGCTCCCAAATTAAATTTAACAGGGACAGAGAAAAGTAATTGTGTAAATAGGGGCTTTGGTATTTTATATTTTGTAAGCTATGTCATTATATCATTTCTCATTGTTGTAAATATGTACATAGCTGTCATTTTAGAGAACTTCAGTGTTGCCACTGAGGAAAGCACAGATCCTCTTTGTGAGGATGACTTTGATATGTTTTATGAGACATGGGCGAAGTTTGATCCTCTGGCAACGCAGTTCATAGATTATTCTGCTCTTTCAGACTTTGCAGATGCACTGGCAGACCCCTTGCGCATCCCAAAGCCCAATAAAATCCAACTCATATCCATGGACATCCCTATAGTTAGTGGAGATAAGATCCACTGCTTGGATATCTTGCTGGCTCTCACTAAAAGGGTCTTGGGAGAATCTGGAGATCTGGATAATCTTGAATTAAACATGGAAGAAAAGCTCGTAGCTGCCAATCCACCTAAAAGTAGTTATAGCCCAATCTCTTCTACCCTTAGAAGAAAACAAGAGGAAGTGTCAGCTCTTATTATTCAAAGGGCCTTCAGGAGACATTTGAGACAACGTTCTCTTGAAAATTTATCCTTAAAGCATTCTAAACATAACAGTGCTGTCTTTGAATGAGATCTACAGGACAAGCAAAGTCTTCTTGCATCACTGCTTAATGAAAATAATGGTAGGAAGATGGATAAATTACGTCCTGCTTCTTCCATATACCTTCCTTTATTTTATGATGGCTTTGCTGAGACAGACAGCAATAGGTTTGACACATAAGGTTGCCCCAGGCTGCAGTATTTCCAATTAAACCAATGTCACTTATTTTCAGATGGAGACAATACTTTGATCCCAGAGCATAATACCCTAAATTTAGAATAATTATGGCAGCCTTTAAGTATTGTAATTGTTAGGATTTGCAAATGCTCCTTAAAGCAATTAAGACTTGAACAACTATGTCATAAATATTAGAGGAAAATCAAACCATGGAATTTTTTTTCGTCAGCTACTGGAGTTGGTGAGTTAATTCTTTCAGCTGTCATTTTTATATTAGTTCATGTTTTTACTGAAGAAATCTGTAAAAGATCAGTTGTAAGCACGTATTTATAAACACAGAAGGATATAGAATAATGTATATCTCTTTAGGGAGATCCAATTTTTCCAAACAGGCTTTATTGTAGCAAAATTAAGTAATTACTGCAGTTCTGTAAAAGAGCTCACTCAAGGCACTTCAGTATAATCAGCCTCTAATTTTGATGGTTTTGGGACCATCCTCCTCCTAATGTCTTTGAATGGATTTCTTTATGCCTAAGAATTTTTGGGGTGTCTTTACACAAACACCTAAAGAGATTGAGCAGATCATCCTCAGTTGCCTGTGCCTGAAAGTTGTACATCATTTGTTCTTTGTATCATTCAGTGTATGAAAATTGTTGTAATCATAGTTACCAAAGTCAAAGGACATTATGCAAGAGGTATTGTTTCCAGAAAAGAATAATTGTACCTAAAATTCCATCATTATACTTCATCCCTAGAAAGCACTACTTAGTAATCTGAAATGAAGTTAATCTTATGAGATGACTTTTATTAAAGTTAGAAAAAGCATTTATTTCATTGATTCTGAAAAAAAAAAGTATGAACAATGCGTACTAATATTTTACTGATTTTTTTTTTGCAGTTTGGAATATGACCAGTTTAGATTCTTCAATAAATACTTCAGATGCTTAACATGTTTTTGTCTGTTTTGTAAGAAGTATCTTTAATTTCTTTTATTACAAGACGTAATCTGTTATCAGAGAGGTAGAACAACAGTAATATAATTTTTCCAAAGTAGCTACCTATTAGCACAAGAAAACGGAATATATTTTGCTTTTCACTGGAAGTCAGAAAAGATTTAGCATTTTCAGGCCAAGAATAGCAGGAGCAATAGGGTAATGAATTTTTACTGTCATTTACCATGTTAATGACTATTAAAATATGACCAATATAGTCAAAACTAAGCTATTTTCAGGACAAATAAAGGCACAGGAAAGCTAAAAGTTAAAGAGCTCGGATACAGGATAGTTTGAATTAGATTTATTATGGTTAAACATTGGAACAGCCTCCCCAGGGAAGTGGTGGAGTCCCCAACCCTGGAAGTGTTCAAAAAATGAGTGGATGTGGCACTTGGTGCTCGGGCTTAGTGGTGATGCTCAAAGGGTGGACTTGATGACCTTGGGGGTCTTTTCTAACCTTAGTGATTCTAAGATTACTTCCAGAACCAGCTTCTGTTTAGATAAAAACACTGTTGAAGAGGGTCTGCAGAGCTCTCAGGAGAACTCAGGGGTCAGCAGCCCTGGGCAGTGGGATGCAGAGATGCTGGGTGGGCCTGTCTCCTGTCCAGCTTGGACAGTTTCATGCACAGTGATGCTCGTCACTTAAAACGATAAATTTTGTTTGGTGTGAGCTGGAATGAGCTCTGGAGTGAACCAACAGCTTTTGTTCAACGATCATGTTCCATTAGATGGCAGCATTTACTGTGGTTTAGGATGTGGCCAGTCTTCAGTGAAACAGGTGAATATTGCACACTTCAGTGTAGAGGTACGAAATTAACTGTGAATTGTTTAGAAAAAAGTGTCACAACTCTCTTTTTTCTATTCTGGCCTTTCAAGTTAGCCACAGTTCTCAGTAAGTGCTTGTTTTCTTACTGTTCTGGTGTCTGATAGACCTTAATGGTTGTGAAAAGAAATAAAATTGTTCTCCTGTGTGCTTGGACTTTCCAGAGGGGTATTTTCAAGCATTTCTCTATAGCATTGTAAAAGGAAATGTTTCTTAGAGAAGAGGTAAGACTGATTTGTTCTTGCATATTGGAAAAGAAGGAAAGACTGGAAAAGCCGTGTAAGAGAATTTAAAACATTAATCAGTCTGATCTTTGCAATTAAAAATAATCTGTTTGAATGCAACATCAGGTTCTCTGTCCAAAACTAGAAACACTTTGAAGAGGAGCACTTTATTTCCATTGCAGGGGCAGCAATTTTGGACAAAATCACACATCTGGCTCACTCACATCCTGAGTGATTATATTACTTCAGCAAAATATAAAATCACCTGAATTCACCATGGGGCTAATTTAAAAGTCTGACCAATTTTTTAGTATTGCTTAAGCATTAAAATTGCCTTAGCAGGCTGTTGCAGGGTTGAAAGGAGAAGGGTGATATCCAGCTGTTGCAGCTTCTTCCTGCTGTAGTTGTCCAAAAGCCAATTCAGCTGCTGAGGAGATGTAGAGTTCTTTAGAAGTCTGTAAATGTTGATGAGGTAAAGCAGTGAACAGCGGGGAGCTTTATACAATTCTGTTCATCTGGAACTGTGAATTTCTCCAGGTAAAACTGCCTGGATTTATGTGAACTCCATGAAAAATTCAGGCATGTTTGGAACACAGTGGATGAATATTCCTTTCTATTTGTGAAGTTTGATACTTAAATCACAGAACAGCAGAAACAAAGGAATATCAGATCCCTCCAGTCAAGAAACACTGTGAATGTAGAGCTCCCAGAGAATTTCTGAGGGCCAGCAGTTGAGTACAAACCAGCATTGCCTCTTTAGTGGTGGTGCAGACCTCTGTTTTACATGTCCACATGTCACTGTTCCTGTGTAGAAATAGAGTGAAACAGACCTCTGGGAAGTAAGAGTTTTTTCCTACTTTTGTGGTAGCACTGTATTCCTCAGCACAGGCTCCTCAAAGGTTTTGTGGAAATTGTCCTTTTACTTTCTGGAGTTCCTCGGTTACTGCTCACCTTGCAATGTTTGCACTGTCCAGTGTTTCCTCAGGACTTAAAAGAGACCCCATGTGTTATTTGAAAAGAAGTAACCTCTAGTGGAATGTTCCCTGCCCAAGGCAGGGAGGTGGGAACTGGATGATCTTTAAAGTCCCTTCCAACCCAAATCATTCTGTGATGCTATGAAAGGTACAGAAAGAGAATCTCATCATTTCGTTTTACCACTGAACCTACCAGAGGTTGTTGTGCTTGACAAGTGTGTCATCTGCAGTGTCACTTTCAGTGTCACTCAGCTAAACATTTTCTCTCAGTATGCGAAATCCTCACAACTTAAGTGGTGCAGGAAGACATCCCAAAATGTGCTTTTATAACTCATATTTAGAGTGATGTTTCCATAAGAAAAGCACACCCAGCAGCTGCAGCAGATTGAGGCAGAGGTCAGGATTATGGCTAGAAGTGATGGAGAAGAGATCTGTTGTGTTGGAGCCAAGTAGAACAAATTATTCAATACTTATGGTAAAAGTTTCAAAGATGCAGGAACTGTCTTTAAATACTTTCGTTAACAACCACCAGCTAAAAGCAAGCCCGGCAGCAGCCACATGCTATTCAAACTTAAATATTATGGCTAAACAGACACTTTAATCAACAGCCTGGGAGTCTATCAATTGATACTGTTTTGGATATGCACTTCTGGTCCCTAGTCTAGAGCAATTAACAAGAGATTTCTCACCTGCCCACCCCTGGGAACCAAATTATGACTTCCACAGCATCATGTCAGTTTTCTTTCTGCAAGTTTCTTCAGCACCCTCATGCATTAGATATATTTGGATGAAGGTACTGAGCTAAATGTCAGAGCTGAATGTGGTGGCACAAGTTTTGACTCTTTGCTCTGCCAGTTCCAGGGAAAATATGTGAAGGCATCAACTTAGTAAGTGGTTTTATGGATCTTCAGAGACTTTTGAAAGAGCGATAGAGATGTTTTGGCAACTCCTCAGGAAAATATAGCTGTTTGGGCAACTCTGTTGCAGTTGTCTGCTTTGTGGTTCCATGGAGTTAAGGTAAGACAGGCCAAGCTGATTTTAATGATCGTCATTACCTTAATGCAGAGCTGTTCGAGTTCTGAGAGCAATTGAAGTTTCCTCTCCAGGTTCCAGGGAAGCTGGGTTTATGCAGGAGCATTCCAAAGTCAGATATTCATAAGTCAGATTTCAGACAACATCCACCCTACCTTGCTGTCCAAATACTGGGTAGAACTTGTCCTCAGAGACAATTTAAAGTGATCACCAGAAAAATTCACTCTTTTCTAAGTTTTCTTTTATATATTCATACCTTTCTTGAAATGAAGAGGGTAGAACTGGAGGCAGTATTTCAGTAATACTACCAGCCTCAGCAGTCTCTGCAGAATTTATCAGCAGAGATTTCATACCAGTACTTCAATTATCTATTTTTTGTGCTTGTGGTTGAAGTAATAACACAGACATGATGAGGCAAATAAAAAGTCATCCTTGTGTTCTTCACTTGGTGCATTGTAGCCAGAAATCTGTGTTTGCATGAGAAGACAGATTCTCCAACATCTGTGCACAGAAATTCACTAAAATATTTCCAGCTGTTTCTTCAACCCCACCCCATCCTGAACAGAGTGTACAGAAAATTTCTCCCCCTTTCAATAAGATAGCGAAAGTTTTAATAAAAGCAGCAGCAACAGGACTCCACCACAGCATCTTTAGAGAATGACATTTCCTTCCTAAACATGCATGGTGCCCATCACTCATTTATCAGGCTCTCTGACATCCCATTCAATAAAACACTTGTGCTTATGTCCATTATGTCCATTGCACTTATCTTCAGCTTCCTCCTATAAATCGTTTTGTCTGCCAGCTCTGCACAAGACAGAAGATTCATGGCTGCCAGAACATAAAATATGATGGGGAGTAGTTCATGTCCTTTACTTTCCTGAATGGGGGGCCTCACCCCTTAACAAATAGCCAATAATACAGATGGCAGGCCTGCCAAAAATCCAGATAGGAAAGAGTAGTAATGTACAAGGATGGGTAAAATCAGTGCAAACTGCACTTTGTGATACACTTGGGAATCCACCAACAAGAGGGCAATGGAGCTCACACGGGTATTGTGATTGAAATCTTATGTCCCTGTATTTTGCTAAGTGTAACCTTATGTTTGTGCTGTGATTTTGTCACAAATGAGTGTTTTATGTTGCTCAAAGAATCACTGGCAAAAGCAGGCTTAATATGAAAGTGTGATGAGGTTCACTCTGCTACTTACTTGATGGTTAAAGCACACAGAGAAAAATCGGGCTAAAATCTAAAATCAATCAGTCTAAAACTAAAATCAAGATAAAATTACCTATTTGGAGGCTGGGGAAGGAAAAGAGTAAGGTTGGGAAAGCATAAGGATGAAAAGGAGTAAGGGAGATCCTCCCACTGGGTCACAAGGTTCACAGTGGATCATCCTGCCAAACTTAGCCCTGGACTTGACCTGCAGTTTAAGCCTAAAGGTTTTAACAACATTTGAACTTAACAGCATTTAACTGATAGCCAAATTTAAACACTTTAACAAAAGTTTCTATGGAATTTACTCTAACCACAACAGTAACTCACTAAAACCCCTACTCAGGACTCTAGTGAATCCAAGAAAACAATATTCCTGGTACATTTGCTATAGAATATTCACACTCACACACCTAAAGGACCTAAAGGAGTCTGTACAAGGTGAAAATTTCCACTCTGGTTCAGTGCAGTGCTCAGGGCAGATGTGTTTGCATCTTCTCAGCACGTGAGACGTTGAGCCCTGGGGAGTGTCAGCCCAGGCCCCATCATCAGCTTTTGGCAGCAACCCTCCGAGCACAGCAACCTTGAGAGTTCACGAGCTCCAGAGGTCCCACTCAGAGGGAGATTCTGGTCACAGCCCTCTGCATTTCAGGAGAGCTCAAAGGGTCTCACTTTGGACCACTGCTTATAGGGTCGCAAGAGAGTTGGCTTTAGTCATAATAATTTTCCATCCTGGACTCAATTTGGGTTGGTAACTTCCGTCGAAAGTTCAATAACAAAAATGTTGTTCCACTTGGGCTGTTATTTAGGTAAGAAAAAGAAGTTTCCAAGGCTGTTGGTTAAAAACCAGGAGCTCATTAGACAGCCCAAGTTCCTGGGAGCCCAACAGCATTCCTGATAAGCTCGGCCCAGGAGCTGTTCATCAAGGCTGAGGCCTAACGAGCATTTCTGAGATGTCAGTGCAGCCTGAGGGAGTGGGAGGGGAACAATTGTACCACCACGGATTTCAGCATATTATGTATCATTCTGCTGAATCAAAATCCCATGTAAAATCAAATATATTGAAATAAATAAATCTGACATTAAACATCTCGTGCTCCATGCTTGGAACTGCTAAAAGAATCTGCTTGGATTATTGGACTCTGAGAACCAGGCATGGCTGTTCCTCTTTCTGAAATTATCCAGGGTCAAGAATACAAATGAGCAAACATTTAGAGGAAAGCTTTTCTGTTTGTTAAAGATGGGTCAATGGTAAAAGCAAAAATTATTATTTTAGAGCCTATTTGCTCATATCAATGATGCAGAAACTGTGACAACAATCATCTTCATTTTACGTTTTAAATTTTGCATGTTTCCCTATGTACACAGAAACAGGTATTTTAATTGCAGTGCAATTAAATTAACTCCATAATGTTTCATAGCATGCCATGAATAATATATAAGAAGTAAATTGAAATCTGTCTCCATATTTCCAGGTTTGGTGATGTGAATTAATGGATTCGAATGCTACACTCAGCTGTAGTAAGGGGGAAAGAATGGGCTGGGGTGGCAAAGGCTTTCATTTCCCGGTGCTACCTCAGTGCCCCACTCATCTCATGCCAGTGCTCAGTGCTCAGAGGGCCATTCCTCACTGGAAAATCCACATTTTGAAACCTGGATTTGTGGCCACTTCCTCCACAGTGCCCATCACTCATGGGTTAAAGAGGGGATCACTGTAAATGTGTGGGGAGTAAAAAGCCATTTTGTCACAAAACACTTCCTGGCTCTCTGAAGGTGACTTGGTAAACCTGCTTCTCTGCATAACCAAATTTCATTCCATCCTTCTTGCAAGGCTTTTGTCTAGTTCCATCTTTCTATGGTGTGGAAGAGCATAGAGGTATTTACTGGGTTTATAAGGCTGGTTCCCTTTACCTGGTGCCAACTCTGCTAAATTCAATGCTGAATTTTCAAGTCCTTTACCTCAGTAGAGAGGAAAGGCTTTCACTGGCCTCAGGTTCCAGGCAGCAAAGTAAATCCCCAGGAACCGTGTAAAGTCTGCCCTTCCCAAACACTCAGGAATCACTTGATTATATATCATGTACCCCATGTATATGTCCCCCAAAAAATGAATAAAGAGAGTCCTAAGGTTGTCCAGTGCTGTAAGTGAAAAGTGGGAGCATGTTCCCATAAATCCCCAAAGTTGTGAGATTTTTGGATGTAATCAAACCCAACTATTAACACTGTTCCTTTAGCTTCTGCTTGAATTTTAAACCAAAGACTGTTGATGGACCAAACACCTCACAAACAAATGATTTTAATGTACCAACATGGCTGTAAAGATTCCTATAGACACTTTTTTGTGTGTCTGTGTGGAAAACGCCAGATTTTGCTACCTTAAAAGTAATTCCTGCCCAGTGCACCAGCTCTGGTATTGTGAACTGATGATTTCTCTTTTTTTTTTTTTTTTTTTTTTTTAGAAAGGATTCTTTATGTCAAAACCCAACCTCCCACCCAGAGAAAAAGAAACTGAATCCAGTTTCAGCAGAACTGAGTAGGCTCAGTAACTGAGCAGGATGTTGTGTGAAGCTTGTGGTTAAATACAAGCATTTCCTTCCCTTTCCCTCCCACCTTTTTCCATCTTTTCCCCTTTTTAACTTCAATTTCTTTATATTTTATGTGTTGCAAAAAATTGCATGATGGAAACATGATAAGATATGAGAATTAAACCAGCCCCTACAAATCTTTTGTTGAATGTGTTTCATGTCTGGCACCCAGCAAATGCTTGTATTCTCGTAAGTATAGAAGAATGAAAATGTTTATAACATAAAAGTGTGGTCCCAGCTACACAACCTTTGATTTACTTGGGAAGAAAACTCCCAGTTTTGGCATTTATAGGTGTAAATATGCTCATGTGTTCATGGTATATTACACCAGGTGCCAACAACGAGAGGCAGATTGCGTGAACTTCCTCTTTTGTAGGACAGTGAAGCCCACACATTGCAAGAAATATTAGGATGACTTACATAGATGAGACACTGATGTCATTTCAGATTATTACTTCCTCTGGGTTTTATATTATTTTGACCCAAAAACACTTGTGGCAGGTGCTTTGAACATTACACATTTCACAGCAGGAGAAAATCCCTTTGACCTTCCAGTCACGTGTTCCTGTTGCCACAGATTCAAAGCTCCAGTTTTGGCTTGAAAAGATGAGGGTGAGATGAGTGATGAAACAAATCCTAGACATTTTTTCCCATTCTGTTTGCTGAATTTGATAGACTTTTAAAGCCTGGCTTCTGAGAGGCAATTTCAGACACTTCTCTTAGCATCATCCAATTATGCATTGGCTGCAGCTCACTGCATCTATCAAAGTGTCACGGGTGCTTTCATGTAGGCAATATATTGCTTTTTCAGACCCAAGAGAGGGGAAAAATCAGGCACCCCAGCATCTTCTCCTTAAGTAGGTGTTGAGCAAATTAGCCCCATTACAATCCAGCATGCATTAGTCCATTAAAGAGCTGGAGGAAGATTCCTTTGTGTAATGACTGGATGGTTTCTTTGTATATTTGTATTAGTCATTTCCTGCTGTTCTTTAAAGAAAGTTCTTGATCACCGATGTCTAAAAGGCCTTAATTTCCACATAAGCATAACTTAAAAAAAAAAGAAGAAGAAGAAAGAAAACATTATCATCTATTTAAAAAGGTAATTAATTATTTTTTTAATATCATAAATTAAATTTCTTCTTGGCTCAAAGGACAAAACAGTTTCTTGATTTGCAAATACCCACAGAGTTATCCTATGATTAAGGTGGCTTCTCGTACACAAAATTTCTGATCCTTTCCCAAACCACTTATGCTGCTCTTCCCAGAATCTGGGCCCTCGTTTAGAGGATTTATGCATCCCACCTGGAATGAGCCTGCTGAATTCAAACTGGGGCTCTTGAGCTCTTTTGAGACACTGGATTATAAAACCTTGTGGTAATGAACTGATGCCTTGGCCATGAATTTGGCCTTTTTTCACACTCCTCTTACACAAGAAGTTTAAAGACCGACTGAAAATGTACAAAAATTGGGGAAAAAATACTATTAAAAATATATATACTCACTTCTGTTGTACCACAGACTACAAGAGGCAGCAAGGTCATCATCAGACAGGAAACCACAAAAACAGAGGTGGAGATGCTGACAAAAACCCTCACAGAAGCATGTCATAAGTGCAGAATTACGATATCAAGATTTCCAAGGAAAAAGTGAAAATTCCTGCAGAAAACTGTTGAAGAGAGCAGGCAGGGAGAAACTCCTCTGTTTCAGGTAAGGTGGAAAGAATAAAGGGTGCAGTTCCCAGTGCATCACCTGGCACACAGATCTGTTGGGGTTTGTGCAGTTTAGATCTGCCTTTGCAATTATTTTGTGTTGTAAAAGAGGGCCTCCTTTTCTAGACAGTGCCTGACACTCGTTTTTTTTCAGCTATTCCCATCTGATAAATAATACACTCTCTAAATAACCACACTCTGCCAAACAGATGCTTTAGTCAATCATCTTATTATGTATTAAATAGCACATCCACTCTGCTCTGTGTTTAGGTCCTTAAAATGTGCCTCTCCTGAAGGCTGTGGTTTATTCTGACCCATCTGGACCTTAATTCCAGGGCGTGATATCTTCAGCTACCTAAAGCTGCCTCTGGTTCACCTCAGATAAGAAAATTGTTGTGTATTGCTTCTTCATAAAAGTAAAGATACAATGGATAAAAAAAAAAGAAGGTCTCACAACATGTAAATATCCAGTGTCTGGAAAAATGAGGGAAATTTCTAGATACACCTAATGCTCCTTGATGAAGCGATATTAGGAATTTTAATACTACAACTTTATTTCATTCACTACTCTAATTCCCTTAGTCTTATTCTGATAGGCCACTGAAGAGAGACAGAAGAGCAATCCATATTTTTCCATTTGAGTAGATGATAAGCAAATTTTCCTGATGGAAATGTGCATCGGACCATTTAGCGAGCTGGAGATTACTGTATGTAAGAGAATGATTTTAATACACACTTACAGAGAAAGCAATTTCCTGTTACTGTGTAATAACAATTATGCATTCAAAAGAGTCTGAATTTTACATCATCATTTTTTTTAAATATAATTTCATTCTCTGATAAAAGGAGATGAGATTCCTTTATTCTAGGTCTTAATTTTGACAAAAATGTCAATTAGCTGCTTTATACCATTTAAGACTTCACTATTATGTGGATCAGAAAATGGCTTCAGCTATTCTTTTAAAGCAAAGCAGCAATATAATATACGGTGAAAGCTATTCTAATCTGTGTGCAGTAAACAGCCTTCATAAATCACTGGAAGCTCTCTGCAGCATCATTCCCTCAGTTTCACACTGGGCCACAAATCCCACATACGTTAATACTCATCCCATAAACAGCAATTTATGAGGATTTCCCCTCATGGCCAGAAGGTCTCAATTTCCCTTGTGTTATAAAAAATCCCAAAACACTGAAAAGCTTCAACATGAAGAGGTGAACATAACTCCTGAGCTGACAGGCAGCATTTGGGAGGTGAGTTTTCATACCGTAATTTCATTAACCAAATAAAATCAACAATACATCTCCAAAAAATGGGAAATTTATTATATAAACCTCAACCTAGAGAGGGAAAAAGAATTATAAGATGGGTGGTATGCTCTTTATCTTATCTGTGTAAAACTGTGTCAGTTGAGCAATTCTAAATTTATTTTAATTTTTGTACTGAAATATTAATTGCACCAAAGTTGCAAAATAATTTGTTCCAGTCTGTGCTGGTTGGCATTAGAAATTACAGTGGTTTCAATTGAAAAGCTGTAGTTTACTTTCTTTAGTTAGAGGTGAGCTGTTCAGAATGTGTCAGGTTCCTTTTGGTTAATGACTGCATAATTCTGCATTGCATATCCTAAATCTGTCACAGAATTATAACATGAAATAGTCAACAGTGAAGGAAAGACATCACAGTGCTGATATTTTTCCTTTTCCAGATGGCAAATTCAGATCTATTTTTACAAATTAGACATTAACACTTCCTATTTGGTTTTCATCTCCTTTCCCCCACATCATGCAGTTGAAATGGTTCTGATTGGTGAACCCTTATGACATGAAAAATGAGGATCAGTCACCAAACAAAACCCCACACTGTATCCTTAAAAGAAGGTGATTGTGAAATGCAAAAGGAATTTACAGCAGAGATTTCCAAATCATATCTAACTTCTTAGGAAAAGCCAGAAATAATTCTTTACCAAATCTGGTGATGTTGTGAGAGCCTGGAAATATATTAGAAAGGGATTGCACTCGTGAAACTCATCCTCCTTCTCCCAATTAAAGCTGCCATTGTATTCACCATTGTGTTTCTGTTATTATACTGATGAAATCTATGTAGAAACCTGGAGAGATACTGAGTGCTGCATATCACATATAATTTTCACAATCTGCCTTCCATTCCTGACTTCCTAAATGGCCATAAAACAGCACCATTTATCATGACAGATAGGTGTGTATGCACATATCAATTACAGCATCGTCAGGAATCACAGAGAAATAAGTCAGTAGTAGGTATTTTTAAAAGAACCAAGAAATGAAGTTATTTTGTACTGGTTTTGAGTAACCATTTCCTACCTCAAAGTCATTTCTAAGCTGTGGAGGGTAAAACTGAAGGGCAATTTGACTCTCACTTAAAGCTGACCAGCTTTATTTTAGATTAAACTGCTTTATATTTAATGAATATTCTTTTCTAATAGCAAACATACATCACATGATAGTTTCATTTGTCTTTAAGTATTAATTTTTCTTAAGTTCAAATATCCATTAATATCAAATATTTGCCTTCTTCCATTAAGCCATTTCTGTATCATTTTTGAATGCAGATATTGCTGAGCTCTTTAAATACCTCTCCACATTTTCCCTCTAAACACCTTAATTTTTTATAGACTATTTCCATATTTATTCTTTACAAAGGGAGAATGCTTTTTGGATTTTCTTCTTCATTTAGCAAGGTTTAGATTTTGTGATGGCAGCATTTACTCTTCTACTTTTTAAAGTTTCTTTGAACTTGAGGTTTATCTCCCTCCGGCTGCTCTCATTGACTTGAATTTGCTGAGGGTGGAGGTCCTTTGCTTTCCTCCTGATGGGGTAGAAGGGACTCAAACAGCTTTGCTCTGAGTCCAGTGGGAAAAAATGAGGATTTAATTTTTGACAGGGAAGGAAAAGTCAATGCCAAAGGTTCCTCATCCTTCCCTGTCCAGCAGGGATTGTCTATTTTCTCCCCACATATTTAAAGGAGGTGGGACACATCTAAATTCCTGTCTATATATCCAGAGGAGATTTCATCAGCACAGCCAGGGGAGCCCAGAGAGCTGCTTCTCTCACCTGCACCTAAATATGCATTTTTTCAGCTACTGCAATTCAGCAATTCCACGTTTTTCATGCATTTGCTGGCTTTTGCAGGGAGCTGTGACCCAAAGCTACTTAACCCTGCAGAGAACACGAAACACCTGCTTTTTCAAGCAGTTCCTGGGATAAACCAGGCTGACTGCCAGAAAGGATTCAGTGACCTCTTCACCATGAGCAGTCAGCAGGCTTGGATGCCCCAGTGCACACAGGGATATACCTGGAAAGGAACCTGTAAAAGAAAGTTCCCCTTGAAAACACCCTGGGATGTTTGTAATTATTGAGAGCTAATCTTATCTCTCATTCAGTCTGGGCCATCTCAAGGTTAGCACAAGGACCTGGGGAAGCCAGAGATAAACAGGAGATGCCTTCCTGCTTTCTTCACACATAGATGACAATAATTCCTTCTTGCCTCTAGAAACTGCAGGTTATATTTCCCCCTTAAGTAGAGGAGAATAACTAATAGGGAGGAGGCCAACATCAGCTGCTGCTTCAAGTCTGCTTTTCATCTCTAACTTTGGATGATGTGTGAGTAAGTTTGGGTGAAACCTCTAACTTTGGGTTAAATGTAATTTGAAATTAGCACTGGAGATGGATAGGAAAGCTGTCTATGTAACTGCTGCTACAGACCCTTTATAGTGGCATTCTTAAGAGTGTTTAGGAGCTTAAGTCACATTGATTGCAATGCCATTCTCACTGAAAATCCAGTTTGGCATCTATATATTTCTTTGGGGGGCATAAACATATTTTAAAATCTACCCTTATGATTTTTCTGTTCTTTTCTTATGAACGGAAGGTGCAGATACTTGTACAGAGGAGATGAATTTTACCCACCTTCATTGATACCTAAGCTTCAAACAGCTCAAGCTTCATAAAATTAATGTCAGATGGTTTAAAAGCTGTATTGGATCTATGACAGACAGATAGCTTGGAGGAAACAAGAGATAATATGAATTGAATTTGTTCTGTACCTGATATTACGTTGAAGTGGGAGAGTGGTGACAATTCAGAAGTCAGAGGGATTAATAAACCTTTTATCTCTTTAACCTGCCATGAAATTTCCTAATTTCATTTGTGGATAGTCTTCCTCACCATCACACACATGCATCTTCCAGTGAAATCAAACTTTCTGTGCAGTGCCCTGTCCAAAGCATCCAAGACAGAGTTTAACTTTTTACAGCAACACTCATGACATTTAGAGCCTAATGAAGCAAAGCTCTGGACAAAAGACAGCAATTTTTCACCAACACATCAAAGGAAGAGATCTGGTGTTCCACCATGACTTCTCTCCCTCGTTCCTCACAGCCCTGCATGCTCTGAAAGAAGCATGCTTTAAAAATAGAAGGAGGTTGGCAACAAACACTAATGCAACAGAAAATAAAACAGAATTTTCCTCAGAATATTGCAGGGCTACTTCCCTTAAAAGTTTCTCTTCTACCTCAGCGTGTACCTCAAAGCTGCCAAGGGCTAAATGCAGATGGGGTAACAAATTATTTTGTCAATCCTGACAATATTTAGTCCCTATAAGGATCCAGCACCCAGATCTTTTCTGTCAAAACAGTGCTCCCATTTTTAATGTGTTCTCTTGCTGGAGAGGCACCATCTCATATTCAACCCAGGGGTCACTTGGCTTTTCTTCTTTTGATTTATCTCATTTTAACTAGTGCAGTATTAGATCTCCTGAAAGTGAAGTATTATCTGTAATGATTGTATCATTCTTAACTTCTCTCTTTCGTGTCTGATAATTAATCCTTTTCCTGTGCAGCCAATGCTTAATGTAGAGACGACATCTTCCTTCTGTCTTACAAAGTTTATCAGCCAAGGTAATTTAGGAATACTTCTCCTTTGGACTAGACTAATAATAAGATTACACTCTCTGTCCCTAAGCAAACCACATGGAGAAATGAGAAGAGAAACCCTGGTTTCCCTGTAGGAGAGGAAGGATCCTCTAAAATTGCAGGAGTTCCTCCTTAGGGAGGTGGGCTTTCCCTCCCTGTTTTTGAAGGGTAAGAAAACTTATTTTTATGGGCAGAAGTTTACTATGCTATTTAGCTTCAGGGCCAGGGAATGAGCCTGGTCCTATTTTTCTAGGAGTACAGACAGAGCTGCAAGACAAAGATCTCTCCCATCCCACTCACAGTGGCTTCAACCAGGGAGGAATTGAGGGTCTCAGGAGTGAGTGAATTCTCCCAGGCTTCTGATCTACTTCTTGCCTATATCATCATCTGTATAAAATTAATATGAATCTCAGAATCATAGAATGGTTTGGTTTGGAAGGGACCTTAGAGATCACCCAGTTCCAACTCCCTGCCATGGGCAGGGACACCTCCCACTAGACCAGGTTCCTCAGAGCCCCATCCAATCTGGCCTTGGACACTTCCAGGCATGGTGGAGCCACAGCTTCTCTGGATAATCTGTTCCAGTTCTTTATCATCCTCACAGTAAAGAATTTCATCCCAGTATCTCACCTAAACCTTCCCCCTTTCAGTTTGAAGCCATTTCCCCTTGTCCCATCACTCCAGGCCCTTGTCCCACCACTCCAGGCCCTTGTCCCAGGTCCCTCTCCAGCTCTCTTGGAGCCCCTTTAGAGAGGCTCTAAATCTCCCTGGAGTCTTCTCTTCTCCAGGCTGAGCAACCCTGGAACAACCACGTACATACCCTGAACAACGCATACATATAAATCCTACACATACACTGACATTTTATTTGTATATATGTGTGTATACCTGCACACAGACACATACATTTACACACACACACACATAGAGAGAGGTAACAGCCACCAGTTTTCCAGTCTTCCACTCAGCTTCAGTTGTAGTTCTCTAGTTCACTTTACACATTCACCCTCGTGTTTTTGGACTGTATTAAAGCAGATAATTGAAACTGAGATAATCAAAGAAAATATAAAGGCCAACACCTTTTATAAACAATCTGTTATAGTGCAGAAATCTCACACTGTGAGGTTGACACATTTTCCTCTGTGTTTCCCATCCACTTTGTTCAGCTTCACTCCTGATTGTCTGCGAAAGACGCTCAGAAATCCAGGGATGAAACAAGCTCACGGAGAAATGCTCATCTTGGAGCCTCCCCAGCTGAGGTTTCTGCCTTTCCCAGGAGACCCTGTGTAATCACATCAGCTCCTTCCATGGCTCACACAGACACCTCCCTCAACACCCCCATGTACAAATAGCACAGTTCCTGGAGGAACAGCATCTCCAGAGTGGTGAGGGATTGCTGGAAGGGGACACAGAGATGATCAAGGCAGTGAGGACGTTTTTCCATCTCTTTCTTGGGAGACAACTGGATTGAGATAATGCTTCTCTTGCACATAAAGAAGTGACTCCTTGAACCTTCACTTAGAGGGATGGAAAATAATGTAAGTCCTGTGGTTTACTGCACTTGCTCTTCTTAGAAAAAAAGGTGGTTTGTGGTAGATTCTTCTATAGGATTCAGTGACCTTTTATTTGCCTAAAAATCATTAAAAAACCTGAGCAGAAAATTTTTTTTCCTGAGTGGCATGAAAAAAAATGGAAGTGGGGAGGAGTGAGTATTTATTTATTCCTTTACACAGGAGCTTCCCCAGTGTTTTTGACTTGTTATTTTGCTGAAATAAATTAGCTGTGGTCAAAAATGGAATCTTAGAGGAGTGAATAGGCATATAAGGAAGGTTTTTTTTCTGTGCATGAAAATTGCAGATATATCTATTTTATATAAAAAGTTCATCTTTTTTAGTTATAATGTTTAATTCAAAACAAAGACAGAAAAGATTAAATAGCCATAAGTTTTATAAGATTACTCTCTCTTACATAGGTTTATGCTAAGTAATATTGTTTTGATACAGACTAACATTTAGTTTTTGAGATTTAAGAATGGATCTTAAAAAGATTTTTTTGTGAATAAGGCATAATTAAATCTGTTTTATTTGTGGTATATGCTGTACTGTGCTGGGTGAATGCTTTTATCATGATATACTGTGGGCAAAGACAGGGAAGTAAACTAACAAATGAAGAGAATATAAATTTTACTCTTGGGTGGTGAATTGGCAATAGAAAGGATGACAGACTTTTTGCAACTCACAGAAACAGGTGGGTTTGCTTTGATGAAGCAGAAGAGATTAAACATTTCAGGTTTGCTCTTGCAGCTGCAATAGTTTTCGTGGGCTGGGAGCAGCTTAGGTGTGTTCAGCTCACCACAGAAACAGCAGATAAACTCTAAAGAAATGGTTTTAACTGGAATTGGGCTGGTGTTTAAGCTGGTGAAAGTCCAATACAAAGCTGTTTTATTAGGGTGATAAGCTGTGGAGAAAACCAGTACAGAGACCTAAGAGAACCGGATGCTCTGGAGGTTCCTCACATGGTACAAGTGCTGCTCCTTTTCCATGTCTCAGAGGTTTAATTTTTTGTTGTATGACGTTTTGGTTTTCTTTGTAATTATTTGACTTGATTGGAGATTATTTTCCATATCCATGAAGAAAAGTTTTTTGAAATTTCAATTTTCAAAATTTGAAAAGGACAAACAGTGAGTTTAATAAAGAAAAGTGAGGAACCTAATGACATTATGTATGTCCTTATTGAGTGACACTATTAAATGGCACTATTAAATGACATACCTAATGCAAAAGGTTTGTTCAGAACTAACTTCCAGTTAGATATATTTTTATTTGTTTCGAAAACTGTGTCAGACAAAAGACCACGTAATTTGAAAATTTCATTAAATTATGGAACTACTAAACCTTTGGCAATCCAAGTTAAAATTTAGACTGTGCATTCAAGTTAAGTTTTTCCAAAACTTATAGTTAGAAGTTTTTTTCACTGTGTTGTATTGACGGGTGAGGGGTTTTCTTTCAGGTTTTATTTAATGGACCAGCTGAATTTTGTTATGGTCTTGGGAGAAATATTTCTCTTGCATTTCATCCTAAGTTTTGTCCTCCATATATTTAGCTGCTGAGAGACCTTTCTGTCTCAAAATGTACACAATGAAAGGAATCTTCAGAATGGCAAAATGGCACATCTGTGATACTTTTGGTACATTTAGTATTTTCTGTTAATGGTAACAGTCCAAAATCCAAACCATGAGTTTCTAAAGCTTTTGTTTGTTGTAATCAAGTCATGTTAATGAGTTAAAATTTTATAGAGCCATTAATCACATTAACCACTTTTGAAACACTGCTTACATCTGGAAAGACAAAAAATCTGATGTATTGTCAGCCTGACCTTTAAAACCCTAACTCTCAAATGCAAAAACCCACAAGTTAACAGCTGCAGCAATTCCTACATGGATGTCCTTAAGCTCTTGGATATTAGAGGCAGTGAGAGCATAGCTCTTATTCCTTAGTGGTGAAGACAATTCAGATTCCCCCTGTTTGCTTCAGAGCTTGAATCTGCAGAGGGTTCAGTACAGAATTATAGAAAATACAGGGTTAAAAATCACAACTTGTCCCTCTCCTGGCAGCCAAGTGTAACCTGCATCCAGTGCTGCTTCCTTCCACTGTTGTCCCTTTGGCCTGCCTGCCAAGCTGGTGAAACAAATGAATTTCCCTTTCTACTCCATTTCCTTCTCCTCTTCCCAAATTCAGAGTGATGAAAAATGAGCAATTCACACTGTCTGGCCATGCTTCTTAAAGCTGCCCCCAGACCAGCTGATATCTCTTGGTATGGCACTTCTAAATTGAGATATATTCCATTTCTCATTCAAGTTAGGAGAGGGCTGTGTCCTGACCTGTCTCCTCTTTTTTTTGTAAAACCCCACACCCGAGGTTTATTGCCCTGTCATCTGACCAGCATCTGATCCATCTTTTTGGTAACAGCAGAGGAAAGAGATTGTTATCTCAGGTCTCTGTGCAGCTGCCACCATATAAGACCACAGTGTGGAGGATCAATGGTATCATCACACTTTAATCACAAATACATGCAATTTTTAAAGTCACATGACTTTCCTGTAAGGCAGCTCCAGCCATGCCATGCCTAGTCCTGAGCTGTGGGGGTTCCTTGGGGTCTTCTCTACTCCCTGGGCTCCTCAGAGGTTGGAGAGATGATTCTGCATCCTGCTGTTGGCTCAAGGAGTTTCCAACCAATTTTTCCTTGTCTTTGGGCTACACCCGCTGTCCTTAGGAACAGGGATGGGCAGGGAATGCTTGGATGATGTTTACTCAGCTCAAACCACATTGTCACATTTGCTGTTGGCTTTTACAATCTTGTTCTGGTCACTTTTGAAAGCTTTTGGGCTTCTTGATCACCAAAAGGTTGTTTCCATGCTTTGGCTGTTTCCTTGGGGACACCAAAGCTACCAGTTAAAGTTTGTGGGCTGATGTTAATAACCAGGTGATTACATCTAACTCATCCTAACTCCAGCAGCAATGGACTCATCCATGGTCATTAAAAGCTTTTCGACTGTTTCCTCTCAGGTCCATTCCTTTGCTGCCACAGAGTTTCTGTGCTTCCTCAGTGCTTGCAACTGGCCATTTGACAACTTGTCAATTGACTGCTCAAGCACTTACAGAAAGTGATCTCTGCACAGATTTAAATTATTTATGATGGCAAAGTAGCTGAAAATTAGTGCCCCCTTACCAGGCAAAAGAAAATGTGACTTAACGCTTCACTAATTGCTAAGAAGGCTTGTGCTGGAAGCAGTCATTAATGAGACTATTCAATATTAGGTAATCACAGAATTTTGATGTGTTCACAGTCTGCTGGTGACTAATGATGTTTGCCCAGTCCTGCCACTGACTGTAGAATCACCAATCTTTGGAAGTTTAGCAGTTGTCCATTAGTAGGGGCTGCGAGTAGAGTAGGTGTAATGGATGCAAAGAGTTGAATTTATCTGGTCTCACTTGACAAATCTCAGGTCATAAATTGTAGTCAACTGGCATTTCATCCTGAAATAAATGTGAAAAGGGGTCTCAGCACACAGCTTGGGAGCTCATGAAGATGTAGTTGAATAACTCCAAGATGTCTGAACTGAGGTGAGATGAATCCCACCCAGAGGGGCTTTCTAGATGAATGCTAACCGGCTTTATCAGGTCTTTGTGAATTATTTTGTGAATCTCCACGCTTTTTGCTACCTTAACTCCCCAGCACTGAGAACTGTAAACTGTAAACCCCAGTTTGAAGAGAGGATTTATCTCACACTAATGAGAAAAATCTGTTGCTTTTTTTTTTTTGTACTCTTCATGTGTCTATATTATCTCTGTGTTTACTCATCATTATCTGCTCTGCATTCACGCTTTTGTTGATTGCCAGGAGGGTGTAGGGTCTGCCTCTCATGGCAACCTCAGTGGAGCTGCACAGGGTGGTGTTAATCAGACCTGGGAGAGGTTCCTTGTAGGCTGCTATAGAGGAGTAACTAAATGGGCTGTGGAAGGTGTAGTAAGGGCTCTCCTTACATAGAGGCGTTTTGGGGAGTTCCCTTTTACCTTTCTATTAATAACAGGCTGAGAGCTGGAGTTGTTCAGCCTGGAGAAGTAAAGGCTTCAGGGAGACATTACAGCCCCTTCCAGTGCCTAAAGGGGCTCCAGGACAGCTGGAGAGGGACGTTGGACAAGAGCATGGAGTGACTGGACAATGGCTTTATACTGAGAGAGGGGAGATTTAAACTGAATATTAGGAAAAAATCCTTCCCTGTGAGGGTGGGGAGGCCCTGGCACAGGATGCACAGAGAAGTTGTGGCTGCCCCATGCCTGGGAATGTTCAAGGCCGAGCTGGACGGAGCTTGGAGCAACCTGGGATAGCGGAAGGTGTCCCTGCCTACTGCACAGCAGGGAGATTGGAACTGGATGATCCTGAGGATCCCTTCCAACCCAAACCATTAAATTATTCGATGAATGCAATATTTTCTTTCTTTTTTATTGTTACAGTTTTGTGTAGTGGGAAGACAAGAGGCAAGGGGCATAAATTAAAACAAGGGGGAGCCAAATGGGTTGAGAGAGTCAAGTACTGGAACAGGTTGCTCAGAGAGGTTGTGCTGACTCTGTCCTTGGAGATTTGTCTGGATAAAACCCTGACTTCATGACTGACCCATTTTGAGGAACTTCCTAAGTTCCCTTTCAACTCAATTTAGTCTCTGATTAAAAAGTTGCGCATGTTAATATACAAGTGCTATTTTAATATGTATCTTAAGAGCCATTAAGAAAATGTCAATTTGGTTTGATTAAATCATCTGTCTCAAAACAGAAACATTTTTGGGGAAGGAGTAGAACAGTTCTACAGAAACTTTGATCTGCTATTACTTACATCTGTTTTTATTTCGTTTTAGAAAAATTTGACTTCTCCTCTGGAAATTCAGGTGTAGAAAGATGCAACGCAGCCCAAGTGTAGCATAGTAACAACCTCCCGAGCTAAAGAAAGAAACAAACAAACAAAAAGAAATAAGGTAATCCTGGCCACTCTGATCATACTAATTACTTTGGTCATGCTGAACACAGTAATAGTCAACATTTTTCACCTCTTTTTACAACAGATGATGAAGCCGTAAAAGCAGATAATTGAGAACAATTTTATTCATTAACTGGGATTGAATTTGGGTGATTGTTATAGCAATAAAAGGAGTGAAAATATCTTTGACAATAACCTTGTTTCCTGCTCTGTTCACAATGAGTATTCCTGAAGAGTCAAACACATTGGGAAGAAGGCTTACTTTGGATATCTATCCAGCAAGACATTTTGGTATTTGAGAAAAAATTCAAAGAAAATATGTTTGAACTGATAGAACAAATCATCAATGCTTTTTTGTTTGTTTATTTGTGATTTTTAATTTAAATCATTATTCTCTGATCATGGTGATTTCATTATCAGTGTCTGATCTTCAGGAATTCCAAGGAAAAGAAAAATCTTAATTTTCAAGAGATATTAAATATCACACTGTTTTGTAGGTATTTGAAGTCTCAAGAAAAGGCCAAAATGGTACTTTGTTTCTTCATAATGGGGAAAAATGGTTTTGCATTAACATTTTTTTCTTCTTTAGGTCCAGTTGCTTCATCAATACCTGGTCACATAAAAGCTAAATACATCTCAACTGTCTTTTGTGTGCTATCCTCCCTGGGACTCTGAGTAACAGAAATTATTTTGGGGATATTTTTAAAGATGCTTGAATGAATTAAGAATATTTTTTCCTGGATTACTCAACTTCTAATAATTTATTTCAGCATTAGGTAGAGTGGCCCAGAATGGCCCATGGATGAAAAGTGTAGTTTAGCCTTTTGCTCCATGGCTTGCAGCTGTTCTCATGGAAATTTTGCTGCTGACATGTGAGACAGCAAGCTCAAGCCTTGATTTCCTTCCCCTAATGTTTGAAAATTTGATTTTTCCATAATTGTTTGAAGCAATTTATAAAACCACCAGGAAAGATATCCCTGCCTGCTGTCCAGCTCTGGCAAAGGACTCCAGGCTCTATGTGCCCTCATGCTTCCTTCTAATTCCCCATCCTTGGCTTTAGCCAGCAACCTCTTGTTTTCCTAGAATCTCCTCTGCCCTCTAATAGTCTTGAGGGAAAATGGTGTGAGAAGCAAAGTTTCTTTTCTAGAAGGTTACAAGATGGTTTCATGGAAGGGAAGAGATAAAACCGCAATGAAATCTGCAACAAACACAGAATTTTAATGGTGAACTTTTGAGATCAGGTAAACTTTTATGGAAGTAGAGGGATGGGTATGTTTGGATGATCTAGCACAAAGGCAAATAAAGTAATTATTGTATTCCCTCTGTGCATTGCACAGAAATTGCATCTTTTCATGCATCATTCACAGCTCCCATTACTGATACCACAACATCTAAATTACTCTCTGAACATCAACAAAACAAACACCACTTTGTCCAAATGAAGACTTGAAATCTTGCGAGCGGATGTAGTTTTTGTTTTTGATGTAATATTGCACACAGCTTCCAGACTGTTAACCTTATCTTGAAAAGTGTAGAATAATGAGTATTCTTGCCCGAATGTCCTATTTCTCTTCCAGAAATGATGTTAATTTGTGCTGGGAGCTAGGGTTACTTCTCATATTCATAATTTCATGTGCTGCTTTAATGGGAGAGGCAGCCAGGCTGCAAAAATGGAGCAATTTCACTGCAGTTAGTTTGTCACTGGCCTCCAGCTGTTGTTCTCACAGCAATGGTTTCCTACAGCTCAGCAATGTGAGGTCAACTGAAATCATGTTGTATCTGGGGAGAAATGAAAAGGCATTGCATGGCAGGGGAAGATACAGGCAGTCAGCACACAAAAAAAATTGTTTCCAAAATAAAAGAAAGCCTTTTGATTTGGGTTGTGTTTTCCTGGGGTGTTCCATGTAGTGTCTGGAAAGGAAAGGTGGAAGAACATGTTGTCAGGCAGGGGGACTTAAACTTCAAGATTAAGCTCTCACTGCTGTTACGGAGTCAACTTTGAAGAACACTTGAAGTGGTAGTGGTGGCTTCTGAATGGAAAAAACCTGACTGCGTGCCTCTGATGGGATCTTCTTCTGTGTCTGCTCAGCAGTGATCCACCCCAGTGAGACCCCTTGACCAGGTGTGATCATTGCAGTGTGCAGGTGGGGCTGCACTAAATCAGGAGTTCCCTGACCCTTTACTGAATGTCTTCCCAAAGGTCCTAATCAAAGGAAATATTTTAGAGATAGCTCCTTGCAAAGCCTGGACTCAGGAAGCATTCAGCGGATGGATTCTATCCAAAACCTGACTGGATTTCTTCATCAAAAATGCAAAATGTTTTTCCAGTCTATTCTCACTTTTCTTTTGTTCTGGCAAGTAGGCATAAAATATAAACTTTGTCAGATCAAGCATTTTTGTCCTCCGTGTCAGTCAGTACTGACTCTGTGGGTCACAAATTAAACCCTCTAGGACAACGCTCATTCCTTTGCTGGCTCCACCAGGGTGGACTTTCCATCTCAGTATTTCCATCTGCATTACTTAATTTAATAATTGATCCTCCTGTTGCTGACAGCTTCCACACATTTGATGTTGCAGTTTGATTGGTTTTACTGTCCCATTTCCAAATATTGGGCTGAACCAGAAGAGTAGGGTTTTTTCTGAGCAGCTCAAGAGCATTTAGGATAATGTGTATCTTAAATGAGGTGCTCCAAATACACTCTTAAGTTTATAGAGGTTTGCTCACATCCTATCAGTAATAATAAAAAAATACTGAGCAGATTTCTCAGTGAAAAAGGTACTCATCGTATCTTCTTTTTCTTTTTAAAAACTGATGGCTCAGAAAGTTGATGTTCTTAGCCATGTGTGGGCAAACAGTTGTTTCATTTCCATAACTTACCTATTTCACAGTTACTTGACTTCCTTTCAACTTGTTTCTTTTGTTTGGACAGAATTAGTGACAGGAAGAGAAGCATGAAAAATGGCTGAATTCTTGCTACCTGGAACCAACAACTTCCGTAGGTTCACTCAGGAATCCTTGGCAGAGATCAAAAAGAGAATTGCCACCAAAAAGAATTGTCGAAGAAATACCATAGAGCAGAAAACTGAGGAGAAAGCACGTCCTCAGCTTGATCTAAAAGCTTTCCAGAAGTTGCCAGCTCTCTATGGAAACCTTCCTTCAGAGCTCATTGGGGAACCACTGGAGGATCTCGACCCTTACTACAAAGATCATAAGGTTAGAGCCAACCAAGATACTTCAATTTTATATTTAATTTAATTTAATTTAATTTATTGTATTGCCAAAAGTTTCTGTGGGCAATCTATCAAAGAGTTTTGCTTACATCCCTTTATACAAACTCTCATCCTTTTCTAGGTTAAACAATGGATGCAGTTGGCACAGCTGAGTGGTGTGCTGTTATCCTTAAAAAAAAAGCTTAACTTTGAATTTTAGGAATGAAATAATATGGAATTGATTGACATTTGAATCAGAATAGAAGCAGAAAAAATAAACTGGATAAAGGAAGAAAAGGGGGGGTTGAGAAAGAAATTATAATAATTAGGAGTAATAATAATTTTGTTAATTTTGTACATAATTTTGTAAATGTTCTTAAATTCCATCGTTTTGAACAATGTGTTTCACTCCATCTCAGTGTTCCACTTACCCATTCAATAAATGATAAAGCATAAAAATTATTTTAAAACAATTGCTGATGAATCCTTAAAACCTCCTGACTCAGGCTCTATATTCCAGTTGTGACATATTGAAGAATACTATGTTCTAGTTGTGACATATTAAAGAATATTATTTTCAATAACACATAGAGAAATGGGAACTAATCCATTGGGAATTATGTTTTTTGCTTGAGCGGAGGTTAAGCATTGAACTAATTTCCACAATATAAGAGCTTGAGGATCGCTGTCAACAATACAAAATAATGATAAAGGCTGCAGTTCTTCCCTGCACCTCTGTATATCTTGACTCAAAGAGGGGTTCATTCTATTTTAAGAGAATAATCATAAGCAAGATTAGTTCTGTGCACGCTTCTTCACAAATCACAAGATTGAAAAAAGAAGTTTGTGCTCAGGAATATTTTGTGGCCTGAATGTTAAAGGGTATTAACTCTTTCATCAGTTTCTGATGAAAGGATGGCAAAGTAATACAGAATCTTTCCAGTTAACCAGGGTAAATTGAAATTCAAGCTCTTGTTCATGACTGATATAACAGGATACAGCACAAAATATATATTCCGTATATATATATATATATCAACTTCCTGAAAAATTCTTTGCTTATTTTTAAAAGGTTTTCATAGTGCTAAACAAGCAGAAAACAATCTACAGATTTACTGCTACACGTGCCCTGTGGATCTTCAGTCCCTTTCATCCAATACGAAGAAGAGCAATTAAAATTCTAGTACATTCATATCCTTTTGTTGGCTTTATTCACTTTTTTTGACTATAAAACCCTACATAATCCTATGCTTTCGTATTTTAGAGCATTGAATTAATCTGGTCTTTTCCTCACTATAGATAGATTTCTAATTATGAATCACCTTAGATATTACTAGTGTTTTGGTGCTCTTGTGATAGTTAAAAAGAAAATGTTTTGTGAGTATTGGGCTTATTTAGCCTGATTTTCTACAGATTTGTGTTTTGAGCTCTGATATTGATTTCCTGATGTCTCATAGACAAGTATCTCATTCTGAAGCCTTTCCCAGTGAGAAGATTGATGTGATTTCTATCCTTTTTCTCATCTTGTTTACCCAAATGTGGGAATTAAATTCAACTCACCCATAGAGCTGATGAACCATTGGCCAGTTTTGAGAGAACAGGTTGAGTTAGGCAAGTACACACAGGAAAACACACAGAAAAAAACCCCATGTAAACTTAGTTTCTTTGGGAAATAAGACTCAAAAAGCATACATATGGTTTATGAAAATAAATATTTCCAGGAATGCTATTGCAGGGAATGCCTTGGGAATATGAAGGTAATATAGATCCCACCTTATATATCAAATTTAGGGGATTGGAATCACAAGTGTACTACTCCAGTTTGGCACTGGGGAAGGACACCTGAGCTGTTGCTTGGGACTGAATCAAACTCAGAGCAGAGTCTGTGGTGTCCCTGTGTGGGTTTCAGATTTCCAGCCACCTCCTGCCTCTGTGGTGTGAGGTAGCTCCAAGAGCTCCAGGGTTGTCATCGTAGCAGTGTGCAGACATCCCTGGAAGAGCGATGTCCTCTCATCTGAGGTTTTCTCTGCGCAGAAGTTGGCTGACGCTGGCATTTCAACGTGAGTGGCCCAGCTCCTTGTGACACCTGGACCATGCCTAGAGCTAAAGCCAGGATTTTTTTTTTTGTGGGGATGGAGAGGATGGCTAATGGCAAAGCTAGATAGCTTTCCCATCTTCTTCTACCTTATAGATTGCCAAAGTGTGGTAGGACACGGCATGAGATCCAACTCCAGAGTCACGTGTTTGAGCTTAGGTGTCTACACATGAGGTAGCTTCCCAAGCTCCTGTCTCTGGGCCAGCAGGTCCCAGACAGCAGCTGGGAAGCCCCAAGAGTTGGCTAAACATGGGCATCCCATTATAAAAACCCCATTAATCTATTAGAGAGCATCCAAAGGAGGGCTATGAAGACGGTGAATGATCTGGAGGGGAAGCCGTGTGCGAGTGGCTGAGGTCACTTGGTCTGTCAGCCTGGAGGAGACTGAGAGGAGACTCGTGGTCTTCAACTTCCTTGTGAGGGGCAGTGGAGGGGCAGACCCTAATCTCTTCGCTCTGGTGACCAGTGACCAGTTGAGGAAACAGCTGGAGCTGAGCCAGGGGAGGTTGAGGTTGGATATCAGGAAAAGGTTTTTCACCCAGGGGGTGGCTGGGCACTGAACAGGCTCCTTAGGACAGCGGTCACTACACCAGCCTGACAGAGTTCAAGAAGCATTTGGACAGTGCTCTCAGGCACATGGTGTGACTCTTCAGATGTCCTGAAAAGGGCCAGGAGTTGGCCTTGATGATTCTGATGGGTTCCTTCCAACTCAGCATATCCTATGATTCTATGATCTAGAGTTGGTTGAGACCCCTGCAACCATCCTGTCAGACTTCATGCTGTCCTTTGGAAGAGAACAGGTGTGCCATGTCAGAGGCAGGTTTGGGCTCCACCTGTGTGATTTGGGCAAGTGTTTATGCTATAAAATGAAACTAAAATTGTGTCCTTCCACCCAATCCTAGAGTGGTTGAGGGTCCTTTTTCCAGGCTGGAAATGCTTAGAGCATCAGATCTGTAGTCAGTGCAGAAGTCATGAATAACAACAGTAGTGTGTTGTCATCTAACATGGCTCAAAATCAGTGAATACCTGTGCCTGCTGTTCTTATATGTGCTTTAAACAAAAAGCCAGATATTATGTCAGTGACTGATGGAATATTTAGTTACATTTCTGAATCCATGTCGTATTCTTTGCCTTCACTCCCATGACTTACATTATTCACCTGGTTTATCATGTGCACCATATTAACTAATTGTGTATTCATGGCTCTGACTGAGTCGTCGTCATCTTCATGGAACACATATGTTGAGTAAGTATCTGGGGGTATGTATATTTTTTAATTATGTAGTTGTATTGAGTTATTGAGACTTGCCACTTTCACTCGAGATAGTTTGTGGGAGATTTAAAAGGAAAGTTGCTTGTTTAAGGGTGTTTTTAAATTTATTTTTTATTTGAGGAAGTAGTTTTGTCCTTAAACCCAATATCTACAATAATTTTGGTGTTATAGGAGAGAGTGAGTGTAGATGAAGTTTCACTGTTGAACTGGCTTCATGTCTGTTCCGCTGCTCCAATTTTCCCATTTTCTGAAGTTACTCAGTAATTATTTGCTCTCTATCAAAATGCATTTCCCATTGTTACTGATGTTGATTGAGCACAAGGGAGCTGCTGTCTTTTAAAATTCTGGCTAATTATATTGAAATGCTGAGTTTTGCTCTAATAAAATGTTCTGTCAGAAGTTCTTGGCCTGCAGGGTGCTGTTACAATGTAAAGCTTTTCTCTTCAGCGTGCCAACACCTGTAATGTTAAATCACAATAAATCCATGTCTTTGTAGTCAGCCTTGAAACGTATAATGCCATGGGTTTGTTGGTTTTTGGTTTTTTTTTTAGAGACTATTTCAGCTCTCACTTTTTCACTTTGGCAAAATATGCTAGAATATGAATACTGAATACCTAACACAAGGGACAAGATTCCCAAATACTTAGTATTAAAAACAGTTTTAAAATTACTTTTTTACTATCTCATGTTAAATGACATTGAAACAGCTTGGAATGGCAAATCCTCATGCAAGCAGGAGCAAGACTCTGCATGGTATTAAAATACACCTCTCCAGAAGATGCTGAGGTGCTTCTCTACCAATGAGAAAATTAAAGGTTGGATCAGAGTTGTATCTGCTGTTGGTATCAACTAGCATTCAAATGCATTCCAAGAATAATTTCAGAATAATTCTTTCCAAATGAAAAGGGAAGCATTACATCCATACAATTTCTTAGTGCATTTGCTGACTACCAAATGAAAGCCTTTTGAATTCTGTAGGGATATTGCTGCCTTCTTGAAACTATAAGTGCACTCAACTAAGTCCAGAAGAGCTTTTACTGCTAATTTTCCATTAATAAGAATAATTGCCGTCTTAAATTGAAAACCCTCTACTCTTGTATTCCTCTGTTTTACATATTCTGCACAGAAATGATTGCCGTCTGCCCAAAGTAAATAACACAGCACATCACATGTTCACTTGGCCACTTGAAACTGGAGGAAGATACAAATTTTGATCTTTATTTTAGCTAATAACTGGGAGTTTGGTGTTTCTGCAATTGTGAAAACTTCTATGAAAGAGTTTGGAGAAAATTGTTGAACACCAAAAAGTATGTCATGGGTTGCACATTAACAGGCATGTTCAGGTTGCAGTCACCTACTGCCTCCAGCTCCATGGGAACCAGATCCTGATGGAATACACTGAAATCCAGCAGGAGCCTACTCTTTCCACCATTGTCTCAGTTTGCTGGCCCAGACATTAAAAAGTCTGACCATGCCTCTTCCACTGAGTGCTAATACTGCTCTTTCCCCTTTGGCACTTTTCTCCCCTCCTTAGATTTACTTTCACTGGCATTTACACTTTTGAATCATTGATAAAAATATTGGCAAGAGGATTCTGTCTAAATGAATTCACTTTCCTTCGGGATCCCTGGAACTGGTTGGATTTCACCGTTATCGTCATGGCGTAAGTGGGAGTGCATAAAATATGGATTACCTGCCTTGGCTCTCTGTGCTGGAGGTTCTCATTGCTGTGGTGCAAAGCTGTCTGTGGTTTAAAAACCAACCCATGGCTCCTAATTGCATCTGAAACTGTCTAGAACATTGACTTTTCTCCTTGTTTAGCACTCACTGTATTACAACATTTTAGTCTTTCAAGAAGGGAATAGGGCTGTGCAGAGAAAGATATTCCCAGTGGTGGGTATATGTGAATGGATGTGTTTAGACTGGTGAAATGTGAGAGCTGGGCATAAATACAGACCTACTGATCCCATGAATGAAAGTATAATTTTCCAATTAGGGTGATGGGTATAGACACCAGGACAGTGGATTAAATTAGGGCTCCATCTCCAAAAATCATAGTTTAAGCTTAATTTTCTGGTAATTATCAAGTTTCTATATAGTGGTTAAATGCAGCTACAGAAGGGAGATCAAAACAGTTCAGCCAGCATTTGGAAATTCATAATTTGGAGTGTTACATTTGTATTTTAAATGAATAATGTTTGAAAATGCTTATACAAAAGCAGCTGTGCACAAGCCAGGAGCCACCTTAGAGGAAAACTCTAAAAATCAAGAAATACATTTCTATTTTATAAGTCTTCAGACAAATCCTTGATACGTAGTTTTTTTACTACTTAAACTACTCTTGGAAAGATTGACATCCAAGAATGACCACTGTAAAATAATTGTGCTGTCAACTCTGTCCAACCACTTGACATTTCACATCTGGACTTCTCAGGTATGTGGGAGCATTTAGCCGCTTGGGGAGTGTGTCAGTCCTTCGGACTTTCAGGGTTCTGAGAGCTTTAAAAACCATTTCAGTAGTTCCAGGTAAGAAATCTTATTTGCTGAGTATTTTCTCCTCCTTACAACTCATTCTTTGCTTCATTCAAACCATTGGCTTTTGCCTTTTTTTCCCCCCTGTATCTTTCACAAGTTGTAGACACAACTGAATTTGTGAACACAAAAAGTGTCTCAGTTCATCTGTCCCTGTCAGAATGAGTTGTGTTAGAAAGAATATTGAATATAGTTTCTTTTCATTATGCTTTTAAAGATACTGTTAGCACTTTATAACGTCAATTTAACATAATATTCTTTAGCTGGTCTGTGTGTTATGGTTCCGCAGAAATAACTCTGAATATTCAGGGGGCTTTACTACTAATGATCTTACATCATCTATCCCTTCCAGGGGAGGCTTAGGTTGGATATTACCTTCACAAATTACCAGTGTTGGAAGTATCATTTGCATCATGAGTATTACTTTTTATGGATAAAGAAAACCAGACTATCTCTAGTTTGTCACCTTTGCATGAGTATTTTTCAGGGATTAAACAAAAATCTAAAAATTGTAGGGACAACAAAAGGAGGAAAAAAATATTTTTCTCATATTAGTCACTCTCATCCCGAATATACTTATATTGGAAATATATGTGCCACATGTTATCCTGTAATTCTTGTACTTTGGCTTTTACGCATTAACTCTAATCAAGTATGATGTCTGAATCTCAGTTTTTCATCCTGTTTTTCCTTTTTACATTGTCGTTTTAGGACTCAAGATCATTGTAGGGGCACTTATCCAGTCTGTTAAGAAACTCGCTGATGTGATGATCCTGACTGTTTTCTGCTTGAGTGTCTTTGCCCTCATAGGCCTCCAGCTTTTTAAGGGCAATCTCAGACAAAAGTGCATCAGGAACACTACAGAGTTTTGTAATAAAACATGGGAAAGTTATGAAGAGTTTGCTAATGATTCAGGTAATTTTTTCTCCTTAATTCTTCTTCAGATAATGATATAGACACCTACGCACACATGTATAACCACAGCTGTGAAGTACGTTGATGTCTTGATTGATATTTTGATGAATATCTACCTGATAATGGCCTTCTGATTGCCAGAGCAGCTCACAGGCATCCAGGAATGCACTCCTTCCCTTCATTATAGCAAAAAGCACTCCCAAATTTTCCAGTAACGTCCAGTTCTGTTTCCCTGAATGATATGACAATAACTGAAACACACATTAGCTCATTCTCTGTTGCAATTCCCCAAAGTTCACCTTTTACTACAGCCTGAAGAGCCCATACTTCTTCATTTTCCTGCCCAGGGAGAACTGTTCTTCAGCTTGAAACAGAGGAATTTGTTGAAAAGTCAAATTACTTACTACTTGACATCAAATATATCTTATGTCTTATATAAGATATATACAATATACATCCACTTACTACTTGACATCAAATATATCTTATTTTATGTCTTATATAAGATATATACAATATACATCTTTCACATTTACACCTTGTCTGAGGATGGTGATTGAACCATGGAGCAGAGATCTGAAAATGCATCAAAGCACTCTCAGAGGAACAACTGTAAGATGCAATTCAGAATAGCAAAGCCTTGTGCTAAAGGAGAAGCCTCAATTTATGTGAAAAAAACAGGCTCAAAATAATCAATGTCTGTGCCAGAAATATGAAGAAGGCTTCATCACTGAAGAAAATCTCCCCCAGTGAGTTCAGACATAGTAGCAGTTGGAGAGGGAGAGAAGAATTGTCCCAGGAGAACCACTGAAATACAGGAAAAGCCACCCAGAATTGCTGTTTGTCCAAACTCTGTGTGGGAGATTTGTTCAGACAGAATTTCTTCAATAACTTCATAGTCCAGGGGAAGAAAGTGTAAAAAAGGTTTTGAGGAAAACCTTTTTTCACTTGTTCCTACCAAAAGTCTACACATAAGAAGCAAGTAATTTACATGTACAGAATGCTGTAAAAATCACAATTGAAAGCAAACTTGAAAAGGAACCAGTGACTAGAACACTAGAACATAACAGAAACAATGGATGTGACAAAGTAGGGCTAAAAATGCTGATTTTCTGTGCTGAAGAACAGGAAGCAAAAGGATCTATATTTTGGTATATGCAGAACATTGAAGCTGTATAAAGGCAATGGCCTGGAGAAAGTAGAGCTCAAGAAATTAAAAATCTGTGTTGTTTCACAAGCTGAACAGGGTTAGGAGCTGCTGTTTGGCTCAGCAGTGGTGGAGATTCACACAGCCAAATACTCTTTCTTCCTCCTCAGAACAGGACTTTGTTTTTTATTGCTCATTGGAAACAGAACTGGTCTCTTCTATTCCTTGTGATGTTCACACACTGTCTTGGAGAGGGGTAATTGCTACAGGCCAGAACTGTGCCAGAGTTTGTGCCAACATTTACCAAATATTGAATTGGTTTAACATTTTGATTAGATTTTAGGGAGAAATTCTTTATTCAGAGAGTGGTGAGGCCCTGGCACAGGGTGCCCAGAGAAACTGTGGCTGCCCCTGGATCCCTGGAAGTGTCCAAGGCCAGGTTGGACGGGGCTTGGAGCAACCTGGGATAGTGGAAGGTGTCCCTGCCCATGGCAGGGGGTGGGAATGAGCTGAGTTTTACAGTCCCTTCCAACCCAAATGACTCTGGGATTCCGTATCTGTATTTGAGCCTATGCCTTCCAATTCCTCATTTCCTTTATACAGACATAGCCAAAGTGACAATATCTTTAAAAATTCTGCATTAAGGATTGCCTTCAGTCTGAAATTTGTGCATACACAGATGCATGCTTATAAATGAGGCCAGGACATCCTGCAATCCAGTGCAGTTAATGTGAGCATGGGAAACCTGTGCACTTTCTCTTACTGGTCACTGGTTACTCATCACTACTCATATTAAATGATAGAGTATTCAGGCTAGAAAGTGCTCTGGGTTTAATTTTTTTCCCCTTTTTTTTTTTAATAGATTATTTTGCTAGGAAAAATGGTACTGTGGATATTTTGCTGTGTGGTCATGGTGCTGGGTAAGTGCACTTAAGATTATTTCTTTCTTGGAAGTTTTCTCTGCCTCAGTGCCCCTATATTTGCTCAGTCATGTGAGACAAAAGCAGAAATTCCAAGCTTTCCTTGAATTCAGAAACAAGAACACAGAAAACAAAGTATAGCAAACAGTCAGATAATTTAATTCTTGTAGGGAATGAAGTATGAACCTGCAGTCAGCTTATTCAGGTCTAATTAGTCTTTTAGACTTTCCAGAAGTGCTCTTCCTCTTCTCCATGGATGTACAAGAGAACTGAAAAGGTGAAAGGTCTGGGGAGTAGCACAGGACAGACAGTTTCCTCTCTGTGAAGGCTCATGAGTGTTAAACTGGAAAAACAAAACACGATATTTGGAGGGCAGGTTTGGGCAAGAAGAGAGATGTGGCAGCTTTGCAGTGAGGGGCAGGAGATGAGGATTGGAGATGAGGAGATGAGGGAGCTGTCCTGGGATGGTGGTCTACTCCAGCCTATCTTCTTTTGCGGCTGGATTGAGAGTCCTTCCTTTCAGCCAATACTACCTGGAGTAGAAAATTGTTTTGTAATAAACTGCAGAGATGAAACATAATCAGAACTCTTGCATAAGCTGACGTTTTCCTTGAAATCTGCATTGTTATGAGAGTTCCACTTTTTGTTATTAATTCTAGGGTCTGTCCTCCTGGCTATAAATGCTGTAAAATTGGGCCAAATCCTGATTATGGTTTCACCAGTTTTGATACATTTGGCTGGGCTTTTCTTTCCTTATTCCGCCTGATGACCCAGGACTACTGGGAGCGTCTGTACCAACAGGTACCAGCTTTGTGCATGGTTCAGAAGAACTGATTGTCATTAGTTGAAGTAGAAAATGTGCAGAGAGGACAAGAAACCTCAAATAAAAGCAATAGCTGCAAGCCATCAAGCCCATGTCTTCCCTTCTCCCTGTGACTCCCAGAAAAGGGATGCTGAAGTGTCCCCCAGCCCTTTCACCCTGCTCTTGGAAAAAAGTACGAAAAGGGTTCTGTACTGTCCTTCAAAAATATAAAAATGCCTCCTTGGTTGTCATCATGGGGTGTACAATCAGTGATTCACATGTGAGGGGATAGGAGGAGGGAGAAAGACGGGGAAGAAGGGCTAAGGAAGATCTAATTCCATTTAAGCTTCCTAAAGGGTTGTGTCTAGGAAGCTCAGTGCTTCTAAAGAATGTCAGAGACACATTGAAAGGCTACTTGGTATTTTTTGTGGTAATGTTTATCTCTGGGGTGTGTTGCTTGCAGACCCTCAGAGCTTCTGGGAAGGTGTATATAGTCTTCTTCATGATGGTCATCTTTCTGGGCTCATTTTATCTAGTCAACTTGATTCTGGCTGTAGTAACAATGGCATATGAGGACCAGAACAAGGCCACCATTGCCGAAACCGAGGCAAAGGAAAGGAAATTTCGGGAAGCCATGGAATTATTGCAGAAGGGGCAAGAGGTACGTAAATTATTTGCTTTATTAAGTGTTTGTCTCAGAGTTCTATTGTTGATCACATAGAATGGTTTGGGTTGGAAGGGGCCTTGAAGATCACCTCATTCTAAGCCCCTACCATGGCCAGGGACACCTTCCACTAGACCAGGTTGCTCAGAGCCCCATCCATAAGAAAAAGCATCACTCCCTGTGTAGTGCTGTGTATAAAAGCCACTCATGGAAACAGGAGCAAGTGACAATTTACTGAAATTAGTGATTCCAGGAGCTGCAGAACAATTCCTTGTTCAGTGGTGTATGTTTCCTGTGAAACAATTATTTTTATTCTGGGTAAAAAGCATTAATGGTTGATGTTACTTTAAGAAAAGTGGTATTTTAAAATCTGGAAAACAAAATTCCATCAACCAGCAGCTTCCAAAAGAAAATGTAGTTGTTTCTTAATGCTTTTTATTCTATTTTGTCATTTGGGCTGCTGAGCAAAGAAACATACAGTAATTCTGCTGCATTAACACCTGAGCCAAAACCTATTGTAGTTGAATGAAAAGTCTCTTGATAACTTAAATGGCTTAGAAGCTTCTGGAACAAGATACTCCTGTGTTTTTAAAATATCATCCTAAATTCATCATGGGAAGGAAAATCATCTACACTGTGAATACAGTCCCAAGGATCCTAAATGGAAAGAGAGAATTTTATTACTGTTTGAGCATTTATTTTGGGGAAAGGATATATTCCACTGCATTATTTTCAAACTGAGCATTTTTATTGTAAGCAAATTTGCCATATGGAGGAGTAGGAGCTATAATGTGATTATTTTGCCTCTGGCAGGCCCAGTACATGTGATCATATAACACACTGCAAATAGCAAATTGTTCAGTGCTCCATATGTTGGGGAAACTCTTTCTTGTAGCATTATCACATATTTGAAGATTTTTAACGAGCTTTGTGAAACATAAGTTGTTTACAGGAAATAATAGTATAGAGCACAGAAGTGTTTTCTTTCTGTTTTTATTCAGAGCGCCCAGCAAAAATATCATCCATGTTTCTCTTTTAATTTCAGTCATTGGGCATTAAAGGGATTGATATCCTGTCACTTAGCTCCTTTGAAGCCTCTTCTCTGTCTACCAAAGAAGTCAAAGAAAGGAACAATAGGAAAAAGAGAAATAAGTCATTGGGGATAGAAGATAATGAAGAAGAAGAAGTATTCCCCAAGTCACAGCACCCAGACAGTCAACGAAAGTTGGTAATCTATTATCTGAATCTGAGATCCTTACAGCTTTTCTAATTTTAATTTAAGTGCTTGAAAACATAAACCAAATCCCATTGCAAACACAGATCACTCTTAAGTCTTTAAAATAAACAACTTTTTGGGATAAGGAAGAATTAGATGTAAAAATTAATTTGAAAAGTAAGTATTATAACTGAAAGGAAAGTTAAAATACTTAAATAAATTTTCTATAACATTGAGAAATAAAAAGAAGTGAATGACTATCAGAACCTGGCTTTTATACCATCATTCTCTGTTAAAAATTTCATACTTAAAATGTTAAGTATAAAGCTTCTCTCAAAAATGGCTGGTACAGCTCATAAAATTTTATTACCTACCCTTTAAAATCTAAACATAATCCTTCCTGAAAAATTGAAATCAAATAAGAGTTTTGGACTTGCAATGGTTGACAGTAAATGTTACGAAGCTCTAATAATTTACTGCTTCCCCAGATTTTCTCTGTGATGTTATGCTGTTCTCTCTGTTTTGCTTTTCCTGGGCTTGCAGTCTCTCCTCGGCCTGGTGTACGGCCCCAACGCCACCCAGGCGAAGCGCAGGCTGAGCCACGGTAGCGTGTTCAACTTCCAAATGCCCACCGTGGACGTGGGTTCCAGGGCAGATTTCAGTGATGAGGAGACCCACGGCGCTGGGGGACACAAAACCCGGTGCCAGTCCCTGTCGGGAACGCAGATGGGAAGACGCTCCAGCCTGCAAAGCCAAAGGGGCCACAGCTCCCACCCCGCGACCCCGAACTGCGTGCGGAGCAGCAAGGGCGCCAACGTGGATGACCACCTTGGGGTGGGTTTGGGGGTGGGAGGAGGGAGCAGCAGGGTGCACAGCCAAGATCCAGTGTCCTCTGAAGGAGTCATGCTTCCACCAGTCATGGAAGACTCGGGAAAGAGGGATCTGGTAAGGAAAAATCTATTATTTTAAATATATGCTTCGTATTGTGGCTTATCGATCAGTGGCAGGGGAGGTTTTTGGTTGTTTTAAGAGTTTCAGCTTAATGGTAAACAGTGATGTGAACTCAAGCATAGTGATGTGGGGAATTTTTAAGTTGTCTGTAGAAACTGGTTTTTAATAGTCTGATACTTCCTGAAAACTAGATTTTTGCCTTCCTGTTATAAACCTTATGTTTCTGCCATTCATTAATTGTATTAACATAGTTTTAAAGGTTCCTAGTGCTGAAATTACAAGTCACCAAAGAGTCTTTTCATCCTGAATGCTGCCCAGGGGTGTAATTTTGAATAATACCTGTGATTTTTTTTTTTTTTTTTTTTTTTTTTCATAGCCCCTTTAGCATCATGCAGCAGCTTTTGCCTGTAAGTTTCCCAATTTCCCCCATTTATCCATCACCTCTCTCCTATTCCATTAGTCTCTTGAATAATTCCTAGGCCTATTTCCCCTCATGCACTCATTTACAAGGCTGTGCTTGCCCCGTATTACGGGCTTGCAGGATCCATTCACTGCAGCCCCATTACAGAGCAGGACCTTCAATCTCACCATCTATTACATCTTGTAAGAAGGTATATTTATTTGGCTGCGTGTCATTTTTCCTATTAACTCTCACAGTTACCCATCATCACATCCTGGCTCATTTCATTCCTGTGGTATCTCCCTAATCGTGTTTACTTCTCTGAGCAGCCAGCTGTGCATAATGAGAGCAGCATGATGCATTTACCTCCTCATCTGTCAGCGGAGTACTTTAATGAGGCTCTTCAGAGACAAAGGGCAGCAAGTGTCGTCAGCATAATTACCAGTGTCTTGGAGGGTAAGTGGTTCCTCATTAAGTTTATTTCAACCCCAACGTAACACTACCATGAAATAACAAAATATACTTCTTAAAGGTTAGCAGTGATTTGTAGGTGTGTAGTTAGGAATTTCATTGTTAATTTGGACTTTTTTTAGGAAAAAAAAAAAGGTCTTATACATATGTCTTTATGTACTGGAACACATTCTTTGCCTATTGTAAAGGCTCATTTTGTAGGACAGACAGTGAAGGGGGTAGGAAGAGTGGGTGGAAGGTGTTTCTGATCATCTGACCTGCAGGACTGGGACACGGTTTTCTCCTCCTGATCCTGTGATTTCTGTTGGGTCAGTGGCAGACACACAGGTATGCAGAATTCAACAGTTAATAAGATTATGCAAGTAAAATTAGTTGTGGCTATTCTTGGATACTGAATACTTAACCTCACAATTTTATTCCTTTAACTTACCTTCCCGTGTGAATTTTTGGTGGGAATTAATCAGTGATAGTTATTTTGATGACTGATACTTTTGTTGCAGATCTTGCTGAAAATTTTCAGTCCAAGTTATTCAGGATTATGAACTTTTGTTTTCTTTTGGCTCTTTTGAGCAGCTCTACCACCAGTTCTTGGACCACAAGTATGGGACTTAACAGGGGGGTACCATTGTGGCTGGGAGGTCCCTTTCCTTAATTTTTTAGGTGATTTTTTTCTTGGGAGAATCACAGTTGCAACAAATCCAGTTGAGCTTTGCTTTGCAGTGTAATTTATCAAAGATCTGGGTTTTGTTGCACAGTTTGAGCTGCGAAGTGGGGTGGAACAGGACTTGTAGCTCTAGAGGAAGACAAGAGCCAGACCTGAAGTGAGGATTGAGTCAACGTGATCACTCTGGAATAAGTGGTGTAGGGTGCAATCTGGTACTTGAGCCTGGGGGAGAAGAAATGAAAATTAAACAGAGGACAGGAGTAAGGACAAGTCCAATTAAGAAAAGGAAATGAGTCAGATCCAGATCATCTATCTCTGAAAAGCTTCCAGGTCCTTGAAAATAGTCCTTGAAAAGCTTCCAGGTCCTTGAAAAGAGGAGTAATTCCTACTGTGCTTGTATTTAAAGCTAGCTCCAGTTGGTCAATGAATTTGCACAGGACTTAAGCTGGGTCAAAAGCATTTTGAAGGACTCGTTAATATTGATGGTGAAGAAAGAAAAGTTATGAGATTTAGATTTGATTAAAAAGACGCAAATGACAAAGACAAAACAGCTTCTGTCCCAAGTTTTACTTATGGAAAATGGAGATGTCTGGCACTTGCATCAGCTGGGAAATGGTAGGTGTGACTTTTCCCATAGAAATGGCCAAAGGCCAAATTTCAGACAGTTTGGATTTGCCAGAGTCAGAGCTCCTGTGTCTGCCACTGATTCTTTAAATTGCCTTGAGAGTCAAGGGAGACAAAAAGTTGGTGGGTGTGACACAGATGTTGTCCCAGACACTCGCATGAGGACAAGGTGGGAAGTGCCATAGCTGCTCTATTGTCCTGTGAGAACATGAGAGGCTGTGGTGAGGCCTCTGCATCACAAATATCTTCATTGTCAGATTATTGTAGCACCAGTCTGAGACAAATACAACTCCTTCCAACGGCTTTTGAAGGAAGTGCTCATGAAAGAATTTGGAATCCAATTTTCTCTGAATTTTTATTTTCATGTTTATCAGCTGATGTAAGAACCACATGAATGGTAAAAAGTGCAGGGGAGCTTCATGCTCTATGAGAGATGAGAGGTTTCCTTTTTCTTCTCTGGTCTTTTGAATGCTTGAAGTTGTCATTTCACCATCTTGCTCAGTGATAACTAATGATAGAAGGATTTTTTTTTTTGCATTTAGAACACGAAGAAGCTCAGAGGAAATGCCCACCACGCCTGAAGAACTTTGCTTTAAAGTATCTAATTTGGGACTGTTGTCCACTTTGGTTGAGAATCAAGGAAAAAGTGGCTGCTTTCATAAAGGATCCTTTTTTTGATCTCACCATCACCCTTTGCATTGTGATGAACACTTTGTTCATGGCACTGGAGCACAATAACATGTCACCCACTTTTAAATTCATGCTTAAAATAGGCAACTTGGTAAGCAAATTCTCAGCTATGTGGCTTTTTATAGGATTAATTAATTGGTTGATGTGTCTTTTTACTTGAAACATAAAGAGTAACAGTAAAAATTAAAAATTAGCAAACTCTGCATTTATAAACTTTGTTTCTAATATAGATGACTCTTGGATTTTTTACACACTTTGGCATGCTCCTGAGAAGGCAGAAAACAATCCTCTCATTTTAATTAAAAGTTCATTAGGACTTCATAAACACGGGTTTTATTAACCTGTCCATGAATGTTATTTGAGGGAACATGACCTAAAGATAAGATAAATTCATGGCTACTTTCAGGCTGATGCTACTGTTTCTTTGTCACAGGTTTTCACAGGAATCTTCACTGCAGAAATGATCTTAAAAATCATCGCTCTAGATCCCTATTATTATTTTCAGCAGCCCTGGAATATTTTTGACAGTGTCATTGTGACACTGAGTTTAATTGAACTGAGTTTCCCCAAACACAAAAGCAAGAAAGAAAGGCGAAAAGGAGGAACCCTGTCAGTTTTACGATCCTTCAGACTGGTAATGCTTCATGCATGCTCAGTTGTATGAAACTTTATCTTCTGAATTTAATAGAGAATACTTCTGTAGCTAGGAGGCAAGAAATGATTTTTTTTTTTTACCCAAATTATTTTTATTTCCTCATCTTGGCTTTAAGAATAAAAAACGCACTCAAACTCCTTGTGATGTTAGAGTGAGAGTTTAATAAGTATATTTCTTTTGAATACACTGAGAAATATTCAAAGGAAAAAGTATTCCAGAATGGACATGTTATAAAACTGATGCAAATAATTAAAAACTAGCACAGGAAATTAAGAAAAAAAGTGTCAGAGTACAAACAGAAACAAACAGTATTTAAAGAGATGTGGAAATGATGTTAAGGTATCCTTTTCATATACCAGGGATGGATTTAAATTGGTTTATCAAAAGATAGACTCTTTTCATAGTGCTACAGCAGCAGTCCCTGAACTTTTGGTCCTTTGTGTTACATGTAAATTAAGCACCATAATCTACATCAAGAGCATTGCATGGACATTTCCCTGTGTGAGCCAAGCATTTATCAGGGTCTCAATTTAGTCTGGTCCTTTATGAGGTGACTAATTTATGTCTGCAATGTTGCCCAGTCAAAAGAAAAAACATCTATAAATACTTTAAAAAAGTATTAATGTGCCACAAATGTTGCATGGCTGGAATAATTCCGAATATCAGTAATTTGGCTGTTGTAGGATTTGCATGGTGCAAAGATGAGTTATCTCTACCGATGTCTAACACTATGTTTTATGTTGCTACACAGCTGAGGGTCTTCAAACTGGCAAAGTCCTGGCCAACTTTAAACACTCTAATTAAAATAATTTGTAACTCCCTGGGAGCACTGAGTAATCTGACCCTCGTCCTGGCAATCATCATTTTCATTTTTGCTATAGTAGGGATGCAACTTTTTGGGAAAAATTATGTGCTCAACTGCTCTAAAATAAACAAAGACTGCAAGCCACGCTGGCACATGAAGGACTTTTTCCATTCATTCCTCGTCATTTTCCGAATTCTGTGTGGAGAATGGATTGAGACCATGTGGGACTGCATGGTGGTTGCTGAACCCTCACTGTGTCTTGTTGTCTTTCTGCTGGTCATGGTGATAGGAAATTTAGTGGTAAGTTTCCTTCTCATCATCCTGTCTATGGTGGACTCCACTTAATGGCTGTTCTATCAACAAAAGGTAGCTTGCCTAAAAACAGGTGGAAAAGTTACCTATCTATGTTTTAGTCTCCTTTTCCTTTCACCTTTGAGCCATTGCCTGTATTTTCCCATTTTGTGTGCTTTGCACACAGCATCACTTGACCTTTTCACGTGGCAATGTGACGAGGAATATCTTCATGGTAAATACAATACAGGCAGCTATGTTTCTTCACATCTTGGGATTTGGATGTAAATAATCAGTGAGGCTTATGGCTTACCTGCTTGAATTAATTAGGCCAAGTGCTTAAGTCCCTCTCTAAATCAATTTTATTTAATTATTTTTAAGATCTCACGCAAGTACTGAGTTCTTTATCAGCAAATGGCAGAATCTACAGTGCTACCACTGAAATCAGGATTTTCTCTGGGAATCTCTAAGTACATTTACATCCAAGAGCTAGATCCTGTAATGGCATAACCTACACAGCCTCACACTCTGTGCTGAAACAAGCCTGCCTTCCTGTCCTGTGCTCTCCTTTCTTAATGCCCAAGTCATAAATATCTCCTTTTAGTAACTTTGTTCCTCGCATCCTTCGTTCATATACCAAATTTCTCTTAATTGTAAAAAAAAAATCTGAATATAATTAACTCTAGGCAGAACTTTATGGGAAATATCTGTTCTGTGGCTGAGTACCAAATATGTATTTAATGTCCTGCCTGTTCCACACCGCAAGGATTGATGTCAGTGATGAAATGCTGTGAGTGATATTTCTATCACATAACGTTAACAGTCAAGCAGTGAAGTGTTTAGCCTGCACTTTTTGTCCAGGCTTTCTTATGGTCCAAGGAAGCCGAGAGAGGTATCTGGGACAGATTTATTCCAGTCTAAAGTCAATAACTAAGACAGATGGGATGAATTGATCTCTGGAAGGCTGATACTCTCCACTGCCTGTGGCCCTTGGATGGCTCACGGGTGTTATCTGCCCAGTTCTGCCATGATAAAAGTTAAGATACATGGATCCCATTCAAAACCAAAACACTAGTGAAAAAATTAAATTCTCACATTCCCTTAAAAGCCAACAAACAAAAAACAAACAGAGGTTTAAAAATTCCCTTATTTGAAGGTACTTAAAAAATGGGAAATTCAAGCTTCTCTTGGTTTTGATTTTTGTGATAATGTGGCAGATTTGAGGAAATTTCAGGGCCTGAATCTGATCTCACAGAATTCTGGAAGTAACTCTACAGAGGCCTGATCTAATTCTAATTTGAAGAATGAAGAGACAATTATTAAACTGACAAGATGTGAATCTATGTTACTACTTTAACCTTTGAAAAGTTGCTTTGGCCAAGTAATGCATTTGTCACACACAGGTCTGTTTTCTCTGGTATTTTAAATTACTTTTTTTGGGAGGAGGGCAATGGGAACATTGATGTTTCTGACAGAGGATTTCATCAACCAAAATGTGATCAGTCGCTGTCATTTCCTTATCACCTTGGTTTTCTTGGTTTGCTCAGTAGAGACTGAACTTTGGTAGCATCTGTGTTCTTCAAAGTTAGAATTCAGATTTTTGAATGCTACTCTCCGGACTTTTAATTTTTTTATTATTTTGACTGCTTTCAGGTTCTCAACCTTTTCATTGCATTGCTGCTGAGTTCTTTTAGTACTGACAGTCTCCAGACAACAGAGGATGATGGAGAAATGAACAATCTTCGGATTGCCTTCGCTCGGATCCGCAAGGGATTCCACTTTGTCAAGAGCGTGACGTGGGATGCCTGTTGTAGGAAGCTCAGGCAGATAAAGAAAATACACAGGAAGAAAATCAGATTGACTGCACAGAACTCACTTCCTTGCACAGAAACAAAGAGTTGTAAAGAGAATTACAATAATGAATGGATTGAGAAAAACAAGGACAAATGCCCAGGCCTTGAAGACTTTGTTAGCAACCCCAATATATTTGTTTGTGTCCCTATTGCTGAGGCAGAGAATACAAGTGAGGGTTTTGAAGATGACGATAAACTGAGCTCATTTACAGACACAGAACACAGCAAACAGGTAATGGATTCCTTTATTTGTGTTGGAACACTAGAATCATGGAGAGAGATGAAGGGAGGGAGGGATGCGTGGGAGAAGATGGTCTCTAGCAGAACAGGGTGGGATATGTTGATCCATTTCCAGAGAGTTACAAAGTTTTGAACTAGAACCAAAAGTGAAAATATTTAGAGCAAGGGTAAATCGTCACTTGGAGCCTTTTAAAACCAAGATTCTTTCATGATTTTAAAAGAAAATTGTTGCAGGAATTCCTAGCTGACATGCTGTGGTGCACACAGGTAATTGTGATAGTCCTTGGTGAACCTGGATGTTTTTTGTAAAAATCTATGTGACTAATGTCAACTGGTTTGGTATTATTTGCACAAAAGAGTAAAAATACATGTTCTGCATACAGAACATTATCATGGATTCAGAATATGAATTTATAGCTCTGATTCTTACTTTGTCCTTGCTGTGTGTAGAATGTAGTAATTACTAGAAGTGGATAGGATTAAGTGTGGAGTGGCTCTACTAAGGACATATTTTTGGTATGACATCATATATTTACCCTATTTCTTTGTGCTCTGTGAATTTTTCAGTTCTGTTTTAATCACAATTGTCATTCTGGTATCACAATTTCCCACCTTAAGTTTCCCTCTTAATTCCTATGTAAAAATTCTCACTTAAGTTTTGGATAGATCACCAAAATCCTTTAATTTCTGCATCTGTTTTGGGAAAAAGTTCTATCCTTAGGTAAAATCAGAGACTCAGTATGAGCCTTTCTTATGGCTCTTGTCTGGAGATTCCCACTTTAAATGAAATTTATAGCTTATTGGTTTTTTCCCTCTGACTTGTACACTCCCTAAAAAGGCAAAAGAAAGCCCCTCTAATCCACAGATTAATTTCAGGATGAAAATCACCTGAGGCAAAGAGGAGACAGAATAAAAAATTCCGGCAGCTGGAGTAAAGGATCAGGATTTTCCTCTGAAGAATTCAGTGTGCTTTATCTAGGAAAGGACAGGAAGGGTGAACTGTCATCACCAGAAGAAAAAGAGGTAACAATTTTTTTTTTCAGTGATGTTGTCTTTCCAAAACTGGTCAAATACAGGAATATTCCTGTTCAGGGATTTACCAGAGTGGAGTTTAGTGCCAGAAGCAGCTCTGAACTTGCAGTAGCTGGTCTGTCTGGACCAAAGCCAATACTGGAGCTGGAATTCTGTGAGCAAAATCAAAGGACTTTTAGGTATTTATTTTAAAGAAAAATAGAAGTGTAGGAAAGAGAGCATGTAGAAATGGGAAAACGACAATGTAATTTTTGTAATGGTTATGAATAATTTATAAAATACTCTCTGATACCTTCTATTTATTAAATCTGAGTCCACCAAAAAAAGGGGAGGAGGATTGAAAATATATTCAAAGAAAGATAAGCTTCCATGTGGGAAATTCCATCAAGTCTGCCTGTGTCCTAAGTATCTTGGGTTCAAGAAACATAATGCTTGAAATGAGTTTCTCTCTATGTCATTAAAGACGATAGTAAATTACAGTATTTTAAAAATAATTTTGAATATAGAATGCATTCAAAGAAGTAAAAAACAGCATTACGGAAACATGAAGGAACAAAAGCAGGGAGTACATAATTGCTGACTCATAACACATTGTCTTTGGTTTAATGGGATGGCAAAAAGCTTTGTAACTGAAGAATGCAGTGTATAATTCCAATTTCTACTTCAGGAATACTGTCATGGGTGCTCAGTTCCTGGCATGACAACAGATATATTTATCTGGATCTCCTGTGTGAATGCATGTGATTCATTCAATTTCCATGATTTCATGGGTTTAACCCAAGTAATTTATCCCGTTTTGAGAACTACATACACTAATATGCAATTTAAAAGTTCTTCAATTTCCCAGCTGATTAGGCAGTTACATCTGGTTCATGTAGATAGATATTGTAATTATAGAGCTTTGGCCTCTGTTTGAATGCACCCATTGGTACTTCTAAGCTTGTACCTTTTAAAGTCACAAAGTTTATTCCATTACCAATACTACTTGTAATATTAGTACCCAACCAAGCTTTAATTTTGAGTTTTATTTGTTCATGGATTAATTCATGGACCGGAATTAGAAAGAATCAGTAACTGATATTACTGTGCTCGGTAGTTGGACAGTGTCAGCTCTTCTGAAGTCAGCACAGTGGATCTGACAAATCCTGAAGATGTTTTAAAGCAGATTCCAGAATTTTCTGAAGACTTCAAGACTCCAGAACAATGTTTTCCAGAAGGTAAGGCTCTCACGGTTTCACTACTGGGAAGTGAGAAGAATGAAATCTCACCTTGTTTCTCTAGTGATACTGAGCCAATAGGGTCAGATTATTTTCAGTTAATTTTAGTTATCTGAAAATGAGCTAAATAGTCCAAATCATTGTCCCTTTCTAGTCAACACAGAGACTGAGACACCTGAAAAATAAAACCTCTTCCCCTAAAAGCCAGTTGCTTCCAGCTGGGACATGGGCAATGGCATAGACCGCATTCCAAAAAATAGGATTGTGAAGTGAGGTGAATTTCACTCAGTTGCAGAGCAACCAAGTCACTCTGGGGGTTTAACATGAGAGAAGTGTATGTGATCAGGTCTCACCTGACAATGGTCACTTGGAACATCAGTTTTATTAATACTTTGCAGCAGTATTCCTTGAATAACATTTCATGGACAATCTCAAACAAAGGAGTGAAATAAGCAACAGAAGGTCCTAGGATTAATTGAATTTCTATAGGGTGATGATCAGAGAATCTTAGAATTACTTGGGTTGGAAGGGACCTTAAATATCTTCCAAAAATCGGAGAATTTCTTTTCAACTCTTCACACAACATCATCTAGCTTTGCAAGTTGTTCTAGGATGTGGTCAGTACTTTTATGATTTCTTCCTACCCTAGTATGTAATAATGGTGACTTTCATGATATCAATCCTGACAAATTTGGTGGCTTTCTATGCTGGGGTTCCAGCAGTGGTGGACAAGTGTGTTATATTAAACAAATTAAAACTGGAAATTCTTCCTGGTGCTCCAACTTCATCTTTGCTCACCCAGTCAGCCTGGCTGGCCATCACCATTTCCACACACATTTCATCCCCCATTTTCCCCATCTCCGATCCATTTTCTTCAATTCTGTTCTTTTCCACTTACCCAGGCTGTGCTGCACCACAAAATGAGCAGGAGGAACTTCTCCAGCCTTGCAGAGCCCAGCAGCTCCCAGTCCCACAGTGCCCTGAGCTCCCAAAGGCAAACCCTTTCCCCCCTCACTGCCTTCCCATTCAACCACCACATCCTGGATATTTTATGTGATGAGAACTCAGATAAATCAAATCTGGCTGACACTATTGCCATGTTCTGCAAAGCTGGTTTGGTTTTTTTTTTGTTGTTGTTGTGCCTATTTTGGGTCAATGAAACTTGTAATCCACAGTTTTAGGATTTAATCAATAACAGTTAAGCATGTAGAGATTATTTGAAGCTATAGAGATGTTATTCTGGAATGCAAAGTAATCTCTGAGTAGTAATAATACAAATACTTTTACAGTTACATTTTACATCATAAATCCTGAGAGAGATCCACTATATCTACATTGCAGTTTGATTTCTCCAGAAGAGAAAACCCACAAATATTACATTAATAACACACAAGTCAGATTTCTGAGCAACAGTTTGTTTCTGTTGTTTTGTTCTTTTTTTTTTAACTACTTCATCAATGGCATTTTTGTGCCAGTTCAGACGTTAGAACAAAATAAATAAAGTTTTTTTTTGGTTTTTTTCCTGCTGCAGAGAAGAAAAGTGAAATGTCTTGTTTTGTTCTCTGTAGTCCCTGGCTGGAATGTGCCTGCTGTGGCAAAACCATGAGAGAAATCAATCAGCAAGCCTTTACCTAACACAGATTTCACCCTCCCCCCCTCCCAAAGTCCTTATCTTGTGCAAGTGCTATTCCTTGCCTCAAATTCCAGATCCACATTACTGGAGAATATTGCAATAAAAAGAATATGAATATTTTTTTACATATATTATAACCTATCATGGATGCAAGTTATGTATAGGTTGCTATATAATTAATGTATAAGATTTTGCATATATACACATTATTTTTTCCATGCCTGGAAATGACAGAAGCCTTCTGACTGACATTGTTTGCCATAGTGAGAAAATGAATTAATGCAGAGAATACAGAAAGGAAAAAGTTAGCCAAAGAGAATTAATTAGTGAAAAAATTAATAAGCAAGCAAACCCAGGATGTTGTAAATGAGTGATCAGGAAATATTAGGTGGCCCTGGCATCACTGTCTGCTGTGAGAAGGAATCTGGTGAGCTGGAAAGAAGACGTCTCATTTTATGGGGTCTATGTATCAGCTAGAAGATGACATGGTTTTTTTGGGTTCTATGGTATAAAATCAGCAAATAAATAAAATTCAGAAGCAAATAAATAAATGAATAGACCTCACAAGGCACAGTGTAATGCTGCAATATTGAAGACAACTGTTTGCCTCCTCTATTCCCGAGCCTTTTTGTTCAGGGGCATCTCACCTCTGCTTTCCAAAGAGTGTGCAGAAACTGAGAAGGGCTTTAGTAGTATCAAGACCCTTCCCATGGCATTGACGTTTTGTGTGTCCCAACCTCAGGTCAGTGAGAGCCTGTCCAGTGTCCCAGAAAGCTCTTGAAATAATGGAAAGTTGTCCAAAGGGGCTCTCCCTACTGTGTATAAAAATAGGAACTACAAGACAAACTAGATGTATTCCAATTTTTTTTCTCTTGATAAAACAGGGAAAACCAACAACAACGATGCAGTAACTGTGACCATTGACTTTTTCCTATCCCCAGAAGTTTCCTGGCCATGCCTTCACATTCATGTACATTCCTTCCATGCACTCATTGCTGTCTCTCACTTTCAGGTTGTGTTCGGTACTTTCATTGTTGCCTGGGTAGTGCTGTAAAGTTTGGAGGAGAAACCTGGTGGAATCTGAGAAAAACCTGCTACCAGATTGTTGAACATTCTTGGTTTGAATCCTTTATCGTATTCATGATTCTTCTGAGCAGTGGAGCCCTGGTTTGTGTAGCACAGTTTCATGTATCTACTCAGAAGGATTTTTTGGCTTTAATTTACACCCAGAGAAGTTGTTCTTAGCAGCAAACACAGTGAATATCTTTGAACTCATAATGAGGGAAGAGTCTTCAAATAGCAGTCATTTATTCACCATTTTAATTATTGCAAATCTATTATTGATATTTTTAAAAATTATAAGAGAGCATGAGCAAAGCTAAGAATATATAAATCTCAGAAGCTGTTTCTGTTCTGGCTGTATACTGGATTTTTCTCAGGAAGTTATGTCACAATTGTGAAATATTAAGGAAATTTTATACCATTAAAACAAACAAGTGATTCTTAATACTTGGGAAAAAATACTTAGTTTTTTTCAATATACAAACTTTATGATATAAATTTCTAAAAATATATACTGTCCTCTTACAATTTCATTGTGCAGGAAGGATGCATCCACAGGGCTGTACTACATAGAGAAAAAAAAAGAGAAGGCACAGGGAGAATTATACTTTTATCATCTGGCATAGATTTTAGTAATAGATGATGTTCAGTTCTGTATTAAAACAAACTGAGGGACAAAGAGATCTCAGTGTTGCTTGACTTTAACAGTATAAGGTTCATTTCTGACTTTTGCCATTTATCTATATCAATTATGATTTCAGGCATTTGAAGACATCCATATTCATAAGAGAGAAAGAATTCAAGCGATATTGGGATTTCTTGACAAAATGTTCACTTTCATCTTTGTTCTGGAAATGCTCCTGAAGTGGGTGGCTTATGGCTTCAAGAAGTATTTTACCAATGCCTGGTGCTGGCTGGACTTCCTTATTGTAAATGTGAGTTCTGCCTTTGCTGTTTCTACACAGGAATAGTAGCAGAATCCCTGATTATTTTCTGGATGCAGATTTCAGACAGTGCCCTCAACTCCTGTAGCAATGGTGTCGGGATATTGTATTCCAGGCACCAAAAGTATGGTTTTGCTTGTTGGTTTGTTTTTGTTTTTTTTTTTTTAACAGAAATAAGGGTGACAGGACATTGCTCATACTTCTTTTTTGTCCTCCCACTCAGGTCTCGTTGGTAAACCTCTTTGGCAGTACCTTTGGCCCCATGAAATCTCTTAGGACTCTGCGAGCTCTGAGACCCTTGAGAGCATTGTCACGGTTTGAGGGAATGAGGGTAAGGCTGATTGCAAATTAGAGCTTGTCAGAACTGATGAGCACCTAACAGGTTTATAACTCATCACTGTGTCTTTATGAAGTTCACACGTTTACCCTGAGTTCAGTTTAGGAACTATAAAATGAATTTTTAAAGAGCCCCTTAGTTGCGCTTTTCTGTACTTGGATGTTCCTTATAGACTTTCCTGGAGTGATTGATCCAAATGCTGTTGAAACTAAAACTGGCCTAGGTGGAACCTTGTTCCATTGCTGCTCAATCGTTCTTGTGTTCCTGTCTTACTGAGGGAGACAAAAATAAAGTAGAGAATAAGAACTGTGAGCACAATTACAATTTTTGAAGTCTGATGGCAAGCCAACTCAGAGCAGTCATTTCAATTCTGAAAGATTTTACTGGATTGATTTACAAAACCTGTAGCCTATTAAAAGGTACTTTACTCAAATTATTGTTGCAAATAGTGTTCTTTCAGAAAGCAAAAGTGTTTGTCTGTAGAATATTTGATGCTTTTTTTCCATCAAAAAAGCACCTGGAACAAAGAGGTGCTGCTGGACATTAATTACATTTATTTACAAATTTACCATTGTACAAATGCAGAGAGGGATTCCCTTATCCGTCTGGTAAAATATATCTGTACACTGCAATGTGAAACAGTAGGATAACCACAGTGGTATTTAGGCAAAAGTCAGGTCTGTGGGATGTGCTCTGGCATGTGGAAACAGGTGATAGAAATGCAAACAATATCACTGTCACACACTTACCTGAGCAATGGCTTTAAACTAATAGAGGAGAGATGTAGATTAGATGTTAGGAAGAAATTGTTTCCTCAGATTGCCCAGAGAAGCTGTGGCTGGCCCATCCCTTGAAGTGTTCAAGGACATTTTGGACAGGGCTTGGAGAAACCTGGGATAGAGGAAGGTGTCCCTGTCTGTGACAGAAGGTTGGAACTGGATGATCTTTAAGGTCCCTCCCAGCCAAAACCATTCTGTGCTTCCAAAAAAGCAGACTCGATGCAGCTGGGACATGAATTGCTTTTGGATACATTCTGGAAGTGAGACTGAAAATTCTCTGATTGCAATCTTGACACTATGAAGAGAGACAGAAATGGCATTAAATGAATTATCAGAATTTATCAAAATTTCCATGTCTGGAGTCTATTTTGAAATTGAAACAGGTGATGTCATACTTTCTGTCTTGCCATGAAGTATGCATGTGACGGGGTCTCCAAAAAACCTTCACAGGGCCTTTGAATTTTTCTGCTGGTCCATCAAGTTTTTCTTTGCTACCTCACAGATGAATTCGCTGCCTTCACTGTGAAACTCAAAGAAATGTTCCCACCATTCCCTTACCCCATTTTATGAAGCAATCTGTTATGTCTTAGCATATGTTAAAATCTACATTTACAGGCACTTTTCTGTGCCTGTACAGCACTTAGCACAGAAAATGTACCTGGCTCATGGTTATAGACCCCAAACACAATCATAATCTGCTAAAAGTAAATGAAGCAAATTACTAGTGGAGAATTATTACTGATCCTTTTAAAAACTACTTTTGACAATCTCAGAAATAGTCCTCTGCACTAGTGCTCATGGATGAATACTTCAGAAATTTTATGTTAATACAGTTTAAAACAAAGAAGCAAATGGACTCTCTCCTATTCCAGAACCAAGGGAAAGTCAAAAAAAGAGGGTGGAAGTGCATTTTAGTAGTAGTAGGGTCTCACAGCAGACCAAGAAGTATCAGCTCTTGCTTTGAAAGCCTAATAGACATTGTTCAAGGTCCCCCTGCCAGCTCTAGTACTTACATGGAAAACATCAGATTTTTTTCTTGCAGAGACAACTAAGTGACTGCTTACAGATACCCAGGCCCATCCTTTTTTTTTGAAGTGTATTTTTTCCTCTCCCTTTTCACCCAAGGTTGTCGTCAATGCCCTCCTGGGAGCCATCCCTTCCATCATGAATGTTCTGCTTGTCTGCCTCATCTTCTGGCTCATCTTCAGCATCATGGGAGTGAACCTCTTTGCTGGGAAGTTTGGGAAATGTGTCAATATGACAGATGAAAATTCTGAATTAAATAGCTCCATCGACAACAAAACAGACTGTGGGATGTATAACAACACTGGAAAAATATTCTGGGTCAACGTTAAAGTCAATTTTGATAATGTTGGCTCTGGCTACCTGGCTCTTCTTCAGGTGGTAAGTGCTGCTTACCCTCAGTAGTCAGCACCTTGTCAGATGGGCTTGACCTTTTGTCAATTCCTAACTCGTCTCTGAGGGTGATGCAAGCAGTGAAATATCCTGCAACTTGCTCTCCCCTTGTAGCTGGCTGTTCATGCACACAAATGGCAAAAGGGGGACAGATGAGATCCTGCTGTGATTTTCCAGGTGATAAAGTAACATTTGGTGAGCAGGTGCTGTTGCAGCCTCTAGCAGTTTTGTGATCCTGAGCGCTGGAGTCAATCTCAGATGGAAATCTGGGGTAAATAGTGACATTTCTGTCAAAATATGGATTTGCTCAGCCATGAGGGTTGCATGGCCTTAAGTACCACGCTGATGAAGGTTTGCTTTGTCAGAATCCTAGGATAAAGTGTTCTGTCCCACCCTTGAGAGCTTTCATATCCTAACGAGGCTGAGAATGTCTCACACACAGCAGCAGCCAGAGCTCGGTGCTTTGTGCTTGGGAACTCAGCAAAGGCTCTTGCTCCAGTCAGGGTCATTTGGATATTGCGAATAATGTGAAGACTTTTAAGGTCAAAGTTCAACACATTTTCCATCATCTTTCATTCCAGGCAACATTTAAGGGTTGGACGGACATCATGTATGCAGCAGTAGATTCACGAGAGGTCAGTCATTGTATTCAAACCACATTTTTGGTGAATGCTACTGCTTTCTCCTAATGCATTATTAGTTCTGCACTTCTACATCTGCTGTTTGTCTGCGCTAAATACTTCCAGTAATTATTTTTTATCAGATGATATAAACATTTAATCTGCAAATGATTCATAGTATCCTAAAGCTCCTCTGTTGCAAAGGGGAGAGGGTTTCAGCTCTAGATCCACCCACTTAAACAGAACAAAGTGGAATGACTTTGGAGGGAAAGAATTTGAAATATAGAGGATGTCTTAATTTTATTATGAGTTCAAAGGAATAAAAGAATTTTTACATTATTTTAATATTTTAATACTGCTAATATTATATATGAAAATACAGATAAATAAAAATAATATATATTATACAATGTTATTTTTATAATAATAATAATTATAATATTTATATTATAATAATATAAATATTAAAATAATAATAGTATTTTCATATACTGATATGTTTTTGTGTGTGTTTCAATGTATTTCTTCTTTGTTCTTCAATGTGAAAAGTTATTTTTCTTCTTCTGATTTTGTTTTTATTAATAATAACCATCACAGAAGTTTTTTGCTAAGAAGAGAAAAAAGAATAACAACATATCTAGGCCAAGATTTTTAATGGCAAGAGCTTGGAGTTTGACTTCTACATAGTTTGCTTGATTTTTCATGTACTGAGAAATTTGCAGCTCTTGTTCTTATTGGAAGGAACTGAACTTCTGCAATGCCTGTGAAAATCATGTCAAGAATATTCAAACAAAATTTTGAGTTATGCACTATTGGTAGTTTTAAACTATACCACTTCTGTCACAATTAGCAGTAAGGCTATAAATCATAATTACTCCTGGAATCAATTTTTGAGAGGAGCTTCAACATGAAGATTGTTCTGAACTGGGCCCATGTTGTTGTTGATTATATCTCAAGTTGCTTCTCATTCTTGCAGAAAGATGATCAGCCGAAGATGGAGAACAGTTTGTATATGTATCTCTACTTTGTGAACTTCATCATCTTTGGATCTTTTTTCACCCTGAACCTCTTTGTCGGTGTAATCATTGACAACTTCAACCAACAAAAGAAAAAGATAAGTGCCTTGGCTGTGCTTTTGAGAACAAGGTCCTATACCTGGAATCTAAAATTTCTATCGGCATTTACCAGAGTATTAATGATTAAGTTACAAGAAATAACTTTCTCCTTTCTTTTCCCCTGTAACCTGAACACCTAGATCTTCCTGAAACATTTCAAAGCCTCTTAAAATTTCACTCCTTTTTGGGAGCTGAGCGTGACAGAAGACTTGTTATTTAGTAAGTGGTCTGCTACAGGTGCTCTGAAGAGTATCTTGGATATTCAGCAAGCCCAGCATGTGGGAAGTCAGGGATAGATTTGTTCCTGTCCATGTTTTTTGTTTTCATGCTTTTTGAGTGAGCCTAGTTTCACACCAAGACTTCTACTCTGTGAATGTCTGGTTTGTGCCACTGATTTTTCGGACACAGTTAGATGATATGAAAAGGGCCAGTACCAGCAAGGTGTAAAAATGGAAGGAATGCCAGTTTTGAGAATTTTAGACATTTTAACTACAATAGTTATCTTCTCACCAAATAACAGTGACATTTCCTTGTATACTTAGGTGGGGAAGATATCTTTATGACAGAAGAACAGAAAAAATACTACAATGCAATGAAAAAGTTGGGATCCAAGAAACCTCAAAAACCTATTCCAAGACCACTGGTAAGACTGAATTCTTCAAAGGGAAAAAGCATTGCAAAAGTACAATTTAATTCACTGAAAAGTGCATATATTTATATATTGCATATAAATGATTCATACTGTCTTTACATTGAAACACATTGACTGAATTATTTTATGGGTTAAATATTCATTAAGTTCTCTGCATAAATATTACTGGGTTTTATATTCACCTTGAAAGTGATGAAACTTCAGGATGGGAAGGGATTTCAGTGTCATTTTTATACTCTGCCCCTCTCCAATTTCACCAACTTCACTGTAGCTGAGTGACTTTGCAACATAAAAATTGAAAATGTTGGAAACATGTATGGATGAGTACTCCTTATTTTCATAACTGATGTCAGATGTATTTTTTTCCCCCCTCTAGAACAGATATCAAGGCTTCCTTTTCGACATTGCAACATCCCAAATCTTTGATGTTGTCATCATGGGTCTCATCTGCCTCAACATGATCACGATGATGGTGGAAACCTATGAGCAAAGTGAAACGAAGACAAACGTGCTCAGCAAAATCAATATACTCTTTGTTACCATCTTTACTGCAGAATGTGTGCTGAAATTGCTGGCTCTGAGGCAGTACTATTTCTCAAATGCCTGGAACATATTTGATTTAGTTGTTGTTATTATATCACTTGTTGGTAAGTAAAATTGTCTGGAAAATTCTTTACTATATCAATTATTATTCTTTTTAGGAAAAAAGAGGTAGTTAAAATTTATTAACTGCAAATAGGCATTGAAATGTAAGTCGTAATACTGTAAAGTCTTAAGGAAAAAATAAGTACCCCCCTATGATGATATTAAATAATATTAAATGAGATTTAAAACAATTGTTTTAGTAAAAGTGTGTATATATTCATAATGGTTCTTTAGGGTTTTTTTTTTCCTCATCTGAAATACAGAATGAATATCCCATCACAGCATTATCACATTACATGATAATTTCCATTGTCACAGATTTAGTGCCAACTAAGAAATCTTCAATCAGATCAAATTGTTAGGTTTTGTCATCTGTGTTTTTGATAGATGACTGAAATATATGGAGAATAGGAAGACTGGAATTAGATTATAGACAATGGAATTCAGTTTCTCTAAACTCAGGCATTGCTGACTGAAAATACACATTGTGTACCAGGATAGAAAAGATCACAAAAAATGTATTAGTTTTAATTTGAAGGGATTGCAATGGAAGAATGAGGTAAAGAGCTCAGTTGCAAATTTGAGCTTTCTGCCCATTTAACTATTCCTAGGGCTAGTACTGCCAACAAGCAACAGGCATTTAGGGGAAGAAGGATACTTCATTTCTTTAGTATGACTCATGTCTTGGGTAAGTAAGATTCCAGTAAGACTATGGCCCTTTCTTGAGAAAATTAAGTTTCTGGATTGTAAATACAGAAAAATGTACCCAAAACAGCTACATTTAGAAAAGACAAGCCTCTTCTAGTGCTACTAGATGTCACTTTTTTCATTCAAACAAAGAAAAAGTAACATCTGTGTGTAGCTATGTCCTTAAATGAACCAAGAGCCATTGTAGAAGTTGTGCATGCCACTCTACATCCATTACTGTGTTTGCTTCTGCATATCTTGCCTATATTATCTCAATAGTAACCATGACACTGCATTATATCTTGCTTTCTTAGTTTACCTTTGTAGTGTCAGTATTTGAAGACAAATGTAGAAGGTAACCTGAACCTGCTGAAATATTCATGCAACCAGAGCCAAAGATAACCATCAGTCACCAAGTGTCAACTGATACAGATATTTGAAGTTGTGCACAGAAAGTTCCTTGTCATCTTTAGTGCAACAGGGACTGTCCTCTGATGGCTGAAGAATATAGTTCATAATTGCTGATTTCTACAACTATTTTTTTCAGTCAGCTTCTCCTAAAAGTAATTCTGGTAGAGCTTAGCAAGCACACATCAGATATTTTTGAGCTCTGAAGATATTATCATTCCAGCCTCCTTGCTAGTTAAGGAAAATTGTGATATTCTAATGAGTTGTTATCCTTTCCTTTTCAGCCTTACTGCTTTCCAGCATTGGCAAAGCCTTCGAACATCTCTTACCACCCACACTCTTCAGGGTCATTCGCTTGGTCCGGATTGGGCGGATCCTGAGACTCATCCGGGGAGCCAAAGGAATTAGAACTCTGCTTTTTGCCTTAATGATGTCTCTACCTGCTCTGTTCAACATTGGCCTCTTGCTGTTTCTGGTCATGTTCATTTATGCCATTTTTGGCATGGCTAACTTTGCCTATGTGAAGATGGAAGGTGGCATTGACGATATGTTCAACTTCCAAACCTTTGCTAACAGCATGCTCTGTCTCTTCCAAATCACCACATCAGCTGGCTGGGATGGTCTTCTCAGTCCTATTTTAAACACTGGGCCACCCTACTGTGATCCAAACGTAAAAGGTACCATAGGTGAATGTGGTAAACCTGCCATAGGTATTATTTATTTTGTAAGTTACATCATTATATCATTTCTCATTGTTGTAAACATGTATATAGCTGTTATTCTAGAGAACTTCAATGTTGCCACTGAGGAAAGTACAGAGCCTTTAGGGGAAGATGACTTTGACATCTTTTATGAAATCTGGGAGAAGTTTGATCCTGAGGCAACCCAGTTTATAACCGTCTCTGTACTTTCAGACTTTGCAGATGCTCTGTCTAAGCCTTTGCGTGTACCAAAACCAAACAAAGTTGAACTCACAGCAATGGACCTGCCTGTGGTCAGTGGGGACAAGATACACTGCTTGGATATCTTGTTTGCTTTCACCAAGAGGGTGTTGGGAGATTCTGGGGAGCTGGATTCTCTGAAAGTACAAATGGAGGAGAAATTCATGGCTGCCAACCCATCAAAACAATCCTACGAGCCAATATCAACTACACTCAGACACAGGCAAGAGGAAGCATCGGCCACGGTGATCCAGCGTGCCTACAGGTGTCACCTGCTCCTGCGCTCCCTCAAACAGGCTTCCTACCTGTACCAGCGCAGAACTTGCAGCACTGACACTCTGGGGGATGCTGCTCCAGAAAACGAAGGACTTATTGCATCTATGCTGCGTGCAAATTACGGTAGGAGTGCTAACAAGTCTGAAACTTCATCCTCAGTGTCCATCCCTCCGTCGTATGACAGCGTCACAAGGGAGAGTAGTGGCAATCTCATGGTTGAGAATGGAGAAATAACAGGCAATCAACAATCTCCAGGTGTTAAGTAGTTAATCAGTGACAAAGTTGTTAAGAATATTTTTAAATTTTCACAGAATGTGATATAGTAAATACATGTCAGCTGAAGCAGCCTCCCTGTGAAACCAGGGCTGTTGATGGTGATCAGTTAATTACGGCAACTGGAGAATCATGGCCTTTGGCTCTGCTGTGTTCAGTTTTCTTCAATATTTACAAGTTCAGAGAAAGCTTTTGGATCTGTTTGATCAAGGGCATCCCACTGCACAGCAGGTCCCACAGTACCTGAGTGCTGTGACATGTTCATAGCAGTGATAGGCAACCTCAGCTGATATTTTCCCTGTAAAGGAAGCAGAGGAAAGTCCAAGCACCATTGGATCTACTGGAGAACAGAAAATGAATGTCAATATGAGCATAAATTGAAGAATAGAAAGGAGCTAAAATTTATTCCATTCCTAATTGATGCTATAATTATAAACCTGTTTAGCAAATGGCTGCTGATTTTTTAAATCTTTTTTTTTTTTTTTAATTTTTTTATGTTTAGGGACAGATGTCCCACATAGACCCTGCATGATCCACAGATATTCCACAGTGTAGTGGATTTCTTCCCATATGATCGATTTATAGAATAAACCAAGGCATGTATGTTATCATAGTTGTGTTACTGAAGTTTAATGAAATAATAAATACAAGTCTTAGTATTACAGAAGTCATACTGAGCAGAGCAAAACCTTGCTTTATGTTTTGCCTGTGAGGATTTTTATTTTTAACCTGGTTTCCTCTGGCAGTGAGGTGAAGGCAGTTGTGCCATCACTCATCCCATAAAAAATTGTGTTTATAGCATACTTTCCTCAGACTTCACCTAATGGTTAAGCTTTGTGTTCAAGTTCATTCTTGACAATGTGGTAGAGAAGAGAAACGCAAATCAACATTTCCACTGGCTGGAAATTGGTAATATCACTTCAGGTACTCCCTTAGACACCAGAAACCCAGGCTGGGGAAATCCACATGGGACCCACCAGAGCTTGGTTGGTCGTGGTGATGAACATCACCCATGACCATGGAAAGAGGCCTGGGCTTACAGCAGATGTGTCCCAGTGGAGGTAGAAACCTTTCTCCCTCCTGCCTGTGCTTCTCTGATGGGAGAACCAGCCTTCTCTCTCCTGCGAAAATTAGAAGAAACCAAATTATCAGTAATGTTGTCAATTAGGAAATCTGGGCTGATGTATTTGGGTCTGGGGTTAACGTAAGACTAAGGATTAATCATAAATTCCATTTCTCATTGAACTACATGTGCAGACGGTCTCTGATGGTTTCTCGTCTCGCCACATTTTCCTTATGAAGTCCTTTATCTTCATGTCCTTACATCTCGGGCTTCTCAGAAAAACACATGCCCAAACAGTTCTTCATCTTTTGTCCTTCATACATGTACTTTGGAGATACATCCAGCTGATGCACTTTGCTGTCTGAGGACTGTTGTGTTTTCCTTTATCACCTACTAGATGTAGTCACAAATTACGCCTGACATTTTAATTTCTTACATACACTAATGTCTTTCAAGTTTAAGATGCTTTTTATTTTTCTTAGTTGCAAGGTTGCAGCTGTGTGATCAGTGTTGGGTTTGGCAGGTTCTGGCAATGCTCAGGTGAGCTTCTCCCTCCACAATTATTTCAGCCAGAAAAGTACCCCAGTTCTGTGATTGAGTGGGACCTCATGTGCACTCGTTTGCAACCTGCAGCAAGTTTTATTCCCTCCTGAATGCCCCTTCTCTGTGGTAGCAGTTATATTCTTATGTCTTGTGTTGCTTTCTTCTCCTGTCTTTTCCACCTCTTCAGATTGTGAGCTTTTTGGACAGAAATTCTCTTTTACTATGAATGGTAAATTACACCTAATAATGAGACTCTGTTTTCAGTTAATATTGTCTGATGACTGATGCAAATAAATAATATTTATAGTACCTTTTAGTTTCATCTGTGATATTCCCTTAGCTTCTCCCAAGCCATTCCTGAAATTGTAGTACCTTTAATTAGTTTTGACTAATACTTCCTCAGATTTTAAGGTAGGTGCACAGTGAATCTGTGTTTTACCAGAAAAGTCAACAGCTCTGTGCCTTTGGAACTCAGGGGCTCTATTCCTTCAAATAAAAAACAAATCTAAAAACCATAAAAGAATTAATGAAATTAAATGGGTTTATATGGCTAAAATTATTTTTTAACTGCTTTCACAGCATGTGAACAGCCACAGCTGAGGAGCTGACTACATGGCACTGGTGGGATGGTGTTTCCCAGCTCCACCCTGTTCAATGTCAGCTTCCCAAGATGTGCAGGATCCATTGAGGAGCAGTAATGAGCCACATGCATCATTCTCCTGGATTTGGGGGTGCAATGAACAGTCCTGACATCACATTCTCTCAGGAAATTGTATTAAACATATCTGTAACTCAATGTGGTGTGACTCATCTTTGCCAGTTTGTGTGCCAGGAAGAATTATTTTTCATTGTAAGAACAATTAACTGTTGGTCAGATACATAAAAGTCTCACTGATGTCCTCTCTGGAAAGGCCACCCTGAAACTGAGCTAGAGGAGATCAGATGCCAAAGTTCATTTGGTACCCTAAGTGAATCCTTTGTTGGTGCAAGAAATAACAAGTACCCTCTAGGGTGAACTTTACCTTCTGCAGAAACTCTGAGTAAAAGTGATATTGTCTTAGGGAAGACAGTTCCCTTGCCCTGTTCTTTAACCACAGAATCATAGGATGGGTTGGGTTGGGAGGGACCTAAAAGATCATCTCGTTCTACCCCCTGCCATGGGCAGGGACACCTTCCCCTATCCCAGGTTGCTCCAAGCCCTGTCCAATCTGGTCTTGAACGCTTCCAGGGATGGGGCAGCCACAGCTTCCCAGTGCAACCTGTGCCAGGACCTCAACTTATAGCAAAAAAATGTCTTCTTTATATTCAAGTTCAACCTATCCTTTTTCAGTCTAAAACCCTAATAAAGTTTTGCTCCACCTTTCTTACAAAGCCTCTTTATGTAATGAAAGACCACAAGAAAATCTTCGAAGCCACAAGAAGGTCCCAAACATTTGGGAGATGAAATTCGGAATATAAGCACAGCAGTTAGAAAATACGCCCTTAGAAATAAATAATCTTCCAAATCCTTCTGGTTCTCCTCTGAGCCTCTTAATTTTGGATCCTACCGATGCCCTTACAAACATCATGCTTTCCTGTGGTGGCTGTGGGACATACAGCCTTGTTTCCAGATGGATTGTTGTCCTTTTTGGTCATTCAGAGCAATATTTCATGTGATTTTAGTCATTATTTCACTAATCAGAGACCACTATCAGCCTGGTCTCTTCAACACTTACCTCTTTCAAACTCTGTATCACTTAAAATTTTACCCCAAATTATTGCATTTTTAAAGGGGATTATTAATAGAGACAACAAAAAATTGAGGCCTGAGAGCTTTTCCCTTTGACAGCCCATGAGAAACACAAGTTCAACAACATGATGTATCAGTTTGTTCTTTTGATAGTGATGTGGAACAATAAATATAAGGAGAAATTACATGAGAATTCCTGAACATTTGTACCTCTCTGTACTGGGCTTTATTTCAGCACCTAAAGAACATACATTTTTCATAGGAAATCAAAGTAATGGAAAATCCTTGAATATTTGCAAATCAGTCAAAAGAGTTAAAGGGGGCAGGGAAAAAAATAAAAAAGAAAAGAATGAATAAAAAGCTATTTTCTTCAGCAATATTTTCTTCAGGACCTGTAGCACAAGCTAAACTGACTTTACCATTGAGACTATCATTAATTGAACCATGTGAATAATTTAGTTCAGTGTTTCTCAGCTCTTGGGCAAATTGATGGAGCTGCCCGGCATGAAACTCCAATTGTGCTTGAAAGAAAGGTGACATTTTTTCCTCCCATTCACCAGACACCTTTGTAATTCAACAGTTGTGAATTAAAACTGGATCATGTGCTGGGAAGCAATGCTAGGATGAATAATAACCTGTGATATGAAGAGAGATTCAAGTTTAGTTTGTTCAGCCTAGAAATAACAGCTGAGAGGATGCACTGTAACTCTCAGTAAACAAAGCAGGTGAGAAAATAAAAGCGAGGGAGGAAGATGTTTAAAGGACAAATACAATAGTCAGGGGAAAATTAAGTTGTAAATTAGAGGTGGCTTCTGTTCTTCAGAGGATGGAGTCACCAAACTGTTTTTAGCAGGAGCAGAGAAGCCAGTTTGGAAGGTAAATAGTTACACGTGTTTTCAAGGGGTTTTGTGCCACAGCATTTTCAAGGCAAACTGTGACTCTACAGGCTCCTTATTTCCTCTCAAAACTATTTGAATTTAATAAAGTTAAAACTGGGATCTACATCTGGACAGGGAAACTTGTTGAATGCTTCCTCCTAGTGGTTTTCGATCAAAATGACACTTTCAATGTGAAAAAAAAAAAAAAAAAGTGGGGCCTCTGTCTCAAGTATAGAGAGTGAAACCTGAACAGATAAATAACTACCTGAAAAAGTATTAGCAGCAAGCAGAGATCTTAGAGGGAGAAGGGTTGTTCTAGAAGAAAGCTGCAGTTTAAAGTTCAGAAAACAAGATCAGTGAGAATTTCCAGTGTAAAAGAGAATTAAACCATTAATAGGAAGCTGAAACAGTAATAAATAAATCACTGGTTATAAAAGAAATGAGAAGAAAAAGTAAAGAAGATGTGAGTTTGGTTTAAAATCGGGCAGGATGAGGTTTTGGATAGCTTAAAGTTGATCTAGCTATATATAAGAATCAGGTAAATAACCTCCTTAATTTTCAGTGAAGACTACTGTCAATATGGGCTCCTATTTTTCTTGGCAAAGAAGAAGTGTTTGAATGGAAATGTGAGTAAATCCACGGATGGACACAGAAAGCAATTAAAACAATGCTGGGGTTCAGAATAACCCCTTGGCAAAAATTCTGTTGAGAACTGGCACATGAACATGAAGCTTTCTCTCTAAGCATTTCGTGAGAACCTGTCAAATCAGGAAAGGTAGCAGGAGAGAAAAAAAATCCACAAAATCCAAGCTAAAGGCAATACTTGTATTAGAAAAAGAGGTAACAAGCAGCTCAAGCAGAGACTTGCTGATCTGAATTAAGTATATTGCAGGGCTGTGGGACACATTTTGGAGGGAAATAATCAAATATTTGAAGGACAGTGGAAAATTGAATAAGAAATGTTTGAAATCTATTTACTAAGAAAGAAAAACGTGGCAAATCTTATCCCCTGGTATCCTGAGAGAATGTAATAGGGCAGAGCATGAAATCCTCTACTGGGGGCCAAATGGGGATATTTGCTTCCAGGGGGTGGAAAGAGCAGATCCCTGTGGAGACCTGGATCAATTACTGAAACAGAAGGGTTGGGATGTGTAACGTGGTGCAACCCTGAAACAGAGAAATGGAAGTGAAGATCTGTCAGCTGAGACACAGCCCGTGGGGGGCAGACAGTGCTGAGGTAGAGGGGAGGCACTGGTGCGAGACACCCAAGGAAGATTCGTATGAAGCAAACAAGATTTCAAGGGTTTCTACAATGGACATGAAATTAGAAAGTCTTTAGAAAGAAATCTGGAATCCTGGCTTGCTCAATCCTGCAAAATGAAAGTTGAGGTACTTGAGAGGGGAATAAATGTCGGTGAGGGCTAAACCAGAGTATTGAGCAAGGTTTCTTTTGAACAGAATCTGCATCAACCACCCGCCCTCCAAAGTCTATAGGAGGGTGCAGTTTGCAGTTTTCCTGTGGTGAGTTTTCCCTGTGGAAGCTTGCCATGATCCCATAGCTGTGGACCAGGCTTCTTGCACAGAGAAAAGCTGGAAGATGCACGTAGAAAATTTGTCATTTGTACCCTATTGGTCTTAAAGCAAATGTTGCCTCACAACAGCAAGATCCAATACTCCAATATGTGTTTGCTTATCCAATCAAGTTGATTGAGATGGTCCCTGAGACTTTATATGTTTTGGGAAAGTAATACCAGAAAATGGAAATGTATTTTCCATGTTTTCACTGAAAGGAACTGGAAAGGCAGGTCAGTGCTGCCAAATATCTTAAAGGTGGGTTTGGCTTTATTTGACTAAACCAGTTTGTTCTGCCAGGGTTACAGCTCTTGACCTAAGGACATCAAGGAGAGTATTTGCCACCTGGTAATTTGTTTCCCAGTTCATCAGCCTCACACTGAGAATCACAAGCTTACCTCTTCATTTAAATTAGCTTGACTTCAGTGCCAAGTCACTGGTTTTTGATACACCTTCAATGCTACATTAAAATTTTATTTAGCACCTTCAATGAAAATATTATTCACTATCACTTCTGTATTTATTATTGTAATGTGAGTGGAAGGAGCTCTTAAAGCCTCTCACACAGGCATTTTCTCAACAATCAGGCAACCTTTTGCCTCTTGTCAACACCTTCCTATATCTGACAAACCAGTAACACAGCTGAATTTGTCACGATCATTATAGCCAGCATGGTATGCAGCCAATATTCACCTTCTTGGATGGAGCTGAAGAGCAGGAACCAACAGCCAGGAGCTTAATTGGATGTGGCAAGAGCAGCCTTAATGCATTCACCCATCAGGAGACAGCTGAAAGGGATAAACAATCAGGAAACAAACTATTTATAAGGCAGGAGATGGGTGGGGAGGTTGGGAGTGTTTGGGTGGTAGTTGGTGGTTTTGTTTTGGGGGGGTTTTGCTTGTTGTTTTTTATTTTTTTGGGGGGGTGTGTTGGGTTTTGTTTTGGGGGATTTGGTGAGATTTTTGGTTTGTTTTTTTTTTTTTTTTTTAGTGCGGGTGGGTGGGTGTGGTTTGGTTGTTGTTGTTGGAGTAAGGACTAGGGTTTGTTGGTACCTGTGCTCTAAACCAGTAGTGGTATCCATATCTAACAAGGTAGTAGTACAGCTGTAGGTATATTTGCTTTATTTTTTAGAAAAGTTTTTGCTGTGATTGGTGTCCCAGATGGACTTTCTATGTATGTGGACTTGGGGAGTTTATCCTTACTTTTTGGGGCTTTTTTTTCTGAAGGCATGACTGCATTTGTTTGCCTGTCTGTTGTAAGGTCTGGGTTTTGTTGCTGTACTTTTCTTTGTGTTTAGTATTCTGTTTGAGGTGTGAAAGGAGACTACATCTGGAGTTGTGGTATGTTTTTGGGATGGGAGTGACAGGAGTGATTTATCTGTTTCCATTTTTACTAGAAAAGTAGTTAAATAGTTACCCTATGTGGAAAGAAAATGGGGCCCATTGTCACTGCATTCAGAAGTTCTTGCCTGTGTTTCACCTGTTTGCTCTTCAACTTTTCTTTTACTTTTAAACAATCTGTGGAAACAGGCTTTTGGTTTGCCCCTTTTTTTTCTGTATGAACATGAGTGCAGAAAGGGCTAAGGAGTGAAAATCAGTTAGAAAAAGCGATATATGAGAAGCAACAGGTGGTGGGAAGTGCTTTTCCAGCTTCCATTCTTGCTGTTGCACTCTACTATGCCCTCAAAAGAGGGGGCTGTTGCAGTCCTCAAACTCTTTTGGAGACCAGACTCAAGTGTTAGGATTTTGTGTTATTTTCTGTGGATGGCTGTGTTTGTGTTGAGTAGAGCAATTCCCTCCAAAAAATCTGAGAGTAGCCCAAGTCCTACCCCATTTACAGTCACTCCCAAATCAATGTTTGAAAATAGATGAAATAGTAAATAAAATAAACTCTGAGAGAGCACTCAAATATTGCAGAGGAGAAAAAAAAAAAAATTGGACTTTGCTTGATGCTGAGCAGAAGATTCAATATCCAGTCAGGGTCTGACCCTGCATTCAGAGGGGTCAGCTTGGAAAAGCACAATGTGGTGGTTCAATGTGTGCATTGATGTGCTTTAATGGGACATTTCCAGCCAAGGGCATATGCTCAGTAAATAAAAAGGGGGGATGTTTGGAGTGATGGCATCTGTCTTCTCAAGTCAGCACTATGTGTGATGGGCCCCTGCTCACCTGAAAATGGCTGAATGCTTGCCTGCCTGTGGAAAGTGCTGAATGAATTAATCATTTTGCTTTGCTTATGTGTGTGGCTTTTGCTTTACCTTTTAAACTGTCTTTATCTCTACCCATGAGTTTTCTCATTTTTTCTCTTCTGATTCTCTCCCTGATGCTGCTGGTGGGGGAGTGACTGAGTGGCTGCCTGGGATTAAACCACTGTAGGAACCCAGAGTGCCAAGAATATTTCTCTGCCTGTTTTTAAGGGTTTTTACCCCCCTGAACAACACTGTTTTAACATCCAACCTTGGAAAAAACTGCCTATGATTAGACAAGAACTAGAAAATACAGTGGTGTGAATTAGGTGATAGACTACTATGTAAGATTGTCACAGGGTGAAAAATTTTAGAGGCTTTGGGCTTCTCTTTGTAGTAACTAGATAAGAGTAAAAAATATCAAAATGGAGGATTGTTGTTGTTCTTCAAACCTTCTTCTTCTTCTACTACTCCATGTTCTGCAGTAAAAGTAGTTTGGAATGATTGGATAGAGAATTCCACAGTTCCTGGTCGTGTTACTGAATAATTGGTAGGAAAGTGAAAATAATATACGTTTTTAGTAACTATTGGTTAAAATATCTTTAAAAGGCCATGTAAATCTTGATAATTAGACTTCTCTCCTGCTTTCTGTGCTCTATGCTGTACCTGGGTCACACTAGTGGCTCTGTTCCTCTGATAAGACTTAATAAACAACTATCCGGCAGCATTGAAACTCCAGGAAAAGTCTTGGTTTATCTTTGAAACTCCTTGCAAGGACTTTTAGAAAATTCTCTCCCATCAGGAGGGATTTGATTTACGGCACGGTTCAGTGTCAAACCACAACAGACTTTTTTCATGCTCAATGTGCAACTCGAAGGGTTAGAGACAATGAGAGACTTGACTGAAGTGTGCTAGATCGATTTGATAGCTGTTACTGCCATTTAGCTATTAATTGACAGGCTCCTGTGCTTGCCATGGGGCTCACTTGCCTGGCTGTGTTTTAGAGCCTCATTAGTGCCTCCTTTTTGCAATTGCTGCTCTCTGTAGTGCTGATCACAGTACTCTGCTGTGCCTGGGCACATATTGATAACAGCCCTGGTGATGTGCCTGGGCTGGCAGATGACCAGGGCATCACTGGTGTGTCTGTGCTGCTGAACTGGCCAGGCTGGGACTCCAGTGTGAACTCCAATCAGAGGGACTGTGAACTGTGGATGAGCCCATGGTGGAGCAGACATTTCCTGGAGGACTTTTGCAGGGGGGGTTCTGAGTGCAGGGGAGCTGGCCAGAGTCATGTTACGAACACTGATATGATTTGAGCATCGTGCTCCCCTTTATTGTTCACTTACACCAACTTATATCTACTTTACAAAGATTCACCCCCTTTTCCCATGGGACAGCCTCTAAGCAGCGGAGGAGCTGACCAGTGTGTAACTTTGCCAAGGATTTTCAAGGCTGCCTGCTGCCAGGTGTCTTTCAAGCCTGTCTGCAGCCTGAGGCCCCTTCAGGGGTTCTTCCCTAGCAGCCCTGGGTTGCCCAGACTGTCCTGGGGTATCATATGCCCCTGTTCCACAAGGAATCCCTCTACACAGGACCTCATGCAGGAGCAGGTTAATGCCTGAAGGAGGCTGTGAGCCTGTGAAGACTGCAGCCTGTGGGAAGAGCTTGTGCCAGAGAAGTTTGGGGAGAATGGTTTCCTATGGGTGGAACACCCCACTGGAGCAGGGGAAGCAGAGATGCCCCTGAAACCTGTGGTGAACGTGATGGTGAGGAGCAGTTCCCTGCAGCCATGGAGGACTAGGATGTGGACCATGGCAGGAACCCCTTGTGGCAGCCAGGCTGGGGGTGAGGGGAGGAGTTCAGTGCAGTGCTAAACCCTGTAACCTGGCCCAAAAGAACCAGGGGTGGAGACTGTGATGGATGTACTTACAAATGCTGTAAGCCATTGCTTGAGTTGCATATTGCAGGAATTACTGTACCAGGAGCCACATGGACCAATGGAGGAAAAGCATTCAAAGAAAGAGCAGAGTGAGCTGAGCTGGGTTGGGTGCCCAGTAACTCAGTGCAACACCATTCCTCCTGTCCTGAGTGGCCAGTTGTGACTGATGGAGCCCAAAGTTGTGGACTACATGAACACAAAGGACCTTGTTGTGCAGACCTTGCTAAGAAAACTACTCTGACCATGGATGAGGCTCACTGGCCATCACATTCCCACCACCAGATGGTTTTACTGCTGGGACTGAAGCCCCTTCTGAGCAGGTGGCTCCAGTGAGATGATGGGGGCTCCGCTTGGCTCCCTACACATCCCTCTCACATACATTCATTCCATATTTCATCCCTTTGTGTGAAGGATTGGAAGTTCATGGCCTCTTGTCTTGGGCTCTGGTCATTCAGATAGCTCATCTGTTTATTGTATTGAAGGGTGGGAAGGGAGATCACGGTTAATGAAGTTATGTTGAATATTTTATGACCTGACTATGATGCAAACGATATGGAACAAGGGGTGGAATGTGTTGGGTTTGCCTGGGGTAAATTTTCTTTGTGGTAACTAGTATTGGGACTATTTGGATCTGTGCTGGACACAGGTTGTGTAATATGGAGGTGGTTTTGTTACTGCTGAGCAGGGTTTGCACAGAGCTGAGCCCTTTTCTGCTTTTCACAGTGCCTTGCTGGTGAGGGGAGTGGGAGCACATGGAAAACTGGGAGGTGACATAGCCAGGACAGTTGACCCTAACTGACCAAGGGATTCCAGACCATGTGACATCATGCTCAGTATAGAAAGTGGGGGGGAATAGAGAATAATGGGGGGGATAGTGAGCGGGATGGCGTTTGTTGTCCCAAGTCACCATTATGTGTGATGGAGCCCTGCTTTCCTGGGGATGACTGAACACCTGCCTGCCTGTGGGGTTGAATGAATTCCTTGTTTTGCTTTCCTTGTGTGTGTGGCTCTTGCTTTATCTATTAAACTGTCTTTATCTCAACCCACAAACCTTCTCACTTTTGTTCTTCCAATTCTCCCCCCGATGTCACTGGTAGGGGAGTGAGTGAGTGGCTGTGTGGTGCTTAATTACTGTCTGGGTATATGTCTGACGTGCATATATTCAGTAATTATTTTTTGTTGTGTAACATTCACTCAAAGGTGGAGGTTGGAGCTCTGCTCAAGACTGGGTTTCTTGGCACTACCAAGAAGAGCCTGGTCCATCCTTGACACCTCCCTTCAGATGGAAGGGATGCACATGGGTGAGATATCATCTCTTCTGAAGGCTGAACGGGCCCAAGTCCCTCAGCCTTGTGAGAGAGATGCTCCAGTCCCTTAATCAACTTTGTAGCCTCCACTGGGCCTGCTCCAGGAGCTCCATGTCCCTCCTGTCCTGAGGAGCGCAGAACTGGACACAGCACTCCAGATGTGCCTCACTGGGGCAGGATCCCCTCCCCAACCTGCTGTCAGTGCACTGCTTTAAAGGTGATTGGAGACAGGTGGGGGTTGGTCTCCTCTCCCTGATAAGAAGCAATAGGATAAGAGGAAATGGCCTCAAGTTGCATCATGGTAGGTTTAGATTGGCTATTGGGAGAAATTCCTTCACAAAAGGGGTATTCAGCCATTGGAACAGATCGCCCAGAGAAGTGGTGAAGTCACCATCCTTTGGAAAGGTTCAAAAAACATGTAGATATGGCATACAGGGACAGGGTTTAGTGGGGGACCTGGCAGTATTAGGTTAATGGCTGGGTTTGATGATCCTGGAGGTTTTTTCCAGCCTAAAGGATTCTTTGAAGTAGCAGGATAAGAGTTTTAGAGCTGAAAGAGCTCGAAGGCAGGCCTCATGTCCACCCAGGGCTCCTTAGGCTGATCAGTTTGAAGATGCTGAAAAAATGATGATAATCCCCAAATTCAGTCTTAGAATCACAGAACCATTTATGTTGGAAAAGACCTCCAAGATCATGGAGTCCAACTATTAATCCAGCATGGTTATCTCCCTGGCTGTCTTCATGTCCCCTTTTCAGAAGAAGATACTGTCACATCTTAATGCTCCATGGGCACTTTTGCAAATAAAAGAACGTGGATAGGCAGAGTAGACTACAAACCCTGGATTTGAAACTTAATATAAGGATGAAAGGATCAATGAGGAGCACCAGAGAAAGGTTTCTACATCATCATTGTCCTTTAGTGCTCTTACAGGAAACCCTACAAGAAAAGGAACAGGAGAAGAGCTCAGTTTAATTTGCCTCAAATTGGTCAAGCTTTTATCAGAAATTCTGAGTCACTTAACCACTTGTGACCACAATTTGCCCAAGATCTGAGCTATCAATAGACCTAGAGCAGTCCCAAGGAAGTCCCCAGGATTGTTTCTGTACTGGAAAACAGTGTGATCATCATTGCTTAGGTCTTTCTACCCCAAGCACTTCCCAGAAGCTGAAATGGCAGAGTTTGAATACAAACTATCAGGCATTACAATTAATAAGGAGATTCAAATTAAAAAATAAAAAGGAAATGGTTCATGACTCATGTAAAATATTAAGTAAATGTAGTGGAAGGAAGTTTGCCTTTAATTAGTGTTAAAATGGAACAGGGAGGGCATGATGGACTGCAGTGAAAGAAAGAAGAGGTATCAGGATACTAAATGCAGAAAATTACCACTTGGAACTTCCCTGCAATGCTTGTGGGGATTTTCTTGTTAGCTGTGCCTTAAAGATACTTCTCAAGGCATGTTTCTAACTGCAGGTTGCAGGCAGTGTTTGAATCAATCAACCAGCTTACTCTGACTCTGTTGGAGATGTTTTTAGTTCTGATGTTCTGTTAGAGAACAGTACAGGGGTAAAAAGATTTTTGTTTCTTGGATATGTGCTTTTGGCACAAAAAGGAGGGAATAAATTTTGACTTTACACTTTGCAAAGGCTCAGTGTGTGACCAGCCCCTTTC